>NC_060070.1:156273923-156573923 GCF_922984935.1 Meles meles | reverse complement strand
CACGCCTCCCGGAGCTCCTCCTGGCGGTGCCGGAACGCGACGACACGCGATCCCGGACAGGGCCCCGGGGGGCGCCTCCCTGCGGCTCTGTGGTGCCCGAAGTGTGTTCGCCGGGCGTTTTCCGGCCAATTCTCACGAGCGTTCTGCCCAAATCGGGATCGATTTGGGCAGAACGCTCGTGAGAATTGGCCGGCGTTGGGCAGCCCTGGTCAGCGCCCAGTTCCGCGTGGAGCAGGGCCCTTTCTCGCTCGGGGCATGTCGCGGCCACCCGGAAAACGAGCCGCGACGATGGGGCGCGGCCGGCAGCCGCGGCGCCGGGGAGTTTTCCCCGAGCAGAGTGGATGGAGGCGCCGTGGCCAGGCGTCCGTCTCCGCCGTGGCGGGCGGCCGGGGCGCCCCTGGAGGGGGCTGGCCTCTGTGGGGAAACGGACTGGTCTTTCGCTCCGCGGCTAGGACGAAGCCGCGAAAGGTGCCGTTGTCGCCGGGACGGTCGGGGGACTCGTGGCGCGGGACTCAGGGTTCCCCATGGGCAGGCCCACAGGCTCAGGCCCCTGGCAACGGAAGGCTGAGCAAGCAGGCCCGGGCCCGGGCCCGGCTTTCGGGGCTGGCCCGGCCCCAGCTCCCGGCGCCAGGGAGGGGACCCCCGGAGGCTGAGGAGCGGGAGGCGTCGGCCTCCCCGCGGCACGCCTCCCGGAGCTCCTCCTGGCGGTGCCGGAACGCGACGACACGCGATCCCGGACTGGGCCCCGGGGGGGGCCGCCCTACGGCCCTGTGGTGCCCGAAGTGTGTTCGCCGGGCCTTTTCCGGCCAATTCTCACGAGCGTTCTGCCCAAATCGGGATCGATTTGGGCAGAACGCTCGTGAGAATTGGCCGGCGTTGGGCAGCCCTGGTCAGCGCCCAGTTCCGCGTGGAGCAGGGCCCTTTCTCGCTCGGGGCATGTCGCGGCCACCCGGAAAACGAGCCGCGACGATGGGGCGCGGCCGGCAGCCGCGGCGCCGGGGAGTTTTCCCCGAGCAGAGTGGATGGAGGCGCCGTGGCCGGGCGTCCGCCTCTGCCGTGGCGGGCGGCCGGGGCGCCCCTGGAGGGGGCTGGCCTCTGTGGGGAAACGGATTGGTCTCTCGCTCCGCGGATAAGACGAAACCGCGAAAGGTGCCCTTGTCGCCGGGACGGTCGGGGGACTCGTGGAGCGGGACTCAGGGTTCCCCATGGGGAGGGCCCCAGGCTCAGGCCCCTGGCAACGGAAGGCTGAGCAAGCAGGCCCGCGCCCGGGCTCGGCTTTCGGGGCTGGCCCGGCCCCAGCTGCCGGCACCAGGGAGGGGACCCCCGGAGGCTGAGGAGCGTGAGGCGTCGGCCGCCCCGGGGCCCGCGTCCCGGAGCTCCTCCCGTCGGTGCCGGAACGCGACGACCCGCGATCCCGGACAGGGCCCCGGGGGGGCCGCCCTGCGGCCCTGTGGTGCCCGAAGTGTGTTCGCCGGGCGTTTTCCGGCCAATTCTCACGAGCGTTCTGCCCAAATCGGGATCGATTTGGGCAGAACGCTCGTGAGAATTGGCCGGCGTTGGGCAGCCCTGGTCAGCGCCCAGTTCCGCGTGGAGCAGGGCCCTTTATCGCTCGGGGCATGTCGCGGCCACCCGGAAAACGAGCCGCGACGATGGGGCGCGGCCGGCAGCCGCGGCGCCGGGGAGTTTTCCCCGAGCAGAGTGGATGGAGGCGCCGTGGCCAGGCGTCCGTCTCCGCCGTGGCGGGCGGCCGGGGCGCCCCTGGAGGGGGCTGGCCTCTGTGGGGAAACGGACTGGTCTCTCACTCCGTGGCTAGGACGAAGCCGCGAAAGGTGCCGTTGTCGCCGGGACGGTCGGGGGACTCGTGGCGCGGGACTCAGGGTTCCCCATGGGGAGGCCCCCAGGCTCAGGCCCCTGGCAACGGAAGGCTGAGCAAGCAGGCCCGGGCCCGGGCCCGGCTTTCGGGGCTGGCCCGGCCCCAGCTGCCGGGGCCAGGGAGGAGACCCCCGGAGGCTGAGGAGCGGGAGGCGTCGGCCTCCCCGCGGCACGCCTCCCGGAGCTCCTCCTGGCGGTGCCGGAACGCGACGACACGCGATCCCGGACAGGGCCCCGGGGGGGGCGGCCCTGCGGCCCTGTGGTGCCCGAAGTGTGTTCGCCGGGCGTTTTCCGGCCAATTATCACGAGCGTTCTGCCCAAATCGGGATCGATTTGGGCAGAACGCTCGTGAGACTTGGCCGGCGTTGGGCAGCCCTGGTCAGCGCCCAGTTCCGCGTGGAGCAGGGCCCTTTCTCGCTCGGGGCATGTCGCGGCCACCCGGAAAACGAGCCGCGACGATGGGGCGCGGCCGGCAGCCGCGGCGCCGGGGAGTTTTCCCCGAGCAGAGTGGATGGAGGCGCCGTGGCCAGGCGTCCGTCTCCGCCGTGGCGGGCGGCCGGGGCGCCCCTGGAGGGGGCTGGCCTCTGTGGGGAAACGGACTGGTCTCTCACTCCGTGGCTAGGACGAAGCCGCGAAAGGTGCCGTTGTCGCCGGGACGGTCGGGGGACTCGTGGCGCGGGACTCAGGGTTCCCCATGGGGAGGCCCCCAGGCTCAGGACCCTGGCAACGGAAGGCTGAGCAAGCAGGCCCGGGCCCGGGCCCGGCTTTCGGGGCTGGCCCGGCCCCAGCTGCCGGGGCCAGGGAGGAGAACCCCGGAGGCTGAGGAGCGGGAGGCGTCGGCCTCCCCGCGGCACGCCTTCCGGAACTCCTCCTGGCGGTGCCGGAACGCGACGACACGCGATCCCGGACAGGGCCCCGGGGGGGGCCTCCCTGCGGCACTGTGGTGCCCGAAGTGTGTTCGCCGGGCGTTTTCCGGCCAATTCTCACGAGCGTTCTGCCCAAATCGGGATCGATTTGGGCAGAACGCTCGTGAGAATTGGCCGGCGTTGGGCAGCCCTGGTCAGCGCCCAGTTCCGCGTGGACCAGGGCCCTTTCTCGCTCGGGGCTTGTCGCGGCCACCCGGAAAACGAGCCGCGACGATGGGGCGCGGCCGGCAGCCGCGGCGCCGGGGAGTTTTCCCCGAGCAGAGTGGATGGAGGCGCCGTGGCCGGGCGTCCACCTCTGCCGTGGCGGGCGGCCGGGGCGCCCCTGGAGGGGGCTGGCCTCTGTGGGGAAACGGACTGGTCTCTCGCTCCGCGGCTAGGACGAAGCCGCGAAAGGTGCCGTTGTCGCCGGGACGGTCGGGGGACTCGTGGCGCGGGACTCAGGGTTCCCCATGGGGAGGCCCCCAGGCTCAGGCCCCTGGCAACGGAAGGCTGAGGAAGCAGGCCCGGGCCCGGGCTCGGCTTTCGGGGCTGGCCCGGCCCCAGCTGCCGGCACCAGGGAGGGGACCACCGGAGGCTGAGGAGCGGTGGGCGTCGGCCTCCCCGCGGCATGCCTCCCGTAGCTCCTCCTGGCGGTGCCGGAACGCGACAACACGCGATCCCGGACAGGGCCCCGGGGGGGGCGGCCCTGCGGCCCTGTGGTGCCCGAAGTGTGTTCGCCGGGCGATTTCCGGCCAATTCTCACGAGCGTTCTGCCCAAATCGGGATCGATTTGGGCAGAACGCTCGTGAGAATTGGCCGGCGTTGGGCAGCCCTGGTCAGCGCCCAGTTCCGCGTGGAGCAGGGCCCTTTCTCGCTCGGGGCATGTCGCGGCCACCCGGAAAACGAGCCGCGACGATGGGGCGCGGCCGGCAGCCGAGGCGCCGGGGAGTTTTCCCCGAGCAGAGTGGATGGAGGCGCCGTGGCCAGGCGTCCGTCTCCGCCGTGGCGGGCGGCCGGGGCGCCCCTGGAGGGGGCTGGCCTCTGTGGGGAAACGGACTGGTCTCTCACTCCGTGGCTAGGACGAAGCCGCGAAAGGTGCCGTTGTCGCCGGGACGGTCGGGGGACTCGTGGCGCGGGACTCAGGGTTCCCCATGGGGAGGCCCCCAGGCTCAGGCCCCTGGCAACGGAAGGCTGAGCAAGCAGGCCCGGGCCCGGGCCCGGCTTTCGGGGCTGGCCCGGCCCCAGCTGCCGGGGCCAGGGAGGAGACCCCCGGAGGCTGAGGAGCGGGAGGCGTCGGCCTCCCCGCGGCACGCCTCCCGGAGCTCCTCCTGGCGGTGCCGGAACGCGACGACACGCGATCCCGGACAGGGCCCCGGGGGGGGCGGCCCTGCGGCCCTGTGGTGCCCGAAGTGTGTTCGCCGGGCGTTTTCCGGCCAATTATCACGAGCGTTCTGCCCAAATCGGGATCGATTTGGGCAGAACGCTCGTGAGACTTGGCCGGCGTTGGGCAGCCCTGGTCAGCGCCCAGTTCCGCGTGGAGCAGGGCCCTTTCTCGCTCGGGGCATGTCGCGGCCACCCGGAAAACGAGCCGCGACGATGGGGCGCGGCCGGCAGCCGCGGCGCCGGGGAGTTTTCCCCGAGCAGAGTGGATGGAGGCGCCGTGGCCAGGCGTCCGTCTCCGCCGTGGCGGGCGGCCGGGGCGCCCCTGGAGGGGGCTGGCCTCTGTGGGGAAACGGACTGGTCTCTCACTCCGTGGCTAGGACGAAGCCGCGAAAGGTGCCGTTGTCGCCGGGACGGTCGGGGGACTCGTGGCGCGGGACTCAGGGTTCCCCATGGGGAGGCCCCCAGGCTCAGGCCCCTGGCAACGGAAGGCTGAGCAAGCAGGCCCGGGCCCGGGCCCGGCTTTCGGGGCTGGCCCGGCCCCAGCTGCCGGGGCCAGGGAGGAGACCCCCGGAGGCTGAGGAGCGGGAGGCGTCGGCCTCCCCGCGGCACGCCTTCCGGAACTCCTCCTGGCGGTGCCGGAACGCGACGACACGCGATCCCGGACAGGGCCCCGGGGGGGGCCTCCCTGCGGCACTGTGGTGCCCGAAGTGTGTTCGCCGGGCGTTTTCCGGCCAATTCTCACGAGCGTTCTGCCCAAATCGGGATCGATTTGGGCAGAACGCTCGTGAGAATTGGCCGGCGTTGGGCAGCCCTGGTCAGCGCCCAGTTCCGCGTGGAGCAGGGCCCTTTCTCGCTCGGGGCTTGTCGCGGCCACCCGGAAAACGAGCCGCGACGATGGGGCGCGGCCGGCAGCCGCGGCGCCGGGGAGTTTTCCCCGAGCAGAGTGGATGGAGGCGCCGTGGCCGGGCGTCCGCCTCTGCCGTGGCGGGCGGCCGGGGCGCCCCTGGAGGGGGCTGGCCTCTGTGGGGAAACGGACTGGTCTCTCGCTCCGCGGCTAGGACGAAGCCGCGAAAGGTGCCGTTGTCGCCGGGACGGTCGGGGGACTCGTGGCGCGGGACTCAGGGTTCCCCATGGGGAGGCCCCCAGGCTCAGGCCCCTGGCAACGGAAGGCTGAGGAAGCAGGCCCGGGCCCGGGCTCGGCTTTCGGGGCTGGCCCGGCCCCAGCTGCCGGCACCAGGGAGGGGACCACCGGAGGCTGAGGAGCGGTGGGCGTCGGCCTCCCCGCGGCATGCCTCCCGTAGCTCCTCCTGGCGGTGCCGGAACGCGACAACACGCGATCCCGGACAGGGCCCCGGGGGGGGCGGCCCTGCGGCCCTGTGGTGCCCGAAGTGTGTTCGCCGGGCGATTTCCGGCCAATTCTCACGAGCGTTCTGCCCAAATCGGGATCGATTTGGGCAGAACGCTCGTGAGAATTGGCCGGCGTTGGGCAGCCCTGGTCAGCGCCCAGTTCCGCGTGGAGCAGGGCCCTTTCTCGCTCGGGGCATGTCGCGGCCACCCGGAAAACGAGCCGCGACGATGGGGCGCGGCCGGCAGCCGCGGCGCCGGGGAGTTTTCCCCGAGCAGAGTGGATGGAGGCGCCGTGGCCAGGCGTCCGTCTCCGCCGTGGCGGGCGGCCGGGGCGCCCCTGGAGGGGGCTGGCCTCTGTGGGGAAACGGACTGGTCTCTCACTCCGTGGCTAGGACGAAGCCGCGAAAGGTGCCGTTGTCGCCGGGACGGTCGGGGGACTCGTGGCGCGGGACTCAGGGTTCCCCATGGGGAGGCCCCCAGGCTCAGGCCCCTGGCAACGGAAGGCTGAGCAAGCAGGCCCGGGCCCGGGCCCGGCTTTCGGGGCTGGCCCGGCCCCAGCTGCCGGGGCCAGGGAGGAGACCCCCGGAGGCTGAGGAGCGGGAGGCGTCGGCCTCCCCGCGGCACGCCTCCCGGAGCTCCTCCTGGCGTTGCCGGAACGCGACGACCCGCGATCCCGGACAGGGCCCCGGGGGGGGCCTCCCTGCGGCCCTGTGGTGCCCGAAGTGTGTTCGCCGGGCGTTTTCCGGCCAATTCTCACGAGCGTTCTGCCCAAATCGGGATCGATTTGGGCAGAACGCTCGTGAGAATTGGCCGGCGTTGGGCAGCCCTGGTCAGCGCCCAGTTCCGCGTGGAGCAGGGCCCTTTCTCGCTCGGGGCATGTCGCGGCCACCCGGAAATCGAGCCGCGACGATGGGGCGCGGCCGGCAGCCGCGGCGCCGGGGAGTTTTCCCCGAGCAGAGTGGATGGAGGCGCCGTGGCCAGGTGTCCGTCTCCGCCGTGGCGGGCGGCCGGGGCGCCCCTGGAGGGGGCTGGCCTCTGTGGGGAAACGGACTGGTCTCTCACTCCGTGGCTAGGACGAAGCCGCGAAAGGTGCCGTTGTCGCCGGGACGGTCGGGGGACTCGTGGCGCGGGACTCAGGGTTCCCCATGGGGAGGCCCCCAGGCTCAGGCCCCTGGCAACGGAAGGCTGAGCAAGCAGGCCCGGGCCCGGGCCCGGCTTTCGGGGCTGGCCCGGCCCCAGCTGCCGGGGCCAGGGAGGAGACCCCCGGAGGCTGAGGAGCGGGAGGCGTCGGCCTCCCCGCGGCACGCCTCCCGGAGCTCCTCCTGGCGTTGCCGGAACGCGACGACCCGCGATCCCGGACAGGGCCCCGGGGGGGGCCTCCCTGCGGCCCTGTGGTGCCCGAAGTGTGTTCGCCGGGCGTTTTCCGGCCAATTCTCACGAGCGTTCTGCCCAAATCGGGATCGATTTGGGCAGAACGCTCGTGAGAATTGGCCGGCGTTGGGCAGCCCTGGTCAGCGCCCAGTTCCGCGTGGAGCAGGGCCCTTTCTCGCTCGGGGCATGTCGCGGCCACCCGGAAATCGAGCCGCGACGATGGGGCGCGGCCGGCAGCCGCGGCGCCGGGGAGTTTTCCCCGAGCAGAGTGGATGGAGGCGCCGTGGCCAGGTGTCCGTCTCCGCCGTGGCGGGCGGCCGGGGCGCCCCTGGAGGGGGCTGGCCTCTGTGGGGAAACGGACTGGTCTCTCACTCCGTGGCTAGGACGAAGCCGCGAAAGGTGCCGTTGTCGCCGGGACGGTCGGGGGACTCGTGGCGCGGGACTCAGGGTTCCCCATGGTGAGGCCCCCAGGCTCAGGCCCCTGGCAACGGAAGGCTGAGCAAGCAGGCCCGGGCCCGGGCCCGGCTTTCGGGGCTGGCCCGGCCCCAGCTGCCGGGGCCAGGGAGGAGACCCCCGGAGGCTGAGGAGCGGGAGGCGTCGGCCTCCCCGCGGCACGCCTCCCGGAGCTCCTCCTGGCGGTGCCGGAACGCGACGACACGCGATCCCGGACAGGGCCCCGGGGGGGGCCGCCCTGCGGCCCTGTGGTGCCCGAAGTGTGTTCGCCGGGCGTTTTCCGGCCAATTCTCACGAGCGTTCTGCCCAAATCGGGATCGATTTGGGCAGAAAGCTCGTGAGAATTGGCCGGCGTTGGGCAGCCCTGGTCAGCGCCCAGTTCCGCGTGGAGCAGGGCCCTTTCTCGCTCGGGGCATGTCGCGGCCACCCGGAAAACGAGCCGCGACGATGGGGCGCGGCCGGCAGCCGCGGCGCCGGGGAGTTTTCCCCGAGCAGAGTGGATGGAGGCGCCGTGGCCGGGCGTCCGCCTCCGCCGTGGCGGGCGGCCGGGGCGCCCCTGGAGGGGGCTGGCCTCTGTGGGGAAACGGACTGGTCTCTCACTCCGCGGCTAGGACGAAGCCGCGAAAGGTGCCGTTGTCGCAGGGACGGTCGGGGTTCGTGGCGCGGGACTCAGGGTTCCCCATGGGGAGGCCCCCAGGCCCAGGCCCCTGGCAACGGAAGGCTGAGCAAGCAGGCCCGGGCCCGGGCCCGGCTTTCGGGGCTGGCCCGGCCCCAGCTCCCGGCGCCAGGGAGGGGATCCCCGGAGGCTGAGGAGCGGGAGGCGTCGGCCTCCCCGCGGCACTCCTCCCGGAGCTCCTCCTGGCGGTGCCAGAACGCGACGACACGCGATCCCGGACAGGGCCCCGGGGGGGCCCGCCCTGCGGCCCTGTGGTGCCCGAAGTGTGTTCGCCGGGCATTTTCCGGCCAATTCTCACTAGCGTTCTGCCCAAATCGGGATCGATTTGGGCAGAACGCTCGTGAGAATTGGCCGGCGTTGGGCAGCCCTGGTCAGCGCCCAGTTCCGCGTGGAGCAGGGCCCTTCCTTGCTCGGGGCATGTCGCGGCCAACCGGAAAACGAGCCGCGACGATGGGGCGCGGCCGGCAGCCGCGGCGCCGGGGAGTTTTCCCCGAGCAGAGTGGATGGAGGCGCCGTGGCCGGGCGTCCGCCTCTGCCGTGGCGGGCGGCCGGGTCGCCCCTTGAGGGGGCTGGCCTCTGTGGGGAAACGGACTGGTCTCTCGCTCCGCGGCTAGGACGAAGCCGCGAAAGGTGCCGTTGTCGCCTGGACGGTCGGGGGACTCGTGGCGCGGGACTCAGGGTTCCTCATGGGGAGGCCCCCAGGCTCAGGCCCCTGGCAACGGAAGGCTGAGCAAGCAGGCCCGGGCCCGGGCCCGGCTTTCGGGGCTGGCCCGGCCCCAGCTGCCGGCACCAGGGAGGGGACCCCCGGAGGCTGAGGAGCGGGAGGCGTCGGCCTCCCCGCGGCACGACTCTCGGAGCTCCTCCTGGCGGTGCCGGAACGCGACGACACGCGATCCCGGACAGGGCCCCGGGGGGGCCGCCCTGCGGCCCTGTGGTGCCCGAAGTGTGTTCGCCGGGCCTTTTCCGGCCAATTCTCACGAGCGTTCTGCCCAAATCGGGATCGATTTGGGCAGAACGCTCGTGAGAATTGGCCGGCGTTGGGCAGCCCTGGTCAGCGCCCAGTTCCGCGTGGAGCAGGGCCCTTTCTCGCTCGGGGCATGTCGCGGCCACCCGGAAAACGAGCCGCGACGATGGGGCGCGGCCGGCAGCCGCGGCGCCGGGGAGTTTTCCCCGAGCAGAGTGGATGGAGGCGCCGTGGCCGGGCGTCCGCCTCTGCCGTGGCGGGCGGCCGGGGCGCCCCTGGAGGGGGCTGGCCTCTGTGGGGATACGGATTGGTCTCTCGCTCCGCGGATAGGACGAAACCGCGAAAGGTGCCCTTGTCGCCGGGACGGTCGGGGGACTCGTGGCGCGGGACTCAGGGTTCCCCATGGGGAGGCCCCCAGGCTCAGGCCCCTGGCAACGGAAGGCTGAGCAAGCAGGCCCGGGCCCGGGCTCGGCTTTCGGGGCTGCCCCGGCCCCAGCTGCCGGCACCAGGGAGGGGACCACCGGAGGCTGAGGAGCGGTGGGCGTCGGCCTCCCCGCGGCATGCCTCCCGTAGCTCCTCCTGGCGGTGCCGGAACGCGACAACACGCGATCCCGGACAGGGCCCCGGGGGGGGCGGCCCTGCGGCCCTGTGGTGCCCGAAGTGTGTTCGCCGGGCGATTTCCGGCCAATTCTCACGAGCGTTCTGCCCAAATCGGGATCGATTTGGGCAGAACGCTCGTGAGAATTGGCCGGCGTTGGGCAGCCCTGGTCAGCGCCCAGTTCCGCGTGGAGCAGGGCCCTTTCTCGCTCGGGGCATGTCGCGGCCACCCGGAAAACGAGCCGCGACGATGGGGCGCGGCCGGCAGCCGCGGCGCCGGGGAGTTTTCCCCGAGCAGAGTGGATGGAGGCGCCGTGGCCAGGCGTCCGTCTCCGCCGTGGCGGGCGGCCGGGGCGCCCCTGGAGGGGGCTGGCCTCTGTGGGGAAACGGACTGGTCTCTCACTCCGCGGCTAGGACGAAGCCGCGAAAGGTGCCGTTGTCGCCGGGACGGTCGGGGGATTCGTGGCGCGGGACTCAGGGTTCCCCATGGGGAGGCCCCCAGGCTCAGGCCCCTGGCAACGGAAGGCTGAGCAAGCAGGCCCGGGCCCGGGCCCGGCTTTCGGGGCTGGCCCGGCCCCAGCTGCCGGGGCCAGGGAGGAGACCCCCGGAGGCTGAGGAGCGGGAGGCGTCGGCCTCCCCGCGGCACGCCTCCCGGAGCTCCTCCTGGCGTTGCCGGAACGCGACGACCCGCGATCCCGGACAGGGCCCCGGGGGGGGCCTCCCTGCGGCCCTGTGGTGCCCGAAGTGTGTTCGCCGGGCGTTTTCCGGCCAATTCTCACGAGCGTTCTGCCCAAATCGGGATCGATTTGGGCAGAACGCTCGTGAGAATTGGCCGGCGTTGGGCAGCCGTGGTCAGCGCCCAGTTCCGCGTGGAGCAGGGCCCTTTCTCGCTCGGGGCATGTCGCGGCCACCCGGAAATCGAGCCGCGACGATGGGGCGCGGCCGGCAGCCGCGGCGCCTGGGAGTTTTCCCCGAGCAGAGTGGATGGAGGCGCCGTGGCCAGGTGTCCGTCTCCGCCGTGGCGGGCGGCCGGGGCGCCCCTGGAGGGGGCTGGCCTCTGTGGGGAAACGGACTGGTCTCTCACTCCGTGGCTAGGACGAAGCCGCGAAAGGTGCCGTTGTCGCCGGGACGGTCGGGGGACTCGTGGCGCGGGACTCAGGGTTCCCCATGGTGAGGCCCCCAGGCTCAGGCCCCTGGCAACGGAAGGCTGAGCAAGCAGGCCCGGGCCCGGGCCCGGCTTTCGGGGCTGGCCCGGCCCCAGCTGCCGGGGCCAGGGAGGAGACCCCCGGAGGCTGAGGAGCGGGAGGCCTCGGCCTCCCCGCGGCACGCCTTCCGGAGCTCCTCCTGGCGGTGCCGGAACGCGACGACACGCGATCCCGGACAGGGCCCCGGGGGGGGCCTCCCTGCGGCCCTGTGGTGCCCGAAGTGTGTTCGCCGGGCGTTTTCCGGCCAATTCTCACGAGCGTAGTGCCCAAATCGGGATCGATTTGGGCAGAACGCTCGTGAGACTTGGCCGGCGTTGGGCAGCCCTGGTCAGCGCCCAGTTCCGCGTGGAGCAGGGCCCTTTCTCGCTCGGGGCATGTCGCGGCCACCCGGAAAACGAGCCGCGACGATGGGGCGCGGCCGGCAGCCGCGGCGCCGGGGAGTTTTCCCCGAGCAGAGTGGATGGAGGCGCCGTGGCCAGGCGTCCGTCTCCGCCGTGGCGGGCGGCCGGGGCGCCCCTGGAGGGGGCTGGCCTCTGTGGGGAAACGGACTGGTCTCTCGCTCCGCGGCTAGGACGAAGCCGCGAAAGGTGCCGTTGTCGCCGGGACGGTCGGGGGACTCGTGGCGCGGGACTCAGGGTTCCCCATGGGGAGGCCCCCAGGCTCAGGCCCCTGGCAACGGAAGGCTGAGCAAGCAGGCCCGGGCCCGGGCCCGGCTTTCGGGGCTGGCCCGGCCCCAGCTGCCGGGGCCAGGGAGGAGACCCCCGGAGGCTGAGGAGCGGGAGGCGTCGGCCTCCCCGCGGCACGCCTCCCGGAGCTACTCCTGGCGTTGCCGGAACGCGACGACCCGCGATCCCGGACAGGGCCCCGGGGGGGGCCTCCCTGCGGCCCTGTGGTGCCCGAAGTGTGTTCGCCGGGCGTTTTCCGGCCAATTCTCACGAGCGTTCTGCCCAAATCGGGATCGATTTGGGCAGAACGCTCGTGAGAATTGGCCGGCGTTGGGCAGCCCTGGTCAGCGCCCAGTTCCGCGTGGAGCAGGGCCCTTTCTCGCTCGGGGCATGTCGCGGCCACCCGGAAATCGAGCCGCGACGATGGGGCGCGGCCGGCAGCCGCGGCGCCGGGGAGTTTTCCCCGAGCAGAGTGGATGGAGGCGCCGTGGCCAGGTGTCCGTCTCCGCCGTGGCGGGCGGCCGGGGCGCCCCTGGAGGGGGCTGGCCTCTGTGGGGAAACGGACTGGTCTCTCACTCCGTGGCTAGGACGAAGCCGCGAAAGGTGCCGTTGTCGCCGGGACGGTCAGGGGACTCGTGGCGCGGGACTCAGGGTTCCCCATGGTGAGGCCCCCAGGCTCAGGCCCCTGGCAACGGAAGGCTGAGCAAGCAGGCCCGGGCCCGGGCCCGGCTTTCGGGGCTGGCCCGGCCCCAGCTGCCGGGGCCAGGGAGGAGACCCCCGAAGGCTGAGGAGCGGGAGGCGTCGGCCTCCCCGCGGCACGCCTCCCGGAGCTCCTCCTGGCGGTGCCGGAACGCGACGACACGCGATCCCGGACAGGGCCCCGGGGGGGGCCGCCCTGCGGCCCTGTGGTGCCCGAAGTGTGTTCGCCGGGCGTTTTCCGGCCAATTCTCACGAGCGTTCTGCCCAAATCGGGATCGATTTGGGCAGAAAGCTCGTGAGAATTGGCCGGCGTTGGGCAGCCCTGGTCAGCGCCCAGTTCCGCGTGGAGCAGGGCCCTTTCTCGCTCGGGGCATGTCGCGGCCACCCGGAAAACGAGCCGCGACGATGGGGCGCGGCCGGCAGCCGCGGCGCCGGGGAGTTTTCCCCGAGCAGAGTGGATGGAGGCGCCGTGGCCGGGCGTCCGCCTCCGCCGTGGCGGGCGGCCGGGGCGCCCCTGGAGGGGGCTGGCCTCTGTGGGGAAATGGACTGGTCTCTCACTCCGCGGCTAGGACGAAGCCGCGAAAGGTGCCGTTGTCGCCGGGACGGTCGGGGTTCGTGGCGCGGGACTCAGGGTTCCCCATGGGGAGGCCCCCAGGCTCAGGCCCCTGGCAACGGAAGGCTGAGCAAGCAGGCCCGGGCCCGGGCCCGGCTTTCGGGGCTGGCCCGGCCCCAGCTCCCGGCGCCAGGGAGGGGATCCCCGGAGGCTGAGGAGCGGGAGGCGTCGGCCTCCCCGCGGCACTCCTCCCGGAGCTCCTCCTGGCGGTGCCAGAACGCGACGACACGCGATCCCGGACAGGGCCCCGGGGGGGCCCGCCCTGCGGCCCTGTGGTGCCCGAAGTGTGTTCGCCGGGCATTTTCCGGCCAATTCTCACTAGCGTTCTGCCCAAATCGGGATCGATTTGGGCAGAACGCTCGTGAGAATTGGCCGGCGTTGGGCAGCCCTGGTCAGCGCCCAGTTCCGCGTGGAGCAGGGCCCTTCCTTGCTCGGGGCATGTCGCGGCCAACCGGAAAACGAGCCGCGACGATGGGGCGCGGCCCGGCAGCCGCGGCGCCGGGGAGTTTTCCCCGAGCAGAGTGGATGGAGGCGCCGTGGCCGGGCGTCCGCCTCTGCCGTGGCGGGCGGCCGGGGCGCCCCTGGAGGGGGCTGGCCTCTGTGGGGAAACGGACTGGTCTCTCGCTCCGCGGCTAGGACGAAGCCGCGAAAGATGCCGTTGTCGCCGGGACGGTCGGGGGACTCGTGGCGCGGGACTCAGGGTTCCTCATGGGGAGGCCCCCAGGCTCAGGCCCCTGGCAACGGAAGGCTGAGCAAGCAGGCCCGGGCCCGGGCCCGGCTTTCGGGGCTGGCCCGGCCCCAGCTGCCGGCACCAGGGAGGGGACCCCCGGAGGCTGAGGAGCGGGAGGCGTCGGCCTCCCCGCGGCACGACTCCCGGAGCTCCTCCTGGCGGTGCCGGAATGCGACGACACGCGATCCCGGACAGGGCCCCGGGGGGGGCCGCCCTGCGGCCCTGTGGTGCCCGAAGTGTGTTCGCCGGGCCTTTTCCGGCCAATTCTCACGAGCGTTCTGCCCAAATCGGGATCGATTTGGGCAGAACGCTCGTGAGAATTGGCCGGCGTTGGGCAGCCCTGGTCAGCGCCCAGTTCCGCGTGGAGCAGGGCCCTTTCTCGCTCGGGGCATGTCGCGGCCACCCGGAAAACGAGCCGCGACGATGGGGCGCGGCCGGCGGCCGCGGCGCCGGGGAGTTTTCCCCGAGCAGAGTGGATGGAGGCGCCGTGGCCGGGCGTCCGCCTCCGCCGTGGCGGGCGGCCGGGGCGCCGGTGGAGGGGGCTGGCCTCTGTGGGGGAACGGAGTGATCTCTCACTCCACGGATGGGACGAAGCCGCGAAAGGTGCCGTGGTCGCCGGGACGGTCGGGGGGACTCGTGGCGCGGGACTCAGGGTTCCCCATGCGGAGGCCCCCAGGCTCAGGCCCCTGGCAACGGAAGGCTGAGAAAGCAGGCCCGGGCCCGGGCCCGGCTTTCGGGGCTGGCCCGGCCCCAGCGGCCGGCGCCAGGGAGGGGACCCCCGGAGGCTGAGGAGCGGGAGGCGTCGACCTCCCCGGGGCCCGCCTCCCGGAGCTCCTCCTGGCGGTGCCGGAACGCGCCGACACGCGATCCCGGACAGGGCCCCGGGGGGGCGGCCCTGCGGCCCTCTGGTGCCCGAAGTGTGTTCGCCGGGCGTTTTCCGGCCAATTCTCACGAGCGTTCTGCCCAAATCGGGATCGATTTGGGCAGAACGCTCGTGAGAATTGGCCGGCGTTGGGCAGCCCTGGTCAGAGCCCAGGGCCGCGTGGAGCAGGGCCCTTTCTCGCTCGGGGCATGGAGCGGCCACCCGGAAAACGAGCCGCGACGATGGGGCGCGGCCGGCGGCCCCGGCGCCGGGGAGTTTTCCCCGAGCAGAGTGGATGGAGGCGCCGTGGCCGGTCGTCCGCCTCCGCCGTGGCGGGCGGCCGGGGCGCCCGTGGAGGGGGCTGGCCTCTGTGGGGGAACGGAGTGATCTCTCACTCCACGGCTGGGACGAAGCCGCGAAAGGTGCCGTTGTCGTCGGGACGATAGTGGGGACTCATGGCGCGGGACTCAGGGATCCCTATGCGGAGGCCCCCAGGCTCAGGCCCCTGGCAACGGAAGGCTGAGCAAGCAGGCCCGGGCCCGGGCCCGGCTTTCGGGGCTGGCCCGGCCCCGGCGGCCGGCGCCAGGGAGGGGACCCCCGGAGGCTGAGGAGCGGGAGGCGTCGGCCTCCCCGGGGCCCGCCTCCCGGAGCTCCTCCTGGCGGTGCCGGAACGCGACGACACGCGATCCCGGACAGGGCCCCGGGGGGGCGGCCCTGCGGCCCTGTGGTGCCCGAAGTGTGTTCGCCGGGAGTTTTCCGGCCAATTCTCACGAGCGTTCTGCCCAAATCGGGATCTATTTGGGCAGAACGCTCGTGAGAATTGGCCGGCGTTGGGCAGCCCTGGTCCGCGCCCAGTGCCGCGTGGAGCAGGGCTCTTCTCGCTCGGGGCATGGCGCGGCCACCCGGAAAACGAGCCGCGACGATGGGGCGCGGCCGGCGGCCCCGGCGCCGGGGAGTTTTCCCCGAGCAGAGTGGATGGAGGCGCCGTGGCCGGGCGTCCGCCTCCGCCGTGGCGGGCGGCCGGGGCGCCCGTGGAGGGGGCTGGCCTCTGTGGGGGAACGGAGTGATCTCTCACTCCACGGCTGGGACGAAGCCGCGAAAGGTGCCGTTGTCGCCGGGACGGTCGGGGGGACTCATGGCGCGGGACTCAGGTTTCCCCTTGCGGAGGCCCCCAGGCTCAGGCCCCTGACAACGGAAGGCTGAGCAAGCAGGCCCGGGCCCGGGCCCGGCTTTCGGGGCTGGCCCGGCCCCAGGGGCCGGCGCCAGGGAGGGGACCCCCGGAGGCTGAGGAGCGGGAGGCGTCGGCCTCCCCGGGGCCCGCCTCCCGGAGCTCCTCCTGGCGGTGCCGGAACGCGACGACACGCGATCCCGGACAGGGACCCGGGGGGGCGGCCCTGCGGCCCTGTGGTTCCCGAAGTGTGTTCGCCGGGCGTTTTCCGGCCAATTCTCACGAGCGTTCTGCCCAAATCGGGATCGATTTGGGCAGAACGCTCGTGAGAATTGGCCGGCGTTGGGCAGCCCTGGTCAGCGCCCAGTGCCGCGTGGAGCAGGGCCCTTTCTCGCTCGGGGCATGGCGCGGCCACCCGGAAAACGAGCCGCGACGATGCGGCGCGGCCGGCGGCCCGGGCGCCGGGGAGTTTTCCCCGAGCAGAGTGGATGGAGGCGCCGTGGCCGGGCGTCCGCCTCCGCCGTGGCGGGCCGCCGGGGCGCCCGTGGAGGGGGCTGGCCTCTGTGGGGGAACGGAGTGATCTCTCACTCCAGGGCTGGGACGAAGCCGCGAAAGGTGCCGTTGTCGCCGGGACGATAGGGTGGACTCATGGCGCGGGACTCAGGGATCCCTATGCGGAGGCCCCCAGGCTCAGGCCCCTGGCAACGGAAGGCTGAGCAAGCAGGCCCGGGCCCGGGCCCGGCTTTCGGGGCTGGCCCGGCCCCGGCGGCCGGCGCCAGGGAGGGGACCCCCGGAGGCTGAGGAGCGGGAGGTGTCAGCCTCCCCGGGGCCCGCCTCCCGGAGCTCCTCCTGGCGGTGCCGGAACGCGACGACACGCGATCCCGGACAGGGCCCCGGGGGGGAGGCCCTGCGGCCCTGTGGTGCCCGAAGTGTGTTCGCCGGGCGTTTTCCGGCCAATTCTCACGAGCGTTCGGCCCAAATCGGGATCGATTTGGGCAGAACGCTCGTGAGAATTGGCCGGCGTTGGGCAGCCCTGGTCCGCGCCCAGTGCCGCGTGGAGCAGGGCCCTTTCTCGCTCGGGGCATGGCGCGGCCACCCGGAAAACGAGCCGCGACGATGGGGAGCGGCCGGCGGCCCCGGCGCCGGGGAGTTTTCACCGAGCAGAGTGGATGGAGGCGCCGTGGCCGGGCGTCCGCCTCCGCCGTGGCGGGCGGCCGGGGCGCCCGTGGAGGGGGCTGGCCTCTGTGGGGGAACGGAGTGATCTCTCACTCCACGGCTGGGACGAAGACGCGAAAGGTGCCGTTGTCGCCGGGACGGTCGGGGGGACTCGTGGCGTGGGACTCAGTGTTCCCCATGCGGAGGCCCCCAGGCTCAGGCCCCTGGAAACGGAAGGCTGAGCAAGCAGGCCCGGGCCCGGGCCCGGCTTTCGGGGCTGGCCCGGCCCCAGGGGCCGGCGCCAGGGAGGGGACCCCCGGAGGCTGAGGAGCGGGAGGCGTCGGCCTCCCCGGGGCCCGCCTCCCGGAGCTCCTCCTGGCGGTGCCGGAACGCGACGACACGCGATCCCGGACAGGGCCCCGGGGGGGAGGCCCTGCGGCCCTGTGGTGCCCGAAGTGTGTTCGCCGGGCGTTTTCCGGCCAATTCTCACGAGCGTTCTGCCCAAATCGGGATCGATTTGGGCAGAACGCTCGTGAGAATTGGCCGGCGTTGGGCAGCCCTGGTCCGCGCCCAGTGCCGCGTGGAGCAGGGCCCTTTCTCGCTCGGGGCATGGCGCGGCCACCCGGAAAACGAGCCGCGACGATGGGGCGCGGCCGGCGGCCCCGGCGCCGGGGAGTTTTCCCCGAGCAGAGTGGATGGAGGCGCCGTCGCCGGGCGTCCGCCTACGCCGTGGCGGGCGGCCGGGGCGCCCGTGGAGGGGGCTGGCCTCTGTGGGGGAACGGAGTGATCTCTCACTCCACGGCTGGGACGAAGCCGCGAAAGGTGCCGTTGTCGCCGGGACGGTCGGGGGGACTGGTGGCGCGGGACTCAGGGTTCCCCATGCGGGGGACCCCAGGCTCAGGCCCCTGGCAACGGAAGGCTGAGCAAGCAGGCCCGGGCCCGGGCCCGGCTTTCGGGGCTGGCCCGGCCCCAGGGGCCGGCGCCAGGGAGGGGACCCCCGGAGGCTGAGGAGCGGGAGGCGTCGGCCTCCCCGGGGCCCGCCTCCCGGAGCTCCTCCTGGCGGTGCCGGAACGCGAAGACACGCGATCCCGGACAGGGCCCCGGGGGGGAGGCCCTGCGGCCCTGTGGTGCCCGAAGTGTGTTCGCCGGGCGTTTTCCGGCCAATTCTCACGAGCGTTCTGCCCAAATCGGGATCGATTTGGGCAGAACGCTCGTGAGAATTGGCCGGCGTTGGGCAGCCCTGGTCCGCGCCCAGTGCCGCGTGGAGCAGGGCCCTTTCTCGCTCGGGGCATGGCGCGGCCACCCGGAAAACGAGCCGCGACGATGGGGCGCGGCCGGCGGCCCCGGCGCCGGGGAGTTTTCCACGAGCAGAGTGGATGGAGGCGCCGTGGCCGGGCGTCCGCCTCCGCCGTGGCGGGCGGCCGGGACGCCCGTGGAGGGGGCTGGCCTCTGTGGGGGAACGGAGTGATCTCTCACTCCACGGCTGGGACGAAGCCGCGAAAGGTGCCGTTGTCGCCGGGACGGTCGGGGGGACTGGTGGCGCGGGACTCAGGGTTCCCCATGCGGGGGCCCCCAGGCTCAGGCCCCTGGCAACGGAAGGGTGAGCAAGCAGGCCCGGGCCCTGGCCCGGCTTTCGGGGCTGGCCCGGCCCCAGCGGCCGGCGCCAGGGAGGGGACCCCCGGAGGCTGAGGGGCGGGAGGCGTCGGCCTCCCCGGGGACCGCCTCCCGGAGCTCCGCCTGGCGGTGCCGGAACGCGACGACACGCGATCCCGGACAGGGACCCGGGGGGGCGGCCCTGCGGCCCTGTGGTGCCCGAAGTGTGTTCGCCGGGCGTTTTCCGGCCAATTCTCACGAGCGTTCTGCCCAAATCGGGATCGATTTGGGCAGAACGCTCGTGAGAATTGGCCGGCGTTGGGCAGACCTGGTCCTCGCCCAGTGCCGTGTGGAGCAGGGCCCTTTCTCGCTCGGGGCATGGCGCGGCCACCCGGAAAACGAGCCGCGACGATGGGGCGCGGCCGGCGGCCCCGGCGCCGGGGAGTTTTCCCCGAGCAGAGTGGATGGAGGCGCCGTGGCTGGGCGTCCGCCTCCGCCGTGGCGGGCCTCCGGGGCGCCCGTGGAGGGGGCTGGCCTCTGTGGGGGAACAGAGTGATCTCTCACTCCACGGCTGGGACGAAGCCGCGAAAGGTGCCGTTGTCGCCGGGACGATAGGGGGGACTCATGGCGCGGGACTCAGGGATCCCTATGCGGAGGCCCCCAGGCTCAGGCCCCTGGCAACGGAAGGCTGAGCAAGCAGGCCCGGGCCCGGGCCCGGCTTTCGGGGCTGGCCCGGCCCCGGCGGCCGGCGCCAGGGAGGGGACCCCCGGAGGCTGAGGACCGGGAGGTGTCAGCCTCCCCGGGGCCCGCCTCCCGGGGCTCCTCCTGGCGGTGCCGGAACGCGACGACACGCGATCCCGGACAGGGCCCCGGGGGGGAGGCCCTGCAGCCCTGTGGTGCCCGAAGTGTGTTCGCCGGGCGTTTTCCGGCCAATTCTCACGAGCGTTCTGCCCAAATCGGGATCGATTTGGGCAGAACGCTCGTGAGAATTGGCCGGCGTTGGGCAGCCATGGTCCGCGCCCAGTGCCGCGGGGAGCAGGGCCCTTTCTCGCTCGGGGCATGGCGCGGCCACCCGGAAAACGAGCCGCGACGAAGGGGCGCGGCCGGCGGCCCCGGCGCCGGGGAGTTTTCTCCGAGCAGAGTGAATGGAGGCGCCGTGGCCGGGCGTCCGCCTCCGCCGTGGCGGGCGGCCGGGGCGCCCGTGGAGGGGGCTGGCCTCTGTGGGGGAACGGAGTGATCTCTCATTCCACGGCTGGGACGAAGACGCGAAAGGTGCCGTTGTCGCCGGGACGGTCGGGGGGACTCGTGGCGCGGGACTCAGGGTTCCCCATGCGGAGGCCCCCAGGCTCAGGCCCCTGGAAACGGAAGGCTGAGCAAGCAGGCCCGGGCCCGGGCCCGGCTTTCGGGGCTGGCCCGGCCCCAGGGGCCGGCGCCAGGGAGGGGACCCCCGGAGGCTGAGGAGCGGGAGGCGTCGGCCTCCCCGGGGCCCGCCTCCCGGAGCTCCTCCTGGCGGTGCCGGAACGCGACGACACGCGATCCCGGACAGGGCACCGGGGGGGAGGCCCTGCGGCCCTGTGGTGCCCGAAGTGTGTTCGCCGGGCGTTTTCCGGCCAATTCTCACGAGCGTTCTGCCCAAATCGGGATCGATTTGGGCAGAACGCTCGTGAGAATTGGCCGGCGTTGGGCAGCCCTGGTCCGCACCCAGTGCCGCGTGGAGCAGGGCCCTTTCTCGCTCGGGGCATGGCGCGGCCACCCGGAAAACGAGCCGCGACGATGGGGCGCGGCCGGCGGCCCCGGCGCCGGGGAGTTTTCCCCGAGCAGAGTGGATGGAGGCGCCGTCGCCGGGCGTCCGCCTACGCCGTGGCGGGCGGCCGGGGCGCCCGTGGAGGGGGCTGGCCTCTGTGGGGGAACGGAGTGATCTCTCACTCCACGGCTGGGACGAAGCCGCGAAAGGTGCCGTTGTCGCCGGGACGGTCGGGGGGACTGGTGGCGCGGGACTCAGGGTTCCCCATGCGGGGGCCCCCAGGCTCAGGCCCCTGGCAACGGAAGGGTGAGCAAGCAGGCCCGGGCCCTGGCCCGGCTTTCGGGTCTGGCCCGGCCCCAGCGGCCGGCGCCAGGGAGGGGACCCCCGGAGGCTGAGGGGCGGGAGGCGTCGGCCTCCCCGGGGACCGCCTCCCGGAGCTCCTCCTGGCGGTGCCGGAACGCGACGACACGCGATCCCGGACAGGGACCCGGGGGGGCGGCCCTGCAGCCCTGTGGTGCCCGAAGTGTGTTCGCCGGGCGTTTTCCGGCCAATTCTCACGAGCGTTCTGCCCAAATCGGGATCGATTTGGGCAGAACGCTCGTGAGAATTGGCCGGCGTTGGGCAGCCCTGGTCCGCGCCCAGTGCTGCGGGGAGCAGGGCCCTTTCTCGCTCGGGGCATGGCGCGGCCACCCGGAAAACGAGCCGCGACGATGGGGCGCGGCCGGCGGCCCCGGCGCCGGGGAGTTTTCTCCGAGCAGAGTGGATGGAGGCGCCGTGGCCGGGCGTCCGCCTCCGCCGTGGCGGGCGGCCGGGGCGCCCGTGGAGGGGGCTGGCCTCTGTGGGGGAACGGAGTGATCTCTCATTCCACGGCTGGGACGAAGACGCGAAAGGTGCCGTTGTCGCCGGGACGGTCGGGGGGACTCGTGGCGCGGGACTCAGGGTTCCCCATGCGGAGGCCCCCAGGCTCAGGCCCCTGGAAACGGAAGGCTGAGCAAGCAGGCCCGGGCCCGGGCCCGGCTTTCGGGGCTGGCCCGGCCCCAGGGGCCGGCGCCAGGGAGGGGACCCCCGGAGGCTGAGGAGCGGGAGGCGTCGGCCTCCCCGGGGCCCGCCTCCCGGAGCTCCTCCTGGCGGTGCCGGAACGCGACGACACGCGATCCCGGACAGGGCCCCGGGGGGGAGGCCCTGCGGCCCTGTGGTGCCCGAAGTGTGTTCGCCGGGCGTTTTCCGGCCAATTCTCACGAGCGTTCTGCCCAAATCGGGATCGATTTGGGCAGAACGCTCGTGAGAATTGGCCGGCGTTGGGCAGCCCTGGTCCGCGCCCAGTGCCGCGTGGAGCAGGGCCCTTTCTCGCTCGGGGCATGGCGCGGCCACCCGGAAAACGAGCCGCGACGATGGGGCGCGGCCGGCGGCCCCGGCGCCGGGGAGTTTTCCCCGAGCAGAGTGGATGGAGGCGCCGTGGCCGGGCGTCCGCCTCCTCCGTGGCGGGCGGCCGGGGCGCCCGTGGAGGGGGCTGGCCTCTGTGGGGGAACGGAGTGATCTCTCACTCCACGGCTGGGACGAAGCCGCGAAAGGTGCCGTTGTCGCCGGGACGGTCGGGGGGACTGGTGGCGCGGGACTCAGGGTTCCCCATGCGGGGGCCCCCAGGCTCAGGCCCCTGGCAACGGAAGGCTGAGCAAGCAGGCCCGGGCCCGGGCCCGGCTTTCGGGGCTGGCCGGCCCCAGGGGCCGGCGCCAGGGAGGGGACCCCCGGAGGCTGAGGAGCGGGAGGCGTCGGCCTCCCCGGGGCCCGCCTCCCGGAGCTCCTCCTGGCGGTGCCGGAACGCGACGACACGCGATCCCGGACAGGGCCCCGGGGGGGAGGCCCTGCGGCCCTGTGGTGCCCGAAGTGTGTTCGCCGGGCGTTTTCCGGCCAATTCTCACGAGCGTTCTGCCCAAATCGGGATCGATTTGGGCAGAACGCTCGTGAGAATTGGCCGGCGTTGGGCAGCCCTGGTCCGCGCCCAGTGCCGCGTGGAGCAGGGCCCTTTCTCGCTCGGGGCATGGCGCGGCCACCCGGAAAACGAGCCGCGACGATGGGGCGCGGCCGGCGGCCCCGGCGCCGGGGAGTTTTCCCCGAGCAGAGTGGATGGAGGCGCCGTGGCCGGGCGTCCGCCTCCGCCGTGGCGGGCGGCCGGGACGCCCGTGGAGGCGGCTGGCCTCTGTGGGGGAACGGAGTGATCTCTCACTCCACGGCTGGGACGAAGCCGCGAAAGGTGCCGTTGTCGCCGGGACGGTCGGGGGGACTGGTGGCGCGGGACTCAGGGTTCCCCATGCGGGGGCCCCCAGGCTCAGGCCCCTGGCAACGGAAGGCTGAGCAAGCAGGCCCGGGCCCTGGCCCGGCTTTCGGGGCTGGCCCGGCCCCAGCGGCCGGCGCCAGGGAGGGGACCCCCGGAGGCTGAGGGGCGGGAGGCGTCGGCCTCCCCGGGGACCGCCTCCCGGAGCTCCTCCTGGCGGTGCCGGAACGCGACGACACGCGATCCCGGACAGGGACCCGGGGGGGCGGCCCTGCGGCCCTGTGGTGCCCGAAGTGTGTTCGCCGGGCGTTTTCCGGCCAATTCTCACGAGCGTTCTGCCCAAATCGGGATCGATTTGGGCAGAACGCTCGTGAGAATTGGCCGGCGTTGGGCAGACCTGGTCCTCGCCAAGTGCCGCGTGGAGCAGGGCCCTTTCTCGCTCGGGGCATGGCGCGGCCACCCGGAAAACGAGCCGCGACTATGGGGCGCGGCCGGCGGCCCCGGCGCCGGGGAGTTTTCCCCGAGCAGAGTGGATGGAGGCGCCGTGGCCGGGCGTCCGCCTCCGCCGTGGCGGGCCTCCGGGGCGCCCGTGGAGGGGGCTGGCCTCTGTGGGGGAACGGAGTGATCTCTCACTCCACGGCTGGGACGAAGCCGCGAAAGGTGCCGTTGTCGCCGGGACGATAGGGGGGACTCATGGCGCGGGACTCAGGGATCCCTATGCGGAGGCCCCCAGGCTCAGGCCCCTGGCAACGGAAGGCTGAGCAAGCAGGCCCGGGCCCGGGCCCGGCTTTCGGGGCTGGCCCGGCCCCGGCGGCCGGAGCCAGGGAGGGGACCCCCGGAGGCTGAGGAGCGGGAGGCGTCGGCCTCCCCGGGGCCCGCCTCCCGGAGCTCCTCCTGGCGGTGCCGGAACGCGACGACACGCGATCCCGGACAGGGCCCCGGGGGGGAGGCCCTGCGGCCCTGTGGTGCCCGAAGTGTGTTCGCCGGGCGTTTTCCGGCCAATTCTCACGAGCGTTCTGCCCAAATCGGGATCGATTTGGGCAGAACGCTCGTGAGAATTGGCCGGCGTTGGGCAGCCCTGGTCCGCGCCCAGTGCCGCGTGGAGCAGGGCCCTTTCTCGCTCGGGGCATGGCGCGGCCACCCGGAAAACGAGCCGCGACGATGGGGCGTGGCCGGCGGCCCCGGCGCCGGGGAGTTTTCACCGAGCAGAGTGGATGGAGGCGCCGTGGCCGGGCGTCCGCCTCCGCCGTGGCGGGCGGCCGAGGCGCCCGTGGAGGGGGCTGGCCTCTGTGGGGGAACGGAGTGATCTCTCACTCCACGGCTGGGACGAAGACGCGAAAGGTGCCGTTGTCGCCGGGACGGTCGGGGGGACTCGTGGCGCGGGACTCAGTGTTCCCCATGCGGAGGCCCCCAGGCTCAGGCCCCTGGAAACGGAAGGCTGAGCAAGCAGGCCCGGGCCCGGGCCCGGCTTTCGGGGCTGGCCCGGCCCCAGGGGCCGGCGCCAGGGAGGGGACCCCCGGAGGCTGAGGAGCGGGAGGCGTCGGCCTCCCCGGGGCCCGCCTCCCGGAGCTCCTCCTGGCGGTGCCGGAACGCGACGACACGCGATCCCGGACAGGGCCCCGGGGGGGAGGCCCTGCGGCCCTGTGGTGCCCGAAGTGTGTTCGCCGGGCGTTTTCCGGCCAATTCTCACGAGCGTTCTGCCCAAATCGGGATCGATTTGGGCAGAACGCTCGTGAGAATTGGCTGGCGTTGGGCAGCCCTGGTCCGCACCCAGTGCCGCGTGGAGCAGGGCCCTTTCTCGCTTGGGGCATGGCGCGGCCACCCGGAAAACGAGCCGCTACGATGGGGCGCGGCCGGCGGCCCTGGCGCCGGGGAGTTTTCCCCGAGCAGAGTGGATGGAGGCGCCGTCGCCGGGCGTCCGCCTACGCCGTGGCGGGCGGCCGGGGCGCCCGTGGAGGGGGCTGGCCTCTGTGGGGGAACGGAGTGATCTCTCACTCCACGGCTGGGACGAAGCCGCGAAAGGTGCCGTTGTCGCCGGGACGGTCGGGGGGACTGGTGGCGTGGGACTCAGGGTTCCCCATGCGGGGGCCCCCAGGCTCAGGCCCCTGGCAACGGAAGGCTGAGCAAGCAGGCCCGGGCCCGGGCCCGGCTTTCGGGGCTGGCCCGGCCCCAGGGGCCGGCGCCAGGGAGGGGACCCCTGGAGGCTGAGGAGCGGGAGGCGTCGGCCTCCCCGGGGCCCGCCTCCCGGAGCTCCTCCTGGCGGTGCCGGAACGCGAAGACACGCGATCCCGGACAGGGCCCCGGGGGGGAGGCCCTGCGGCCATGTGGTGCCCGAAGTGTGTTCGCCGGGCGTTTTCCGGCCAATTCTCACGAGCGTTCTGCCCAAATCGGGATCGATTTGGGCAGAACGCTCGTGAGAATTGGCCGGCGTTGGGCAGCCCTGGTCCGCGCCCAGTGCCGCGTGGAGCAGGGCCCTTTCTCGCTCGGGGCATGGCGCGGCCACCCGGAAAACGAGCCGCGACGATGGGGCGCGGCCGGCGGCCCCGGCGCCGGGGAGTTTTCCCCGAGCAGAGTGGATGGAGGCGCCGTGGCCGGGCGTCCGCCTCCGCCGTGGCGGGCGGCCGGGACGCCCGTGGAGGGGGCTGGCCTCTGTGGGGGAACGGAGTGATCTCTCACTCCACGGCTGGGACGAAGCCGCGAAAGGTGCCGTTGTCGCCGGGACGGTCGGGGGGACTGGTGGCGCGGGACTCAGGGTTCCCCATGCGGGGGCCCCCAGGCTCAGGCCCCTGGCAACGGAAGGCTTAGCAAGCAGGCCCGGGCCCTGGCCCGGCTTTCGGGGCTGGCCCGGCCCCAGCGGCCGGCGCCAGGGAGGGGACCCCCGGAGGCTGAGGGGCGGGAGGCGTCGGCCTCCCCGGGGACCGCCTCCCGGAGCTCCTCCTGGCGGTGCCGGAACGCGACGACACGCGATCCCGGACAGGGACCCGGGGGGGCGGCCCTGGGGCCCTGTGGTGCCCGAAGTGTGTTCGCCGGGCGTTTTCCGGCCAATTCTCACGAGCGTTCTGCCCAAATCGGGATCGATTTGGGCAGAACGCTCGTGAGAATTGGCCGGCGTTGGGCAGACCTGGTCCTCGCCCAGTGCCGCGTGGAGCAGGGCCCTTTCTCGCTCGGGGCATGGCGCGGCCACCCGGAAAACGAGCCGCGACGATGGGGCGCGACCGGCGGCCCCGGCGCCGGGGAGTTTTCCCCGAGCAGAGTGGATGGAGGCGCCGTGGCCGGGCGTCCGCCTCCGCCGTGGCGGGCGGCCGGGGCGCCCGTGGAGGGGGCTGGCCTCTGTGGGGGAACGGAGTGATCTCTCACTCCACGGCTGGGACGAAGCCGCGAAAGGTGCCGTTGTCGCCGGGACGGTCGGGGGGACTCATGGCGCGGGACTCAAGGTTCCCCATGCGGAGGCCCCCAGGCTCAGGCCCCTGGCAACGGAAGGCTGAGCAAGCAGGCCCGGGCCCGGGCCCGGCTTTCGGTGCTGGCCCGGCCCCAGGGGCCGGCGCCAGGGAGGGGACCCCCGGAGGCTGAGGAGCGGGAGGCGTCGGCCTCCCCGGGGCCCGCCTCCCGGAGCTCCTCCTGGCGGTGCCGGAACGCGACGACACGCGATCCCGGACAGGGCCCCGGGGGGGCGGCCCTGCGGCCCTCTGGTGCCCGAAGTGTGTTCGCCGGGCGTTTTCCGGCCAATTCTCACGAGCGTTCTGCCCAAATAGGGGTCGATTTGGGCAGAACGCTCGTGAGAATTGGCCGGCGTTGGGCAGCCCTGGTCCGCGCCCAGTGCCGCGTGGAGCAGGGCCCTTTCTCGCTCGGGGCATGGCGCGGCCACCCGGAAAACGAGCCGCGACGATGGGGCGCGGCCGGCGGCCCCGGCGCCGGGGAGTTTTCCCCGAGCAGAGTGGATGGAGGCGCCGTGGCCGGGCGTCCGCCTCCGCCGTGGCGGGCGGCCGGGGCGCCCGTGGAGGGGGCTGGCCTCTGTGGGGGAACGGAGTGATCTCTCACTCCACGGCTGGGACGAAGCCGCGAAAGGTGCCGTGGTCGCCGGGACGGTCGGGGGGACTCGTGGCGCGGGACTCAGGGTTCCCCATGCGGAGGCCCCCAGGCTCAGGCCCCTGGCAACGGAAGGCTGAGCAAGCAGGCCCGGGCCCGGGCCCGGCTTTCGGGGCTGGCCCGGCCCCAGCGGCCGGCGCCAGGGAGGGGACCCCCGGAGGCTGAGGAGCGGGAGGCGTCGGCCTCCCCGGGGCCCGCCTCCCGGAGCTCCTCCTGGCGGTGCCGGAACGCGCCGACACGCGATCCTGGACAGGGCCCCGGGGGGGCGGCCCTGCGGCCCTCTGGTGCCCGAAGTTTGTTCGCCGGGCGTTTTCCGGCCAATTCTCACGAGCGTTCTGCCCAAATCGGGATCGATTTGGGCAGAACGCTCGTGAGAATTGGCCGGCGTTGGGCAGCCCTGGTCAGCGCCCAGGGCCGCGTGGAGCAGGGCCCTTTCTCGCTCGGGGCATGGCGCGGCCACCCGGAAAACGAGCCGCGACGATGGGGCGCGGCCGGCGGCCCCGGCGCCGGGGAGTTTTCCCCGAGCAGAGTGGATGGAGGCGCCGTGGCCGGGCGTCCGCCTCCGCCGTGGCGGGCGGCCGGGGCGCCGGTGGAGGGGGCTGGCCTCTGTGGGGGAACGGAGTGATCTCTCACTCCACGGATGGGACGAAGCCGCGAAAGGTGCCGTGGTGGCCGGGACGGTCGGGGGGACTCGTGGCGCGGGACTCAGGGTTCCCCATGCGGAGGCCCCCAGGCTCAGACCCCTGGCAACGGAAGGCTGAGCAAGCAGGCCCGGGCCCGGGCCCGGCTTTCGGGGCTGGCCCGGCCCCAGCGGCCGGCGCCAGGGAGGGGACCCCCGGAGGCTGAGGAGCGGGAGGCGTCGAACTCCCCGGGGCCCGCCTCCCGGAGCTCCTCCTGGCGGTGCCGGAACGCGCCGACACGCGATCCCGGACAGGGCCCCGGGGGGGCGGCCCAGCGGCCCTCTGGTGCCCGAAGTGTGTTCGCCGGGCGTTTTCCGGCCAATTCTCACGAGCGTTCTGCCCAAATCGGGATCGATTTGGGCAGAACGCTCGTGAGAATTGGCCGGCGTTGGGCAGCCCTGGTCAGAGCCCAGGGCCGCGTGGAGCAGGGCCATTTCTCGCTCGGGGCATGGAGCGGCCACCCGGAAAACGAGCCGCGACGATGGGGCGCGGCCGGCGGCCCCGGCGCCGGGGAGTTTTCCCCGAGCAGAGTGGATGGAGGCGCCGTGGCCGGTCGTCCGCCTCCGCCGTGGCGGGCGGCCGGGGCGCCCGTGGAGGGGGCTGGCCTCTGTGGGGGAACGGATTGATCTCTCACTCCACGGCTGGGACCTAGCCGCGAATGGTGCCGTGGTCGCCGGGACGGTCGGGGGGACTCGTGGCGCGGGACTCAGGGTTCCCCATGCGGAGGCCCCCAGGCTCAGGCCCCTGGCAACGGAAGGCTGAGCAAGCAGGACCGGGCCCGGGCCCGGCTTTGGTGGCTGGCCCGGCCCCAGCGGCCGGCGCCAGGGAGGGGACCCCTGGAGGCTGAGGAGCGGGAGGCGTCGGCCTCCCCGGGGCCCGCCTCCCGGAGCTCCTCCTGGCGGTGCCGGAACGCGCCGACACGCGATCCCGGACAGGGCCCCGGGGGGGCGGCCCTGCGGCCCTGTGGTGCCCGAAGTGTGTTCGCCGGGCGTTTTCCGGCCAATTCTCACGAGCGTTCTGCCCAAATCGGGATCGATTTGGGCAGAACGCTCGTGAGAATTGGCCGGCGTTGGGCAGCCCTGGTCAGCGCCCAGGGCCGCGTGGAGCAGGGCCCTTTCTCGCTCGGGGCATGGCGCGGCCACCCGGAAAACGAGCCGCGACGATGGGGCGCGGCCGGCGGCCCCGGCGCCGGGGAGTTTAACCCGAGCAGAGTGGATGGAGGCGCCGTGGCGGGCGGCCGGGGCGCCCGTGGAGGGGGCTGGCCTCTGTGGGGGAACGGAGTAATCTCTCACTCCACGGCTGGGACGAAGCCGCGAAAGGTGCCGTGGTCGCCGGGACGGTCGGGGGGACTCATGGCGCGGGACTCAGGGTTCCCCATGCGGAGGCCCCCAGGCTCAGGCCCCTGGCAACGGAAGGCTGAGCAAGCAGGCCCGGGCCCGGGCCCGGCTTTCGGGGCTGGCCCGGCCCCAGGGGCCGGCGCCAGGGAGGGGACCCCCGGAGGCTGAGGAGCGGGAGGCGTCGGCCTCCCCGGGGCCGGCCTCCCGGAGCTCCTCCTGGCGGTGCCGGAACGCGACGACACGCGATCCCGGACAGGGCCCCGGGGGGGCGGCCCTGCGGCCCTCTGGTGCCCGAAGTGTGTTCGCCGGGCGTTTTCCGGCCAATTCTCACGAGCGTTCTGCCCAAATCGGGGTCGATTTGGGCAGAACGCTCGTGAGAATTGGCCGGCGTTGGGCAGCCCTGGTCAGCGCCCAGGGCCGCGTGGAGCAGGGCCCTTTCTCGCTCGGGGCATGGCGCGGCCACCCGGAAAACGAGCCGCGACGATGGGGCGCGGCCGGCGGCCCCGGCGCCGGGGAGTTTTCCCCGAGCAGAGTGGATGGAGGCGCCGTGGCCGGGCGTCCGCCTCCGCCGTGGCGGGCGGCCGGGGCGCCCGTGGAGGGGGCTGGCCTCTGTGGGGGAACGGAGTGATATCTCACTCCACGGCTGGGACGAAGCCGCGAAAGGTGCCGTGGTCGCCGGGACGGTCGGGGGGACTCGTGGCGCGGGACTCAGGGTTCCCCATGCGGAGGCCCCCAGGCTCAGGCCCCTGGCAACGGAAGGCTGAGCAAGCAGGCCCGGGCCCGGGCCCGGCTTTCGAAGCTGGCCCGGCCCCAGCGGCCGGCGCCAGGGAGGGGACCCCCGGAGGCTGAGGAGCGGGAGGCGTCGGCCTCCCCGGGGCCCGCCTCCCGGAGCTCCTCCTGGCGGTGCCGGAACGCGCCAACACGCGATCCCGGACAGGGCCCCGGGGGGGCGGCCCTGCGGCCCTCTGGTGCCCGAAGTGTGTTCGCCGGGCGTTTTCCGGCCAATTCTCACGAGCGTTCTGCCCAAATCGGGGTCGATTTGGGCAGAACGCTCGTGAGAATTGGCCGGCGTTGGGCAGCCCTGGTCAGCGCCCAGGGCCGCGTGGAGCAGGGCCCTTTCTCGCTCGGGGCATGGCGCGGCCACCCGGAAAACGAGCCGCGACGATGGGGCGCGGCCGGCGGCCCCGGCGCCGGGGAGTTTTCCCCGAGCAGAGTGGATGGAGGCGCCGTGGCCGGGAGTCCGCCTCCGCCGTGGCGGGCGGCCGGGGCGCCCGTGGAGGGGGCTGGCCTCTGTGGGGGAACGGAGTGATCTCTCACTCCACGGCTGGGACGAAGCCGCGAATGGTGCCGTGGTCGCCGGGACGGTCGGGGGGACTCGTGGCGCGGGACTCAGGGTTCCCCATGCGGAGGCCCCCAGGCTCAGGCCCCTGGCAACGGAAGGCTGAGCAAGCAGGCCCGGGCCCGGGCCCGGCTTTCGGGGCTGGCCCGGCCCCAGCGGCCGGCGCCAGGGAGGGGACCCCCGGAGGCTGAGGAGCGGGAGGCGTCAGCCTCCCCGGGGCCCGCCTCCCGGAGCTCCTCCTGGCGGTGCCGGAACGCGCCGACACGCGATCCCGGACAGGGCCCCGGGGGGGCGGCCCTGCGGCCCTGTGGTGCCCGAAGTGTGTTCGCCGGGCGTTTTCCGGCCAATTCTCACGAGCGTTCTGCCCAAATCGGGATCGATTTGGGCAGAAGGCTCGTGAGAATTGTCCGGCGTTGGGCAGCCCTGGTCAGCGCCCAGGGCCGCGTGGAGTAGGGCCCTTTCTCGCTCGGGGCATGGCGCGGCCACCCGGAAAACGAGCCGCGACGATGGGGCGCGGCCGGCGGCCCCGGCGCCGGGGAGTTTAACCCGAGCAGAGTGGATGGAGGCGCCGTGGCGGGCGGCCGGGGCGCCCGTGGAGGGGGCTGGCCTCTGTGGGGGAACGGAATGATCTCTCACTCCACGGCTGGGACGAAGCCGCGAAAGGTGCCGTGGTCGCCGGGACGGTCGGGGGGACTCGTGGCGCGGGACTCAGGGTTCCCCATGCGGAGGCCCCCAGGCTCAGGCCCCTGGCAACGGAAGGCTGAGCAAGCAGGCCCGGGCCCGGGCCCGGCTTTCGGGGCTGGCCCGGCCCCAGCGGCCGGCGCCAGGGAGGGGACCCCCGGAGGCTGAGGAGCGGGAGGCGTCGGCCTCCCCGGGGCCCGCCTCCCGGAGCTCCTCCTGGCGGTGCCGGAACGCGCCGACACGCGATCCCGGACAGGGCCCCGGGGGGGCGGCCCTGCGGCCCTCTGGTGCCCGAAGTGTGTTCGCCGGGCGTTTTCCGGCCAATTCTCACGAGCGTTCTGCCCAAATCGGGATCGATTTGGGCAGAACGCTCGTGAGAATTGGCCGGCGTTGGGCAGCCCTGGTCAGCGCCCAGGGCCGCGTGGAGCAGGGCCCTTTCTCGCTCGGGGCATGGCGCGGCCACCCGGAAAACGAGCCGCGACGATGGGGCGCGGCCGGCGGCCCCGGCGCCGGGGAGTTTTCCCCGAGCAGGGTGGATGGAGGCGCCGTAGCCGGGCGTCCGCCTCCGCCGTGGCGGGCGGCCGGGGCGCCCGTGGAGGGGGCTGGCCTCTGTGGGGGAACGGAGTGATCTCTCACTCCACGGCTGGGACGAAGCCGCGAAAGGTGCCGTGGTCGCCGGGACGGTCGGGGGGACTCGTGGCGCGGGACTCAGGGTTCCCCATGCGGAGGCCCCCAGGCTCAGGCCCCTGGCAACGGAAGGCTGAGCAAGCAGGCCCGGGCCCGGGCCCGGCTTTCGGGGCTGGCCCGGCCCCAGCGGCCGGCGCCAGGGAGGGGACCCCCGGAGGCTGAGGAGCGGGAGGCGTCGGCCTCCCCGGGGCCCGCCTCCCGGAGCTCCTCCTGGCGGTGCCGGAACGCGCCGACACGCGATCCCGGACAGGGCCCAGGGGGGGCGGCCCTGCGGCCCTCTGGTGCCCGCAGTGTGTTCGCCGGGCGTTTTCCGGCCAATTCTCACGAGCGTTCTGCCCAAATCGGGATCGATTTGGGCAGAACGCTCGTGAGAATTGGCCGGCGTTGGGCAGCCCCGGTCTGCGCCCAGGGCCGCGTGGAGCAGGGCCCTTTCTCGCTCGGGGCATGGCGCGGCCACCCGGAAAACGAGCCGCGACGATGGGGCGCGGCCGGCGGCCCCGGCGCCGGGGAGTTTTCCCCGAGCAGAGTGGATGGAGGCGCCGTGGCCGGGCGTCCGCCTCCGCCGTGGCGGGCGGCCGGGGCGCCCGTGGAGGGGGCTGGCCTCTGTGGGGGAACGGAGTGATCTCTCACTCCACGGCTGGGACGAAGCCGCGAAAGGTGCCGTGGTCGCCGGGACGGTCGGGGGGACTCGTGGCGCGGGACTCAGTGTTCCCCATGCGGAGGCCCCCAGGCTCAGGCCCCTGGCAACGGAAGGCTGAGCAAGCAGGCCCGGGCCCGGGCCCGGCTTTCGGGGCTGGCCCGGCCCCAGCGGCCGGCGCCAGGGAGGGGACCCCCGGAGGCTGAGGAGCGGGAGGCGTCGGCCTCCCCGGGGCCCGCCTCCCGGAGCTCCTCCTGGCGGTGCCGGAACGCGCCGACACGCGATCCCGGACAGGGCCCCGGGGGGGCGGCCCTGCGGCCCTCTGGTGCCCGAAGTGTGTTCGCCGGGCGTTTTCCGGCCAATTCTCACGAGCGTTCTGCCCAAATCGGGATCGATTTGGGCAGAACGCTCGTGAGAATTGGCCGGCGTTGGGCAGCCCCGGTCAGCGCCCAGGGCCGCGTGGAGCAGGGCCCTTTCTCGCTCGGGGCATGGCGCGGCCACCCGGAAAACGAGCCGCGACGATGGGGCGCGGCCGGCGGCCCCGGCGCCGGGGAGTTTTCCCCGAGCAGAGTGGATGGAGGCGCCGTGGCCGGGAGTCCGCCTCCGCCGTGGCGGGCGGCCGGTGCGCCCGTGGAGGGGGATGGCCTCTGTGGGGGAACGGAGTGATCTCTCACTCCACGGCTGGGACGAAGCCGCGAAAGGTGCCGTGGTCGCCGGGACGGTCGGGGGGACTCGTGGCGCGGGACTCAGGGTTCCCCATGCGGAGGCCCCCAGGCTCAGGCCCCTGGCAACGGAAGGCTGAGCAAGCAGGCCCGGGCCCGGGCCCGGCGTTCGGGGCTGGCCCGGCCACAGCGGCCGGCGCCAGGGAGGGGACCCCCGGAGGCTGAGGAGCGGGAGGCGTCGGCCTCCCCGGGGCCCGCCTCCCGGAGCTCCTCCTGGCGGTGCCGGAACGCGACGACACGCGATCCCGGACAGGGCCCCGGGGGGGAGGCCCTGCGGCCCTCTAGTGCCCGAAGTGTGTTCGCCGGGCGTTTTCCGGCCAATTCTCACGAGCGTTCTGCCCAAATCGGGATCGATTTGGGCAGAACGCTCGTGAGATTTGGCCGGCGTTGGGCTGCCCTGGTCAGCGCCCCGTGCCGCGTGGGACAGGGCCCTTTCTCGCTCGGGGCATGTCGCGGCCACCCGGAAAACGAGCCGCGACGATGGGGCACGGCCGGCGGCCCCGGCGCCGGGGAGTATTCCCCGAGCAGAGTGGATGGAGGCGCCGACGCCGGGCGTCTGCCTCCGCCGTGGCGGGCGGCCGTGTCGCCCGTGGAGGGGGCTGGCCTCTGTGGGGGAACGGAGTGATCTCTCACTCCACGGCTGGGACGAAGCCGCGAAAGGTGCCGTTGTCGCCGGGACGGTCGGGGGGACACGTGGCGCGGGACTCAGGGTTCCCCATGCGGAGGCCCCCAGGCTCAGGCCCCTGGCAACGGAAGGCTGAGCAAGCAGGCCCGGGCCCGGGCCCGGCGTTCGGGGCTGGCCCGGCCCCAGCGGCCGGCGCCAGGGAGGGGACCCTCGGAGGCTGAGGAGCGGGAGGCGTCGGCCTCCCCAGGGCCCGCCTCCCGGAGCTCCTCCTGGCGGTGCCGGAACGCGACGACACGCGATCCCGGACAGGGCCCCGGTGGGGCGGCCCTGCGGCCCTGTGGTGCCCGAAGTGTGTTCGCCGGGCGTTTTCCGGCCAATTCTCACGAGCGTTCTGCCCAAATAGGGATCGATTTAGGCAGAACGCTCGTGAGAATTGGCCGGCGTTGGGCAGCCCTGGTCAGCACCCAGGGCCGCGTGGAGCAGGGCCCTTTCTCGCTCGGGGCATGGCGCGGCCACCCGGAAAACGAGCCGCGACGATGGGGCGCGGCCGGCTGCCCCGGCGCCGGGGATTTTTCCTCGAGCAGAGTTGATGGAGGCGCTGTGGCTGGGCGTCCACCTCCGTCGTGGTCGGAGGCCGGGGCAGCCGTGGAGGGGGCTGGCCTCTGTTGGGAACGGATTGATCTCTCACTCCACGGCTGGGACGAAGCCGCGAAAGGTGCCATTGTCGCCTGGACGGTCGGGGGACTCGTGCCGCGGGACTTAGGGTTCCCCGTGGGGAGGCCCCCAGGTTCAGGCCCCTGGCAACGGAAGGCTGAGCAAGCAGGCTTGGGCCCGGGCCCGGCTTTTGGGGCTGGCCCGGCCCCAGCTGCCGGCGCCAGGTAGGGGACCACCGGAGTCCGAGGAGCGGGAGGCGTCGGCCTCGCCCAAACCTGCCTCATGGAGCTCCTAGTGGCAGTGCCGGGACGCCACCCCTCGCGATCCCGGCCAGGTCCAGGGGGGCGGCCCTGCGGCGCACGAAGATGGTTCGCCGGGCGTTTTCCGGCCAATTCTCACGAGCATTCTGCCCAAATCGGGATCGATTTGGGCAGAACGCTCGTGAGAATTGGCCGGCGTTGGGCAACCCTGGCGACCGCCTTGTTCCGCGTGGCCCAGGGCCCTTTCTCGCTCGGGGTATGTCGCGGCCACCCCGAAACGCGCCGTGACGACGGGGCCCGGCCGGGGGCCCCGGCGCCAGGCAGTTTTGCCCGAGCAGAATAGATGGAGGTGTCTGGCGTCCGCTTCCGCCTTGGTGGGTGTTCGGGGCGCCTGGGCTGGGCTTGGCCTCTCTGGGGGAACGATTGGCTCTCTCGCTCCACAGCTGTGTCGCAGTCACCAAAGGGGCCGTTGGCGCCGGGACGGTCGGGGGACTCGTGGCTCTGGACTCAGAGTTCCTCGGGGGGAGTCCACCAGGCAGAGGCCCCTGGAAACGGAAGGCTGAGGAAGCAGGCCTTGGCCCGAGCCCAGGTTTCGGGCCAGGCCCGACCCTTGCTGTCGGCGCCAGGGAAGGGACCCCTGGAGGCTGAGGAGCGGGAGGCGGCGGCCTCCCCGGGGCCTGCCTCCTGGAGCTCTTCCTGGCGGGTGCCGGTACGCGACGACACGCGATCCCGGGCAGGGCCCAGGGGGGCGGCCCTGTGGCCCTGTCGTGCCCTAAGTGTGTTTGCCGCCTGTTTTCCGGCCAATTCTCACGAGCGTTCTACCCAAATCGATCCCGATTTGGGCAGAACGCTCGTGAGAATTGGCCGGCTTTCGTTAGCCATGGTGACCGCCCAGTTCCGTGTGGACCAGGGCCCTTTCTCTCTCGGGGCATGTCGCGGCCACCCGGAAAACGAGCCGTGACGATGGGGCGAGGTCGGCGGTCCCGGCGCCGGGGAGTTTTCCCCGAGCAGAGTTGATGGAGGGGCTGTGGCAGGGCGTCCGCCTTCGCCGTGTTAGGCCCCGGGGGCGCCCGTGGAGGGGTCTGGCCTCTGGGGGGGAACAAATTGATCTCTCACTCCTCGGCTGGGACGCAGCCGCGAAAGGCACCATTGTCTCTGGGACTGTGGCGGACTTGTGGCCCGGGACTCAGGATTCCCGGTGTGAGGCCCTAGGTACAGGCCCCTGGGAATGGAAGGCTGAAGAAGCAGGTCTGGGTCCGGGCCCGGATTTCGTGGCAGGCCCGACCCCAGCTGCGACCGCCAAGGTGAGACCCCCAGAATCTGTGGAGAGGGAGGCGTCTGCCTCGCCATCAGGGAGATTCTAATTAAAACTACATTGAGATACCACCTGACACCAGTTAGAATGTCCAAAATTAGGAAGACAGGAAATAACGTTTGTTGGAGAGGATGTCGAGAAAGTGGAACCCTGTTACACTGTTGGTGAGACTGCCATTTAGTGCAGCCACTTTGGAGAACAGTGTGCAGATGACTCAAGAAATTAAAAATAGAGCTTCCCTATGACCCTGCAATTACACTGATGGGTATTTACCCCAAAGATACAGATGGAGTGAAAAGAAGAGCCATCTGTACCCCAATGTTTATTGCAGCAATGGCCACCAAACTGTGGAAAGAACCAAGATGCCCTTCAACGGATGAATGGATAAGGAAGATGTCGTACATATACACAATGGAGTATTATGGCTCCATCAGAAAGGATGAATACCCAACTTTTGTAGCAACATGGACGGGAGTGGAAGAGATTATGCTGAGTGAAATAAGTCAAGCAGAGAGAGTCAAATATCATATGGTCTCCCTTATTTGTGGAGCATAACAAAGAACACGGAGGACATGGGGAGATGGAGAGGAGAGGGAGTTGAGGGAACCTGGAAGGGGAGATGAACCATGAGAGACTATGGACTCTGAAAAACAACCTGAGTGTTTTGGAAGGGCGGGGGTTGGGAGGTTGGGGAACCAGGTGGTGGGTAATAGGGAGGGCACGTACTGCATGGAGCACTGGGTGTGGTGCAAAAACAGTGAACACTGTTATGCTGAAAATAAACAAATAAAAAAAAAAGAAAATTGTACTCTTAGACCCCGTCATCTATATCACTCATCCCTCCATCCACTTCCACTCTGGTAACCACAGAGTCGGTTTTTGTTTTGTATCTTCTTTCTCCTTTATTTATGTATGTTTGTTTCCTAAATTCCATGGAAGAGTGACATCCAAAGGCCTTTGTCTTTCTCTGACTGACTGATTTCACTTAGGATAGTATTCTCTAGCTCCATCCATGTGTCTGCAAATGGCAAGATTTCATTTTTTATGGCTGAGTAATTTCGCACTGTGTGTGTGTGTGTCTGTGTGTGTGTGTACACTTATCATCTCATTTATCATGTTTTCAAGAAATACTTGGATTGTTTCCATATTGTAATATTTTAATTAATGTTGCATGAAACATAGGGGCACATGTATCCTTTTGATTTACTGTTCTCATATTCGTCGGGTAATCACCCGGTAGTGTGATTGCTGGATTATAAGGTAGTTCTAATATTTAACGTTTTGAGGAACAGTGATACTGTTTTCCACAGGGTCTGCCGCAGCTAGCATTCCCACCACAGTGCAAGAGGGTTCCCTTTTACCCACATCCTCCCAACATTTCTTTTCTTGTGCTGGTGCTGTTAGCCATTCTGATAGTATGAGGTAATATCTCATGGACCTTTTCATTTGGATTTTCCTGTTGATGGCTGATGTGAACATCTTCTCACGTGACTGTTGGCCATCTGTATGTCTTCTTTGGAGCAATGTCTGTTCATGTCTTCTGTCTATTTTTTTTTTAAAGATTTTATTTATTTATTTGACAGAGAGAAAGATCACAAGTAGGCAGAGAGGCAGGCAGAGAGAGAGGAGGAAGCAGGCTCCCTGCAGAGCAGAGAGCCCGATGCGGGGCTCGATCCCAGGACCCTGAGATCATGACCTGAGCCAAAGGCAGCGGCTTAATCCACTGAGCCACCCAGGCGCCCCTTCTGTCTATTTTTTAATTGGATTTTTTGTTTTTTGGTTGTTGCGTTGTATCAGTTCTACATATTTTGGACACTACCCCTTTATTGCACATGATATTTGCAAACATCTTCTCCTATTAAGTACGTTGTATTCTATTTATTACATTTTCATTGCTGTTCTGCTGTGCGGTAAGTTTTTATATTGATGGAGCTCTAGTAGTTTATTTTTGCTTTTGTTTCCTTTGCCTTAGGAGGCATGTCTATTAAATGTATGGTTCATGTCAGAGAAGTTACTGTCTGTGCCCTCTTGTAGGATTTTTATGATTTAAGGTCTCACATTGAGGTCTTGAAACTGTTTTGAGTTTATTTGTCCATATGGTGTAAGAAAGCAGTCTAATTTCATTGTTTTGTGCATAGCTGTTCAGTTTTCCCAACACCATTTGTTGTAGAAACTGTCCTTTTCCCTTTTAATAGTTTTGCCTGTTTTGCAGAAGATTAATTGGGCACGAGATTGTGGGCTGATGTCTGAGCTTCTATTCCGTTTCCTTGGTCACTGTGTGTATTTTTTTTTTTTTTGCCAGTCCCATACTGTGAGGATGAACGCAGCTTTGTAGTATAATTTGAAATATGAAATTGTGACGCCTCCAGCTTTGTTTTTCTTCATAACATTGTGCTGGTTGTTCAGTATCTTTTGTGATTCCATACAAATTGTTAGGGTAGTTTATTTGAGTTCTTTCATTTTTTATTTGAATTCAATGAGCCAACTTATCATACATCATTATTTTCAGATGTAGTGTTAAATAATATATCAGATGTGTATTGCATCACGTGCCCTCCTTAATGCCCATCACCCCAGTTACCCCCCCACCCCCCATCCAGCAACCCTCAGTTGGTTGCTATAGTTAAGAGTCTATCATGGTTTTTTCCCCATCTCTGATGACTTCCATTCTGTTTCCCCTTCCTTTGCCTACGGTTCTCTGCCCTGTTTCTGATATTTCACATATGAGTGAAACCCTATGATAATTGTGTTTCTTTCATGGACATATTTTACTCAGCATAATATCTTCCAGACCCATCCAGGTTGATGTGATGGTAAGTATTCATCCTTTCTGATGGCTGAGGAATATTCCATTGAATATATGAACCACATCTTCTTTATCCATTCCTCTGTCCATAGATATCTGGGTTCTTTCCATAGTTTATCTAGAGTGGATATTGTTGCGATGAACACTGGGGTGCAGGTGCCAGTTCTTTCCCCTACATCTCTATTTTTGTGGTAAAAGCCCTGTAGTGCAATTGCTGTGTTTTAGGGTAACTTTACTTTTAACTTCTTGAGGAAACCCCGTACTGTTTTCCAGAGTGGATATAACAGTCTGCATTCCAACCAGGAGTGTAGGAGGGTTCTCCATTCTCTGCATCCTCACCAATATTTGTGGTTTCATGTCCTGTTAACTTTAGACATTCTGCCTGGTGTGATAGGACACCTCAATGTGGTTTAGATTTGCATTTCCCAGAAGCCATGTGATATAGAACATTTATGTATATATCTGTTGGTCACATGCGTGTCATCATTGGAGAAATATCTGTTCATATTTTCACCCATGTCTAGACCTTCCGTTGGATTAAGGCCCAGAAGCCTAGAAGATACAATCAGCCAGAACTGTGGAGATTTTCACAAGGTCTGAGATACAATGGAGATTTAGGGTGTGTATCAAGCTCAGGGATTGTCTTCAGAGGGTGGATGGAAGTGTAGGTTCACTGACATTGTCTCAGGTTTGCATTCAGATGTCTCATGCTCTGAATCCAGTCTGGAGTAAAAAAAGGAGTTTCCTTTTGTGTGGCGGGCTGATCCTCTGGTTTTGCTAAAGTGTTCCCAATACCCGGGGCTTGGGATCCAGGCCTCTATAGATGGACCTCTCAGAACTCCAAATAGGGTTAGGGTTAGGACCTAGGAAAATGGAAGGTCTGAATTGCCAACCGTGTGGTGAGCGTCCTGGAGGGCTGAGTTGAGGACATGGGTCAGGGTGAGTGTCCGGCTCAGGGTTTCAATCCATGAGCCCTTGAATGTGGGAGTTCACTGGGATGGAAACAGATGGGCCTTCATATTTATACTGACCTATATACTTACTGGAGTCCATTATGGAAAGATTTCCATCTGAGTGTGAGGCTGAGTCCTGTGGTATTGCTCAGGCATCCCCAAATCCTAGGGCTTTGGAGCCCACCCTTAGGGGACGGAGACATGAGAACCCAAGCTAGGGATAAAGTTAGGGCCAAAGGACATTGCAGGCCCAAACAGCTGACAGTGTGTGTGGTTCCTAGAGGCTGGAATTAAGGATGAGTGTTCTGGTTCTGGTCAGGCACAGGGTTTGTGACCTAGAGGCCACTGAAATTGGGGGTTTGCTGGTATAGGCTCAGATGGGCAGGCATTTTATCCTGCTTTGAATACTTTCTAGAGGTCTACATGGCACGCTTTCCTCCTGTGTGTTAGGATGAGTCCTGTGGTATGGCTAAGGTGACCCCAGTCTGTGGGGTAGGGAGCCAGACCCCTAAGAATTGAATGCTCAGAACACAAACTAAGCTTCAGTTAGGTGTTAGGAGCATGGCAGGCCCAATCTGATGGTGGTGTGGGAAGCTATCCAGAGGGCTGAGTACAGAGGGATGGATAGAGTAAATGTCAGGTTCAGGTTTGTGTCCAGCTGCTGACTCTGGGTGAACTCAGTGGTGCGTGGCAGATTTCTCCTGCTCAGAATCCTTTGCAGAGTCCCAAATGGTATGGTTTCCTTCTGGGTGGCAGGCAGAGATCTCAAATATTGCTCAGGGGTCCCCATCCGTGGGACTTGGGTGCCAGTCCTCTGGGGACAGAGCATGAAACCCCAACGTAGGGTTAGGGCTAGGTCCCAGCAACATGACAGGCCTGATTTGCTGGTGCTGTGCAGAGCTCTCACGGGGACTGAGTAGAGAACATGGGCCAGTCTGAGTCAGGCTCCGGGTTGGTGGCCCTGGGGGGAAAGGCAGATTTCTCCTGCTCTCAGTCCTTGGCAGAGTTCCAATTCTACTGTTTCCTTCTGGGTTGAAGACAGAGTCCTCTGGCATTTCTCAGGGGTCCCACATATGTGGGGCTTTGGTACCTGTATTCTTGGGACACAAGACAGAAAATGTACCTAAGTTTTGGTTAGGGCTGAGGGTCATGTCAGTCTCAATAGGCCACCCTGAGAGGAGTGACCTGGGGAGCAGAGTTGAGGACGTGGGTCAGTGTGAGTGTTAAGATCCAGGTGTGAACGGGGGGTGCTGAAAGTGGGATAGCCTCAGGGGGCCAAGAAATATTCTGGTATAGTTCAGGTGTAACCCATCAGCGGAGCTTTGGTGTCAATCATCAGAGGACAGAAGACTGAAAACACAACCTAGGGCTTGGAAAAGAGCACAGGGGCATGGCTGGCCTGATCTGCTGGTGCTGAGGCTAGATGTCTGGGGTACAGAGTTGAGGGCCATGGTCAGGTGGTGCATTACGATCTGGGTTTGTGCCTGGGGGGTGGCCGAAGGTGGAGGTGGCTTCAGGGAGCATGAAGATTTCTCCCATTCCGATGGTTCTGTGCAGCTCCAAACAGAACGGTTTCCTCCCGGGTGGCAGACAGAGCACTGGGTTGTGGCTCAGGGGTCCAAATATGGAGGAATTGGGGGACCAGCCTCTGGGGATGAAGACTGAAAAAGCAACCTAGGCTTAAGGTTAGGGTCAGGGGCATGGCAGGCCCAATTTGCTGGCACTGAGAAGGGATCCCAGGGGGATGAATTGAGGGCAGAGGTCCGGTGGCATGAGAGGGTCCAGGTTTGTGGTCAGGGGACCGCTGAAGGAGGGGGTTGTGCTCAGGGAGGCATGCAGTTTCTCCCACTCTGAGTGTTCTACTCAGTTTCAAATGGCACGGTTTCCTCCTGGGTGGTAGGCAGGCTGAGTGCCAGCCTCCACATTTGTGGCCCAATAGTGCGCAGAGGGTGGGGGATAGCCTCGGGTGAACCGTGCAGGTTTCTCCCGCTCTGAGGATTCGACACAGCTCCAAACAGCATGGTTTCCTCCTGCATGGTGGACAGAGTCCTGAGGTGTCACTCAGGATTCTTTAATCTTGGGGTCTTGGGGTCAGGACTCTTGGGGATGATACCTGAAAACCAAAATTAGGGCTAGGGTTAAGGCCTAGGGCCATGGTAGACCTGATATGCCAGTGCAGAGGCAGGTGCCCTGGTGCGCTGAGTTGAGCTCGGGTGTCAGACGGGGTCTTAGCCTCTAGGTGTGTGTCCAGACGTTCGCATAACCTGGGGGTGACTTCAGGGGTGCATGGAAGTTTCTCCAGCTCTGAGGGTTCAGCGCAGCTCCAAACAGCACAGCGGTGCCCTGCGTGGCAGGCAGATTCCCAGCATGAGTATCAGGCATCCTCAATCCTTATGACGCAGTATGTGGTCTATTCTGGAGGAGGTTCCATGTGCACTTGAGAAGAATGGGCATTCTGTTGTTTTAGGGTGGAATGTTCTGTATATGTCTATGAGGTCCATCTGGTCCAATGTTTCATTCAATGCTCTTATTTCTTTTTTAATTTTCTGCTTCGATGATCTGTCTATTTTTGAGAGAGGCGTATGAAGATCTCCTACTATTATTGTATTCATATCAATATGACTCTTTATCTTGATTAATAGTTTTCCAATTTTAGTATATGTGCTGCCAAAGCGAGCACGATTAATAGTTTTCTTATGGAATTGGGTGCTCCCATATTGGGGGCATAGATATTCACAATTGTTAGATCATCTTGGCGGATAGTCCCTTTAAGAATTATGGAGTGTCCTTCTGTATCTCTGACTACAGTCTTTAGTTTAAAATCTAATTTATCTGATATGAGAATCGCTACCCCGGCCTTCTTTTGAGGCCCATTGGCATGAAAGATGCTTCTCCATCCGTTCACTTTCAGTCTGGGTGTATCCTTAGGTTCAAAATGGGTCTCTTGTAGACAACATATGGATGGGTCCTGTCGTTTTATCCAATCTGCAACCCTGTGTCGTTTTATGGGCGCATTTAGGCCATTCACATTGAGAGTGATTATTGAGAGATAGGTTTTGATTCATGTCATGTTGCCTTTGAAGTCTTTCTGTCTGTAGATTGTTTCTATATTTCTGTTCAATGATATTCTTAGGATTTTTTCTCTTTTATAGGACCCCCCTTAATATTTCCTGCAGTGTCGGCTTGGTGGTTGCATAGTCTTTTAAGCCTTGCCGGTCTTGGAAACTCTTTATCTCTCCATCCATTTTAAATGTCAGTCTTGCTGGATAGAGTATTCTTGGTTGCATGTTCTTCTCATTTAGTACTCTGAATATATTTTGCCAGCCCTTCCTGGCTTGCCTGGTCTCTGTGAAAAGGTCTGACGTTATTCTAATGGGCTTGGATGCCCACTCTCACCACTCTTGTTCAACATAGTATTAGAAGTCCTAGCAACGGCAATCAGACAACAAAGAGAAATAAAAGGTATCCAAATTGGCAAGGAAGAAGTCAAACTCTCTCTCTTCGCAGATGACATGATTTTGTATATGGAAAACCCCAAAGACTCCACCCCCAAACTACTAGACTCATACAGCAATTCAGTAACGTGGCAGGATACAAAGTCAATGTACAGAAATCAGTGGCTTTCTTATACACTAACAATGAAAATACAGAAATGGAAATTAGAGAATCGATTCCATTTACTAGAGCACCAAGAACCATAAGATACCTGGGAATAAACCTAACCAAAGAGGTAAAGGAACTCTACTCGAGGAACTACAGAACACTCATGAAAGAAATTGAAGAAGACCCAAAAAGATGGAAGACAATTCCATGCTCTTGGATTGGAAGAATAAACATTGTGAAAATGTTTATACTGCCTAGAGCAATCTATGCTTTTAATGCCATTCCGATCAAAATTCCACCGGTAGTTTTCAAAGAGCTGGAGCCAATAATCCTAAAATTTGTATGGAATCAGAAGAGACCCCAAATTGCTAAGGCAATGTTGAAAAACAAAAACAAAACTGGCGGCATCACGTTACCCGATTTCAAGCTTTACTACAAAGCTGCAATCACCAAGACAGCGTGGTCCTGGCATAAAAACAGACACATAGACCAGTGGAACAGAGTGGAGAGCCCAGATATGGACCCTCAACTCCACGGTGAAATAATCTTCGACAAAACAGGAAAAAATATTCAATGGAAAAAAAGACAGTCTCTTCAATCAATGGTGCTGGGAAAACTGGACAGCTATATGTAGAATAATGAAAATCAACCATTCTCTTACACTCGAAATGGATAAAAGACCTCATCATGAGACAGGAATCCATCAGAATCCGAGAGGAGAACATAGGCAGTAACCTCTTCGATATCAGCCACAGCAACTTCTTTCAAGATATGTCTCCAAAGGCCAAGGAAACAAAAGCGAAAATAAACTTTTGGCACTTCATCAAGATCAAAAGCTTCTGCACAGCAAAGGAAACAGTCCACCAAACAAAAAGGCAACCCACGGAATGGGAGAAGATATTTGCAAATGACAGTTCAGACAAAAGGTTGATATCCAGGATCTAGAAAGAACTTCTCAAACTCAACACACACAAAACAGATAATCATATCCAAAAATGGGCAGAAGATATGAACAGACACTTCTCCAACGAAGACCTACGAATGGCTATCAGACACATGAAAAAATGTTCATCATCACTAGCCATCAGGGAGATTCAAATTAAAACCACATTGAGATACCACCTGACACCAGTTAGAATGGCCAAAATGAGCAAGACAGGAAACAACGATTGTTGGAGAGGATGTGGAGAAAGGGGAACCCTCTTACACTGTTGGTGGGAATGCAAGTTGGTGCAGCCACTTTGGAGAACAGTGTGGAGATTCCTCAAGAAATTAAGACTAGAGCTTCCCTATGACCCTGCAATTGCACTGCTGGGTATTTACCCCAAAGATACAGATGTAGTGAAAAGAAGGGCCATCTGTACCCCAATGTTTATTGTAGCAATGGCTATGCTCACCAAACTGTGGAAAGAACCAAGATGCCCTTCAACGGATGAATGGATAAGGAAGATGTGGTACATATACGCAATGGAGTATTATGCCTCCATCAGAAAGGATGAATACCCAACTTTTGTAGCAACATGGACGGGACTGGAAGAGATTATGCTGAGCGAAATAAGTCAAGCAGAGAGAGAGTCATGTATCATATGGTCTCACTTAATTGTGGAGCATAGCAAATAACACGGAGGACATAGGGAGATGGAGAGGAGAGGGAGTTGAGAGAAACTGGAAGGGGAGATGAACCATGAGAGACTATGGACTCTGAAAAACAACCAGAGGGTTTTGGAGGGGCAGGGTGGGGTGGGAGTTTGAGGAATCAGGTGGTGGTTAATAGGGAGGGCACGTACTGCATGGAGCACTGGGTGTGATGCCAAAACAATGAACACTGTTATGCTGTAAATAAACAAATAAAAAAAAAATGAGTCTATGGAAGGCCCGGCAGTGCCAGTTCACTCCACTGGAGGGAGTGGTGAGCCGTGGTGTGAGATACCCTGGAAGGCATGGCGATGCTGCTTGCCACCACTGGAGGCAGCGGCGAGCTGCCATGGGAAACACACCTGAAGAGGAGTCAGTGCAGCTTGCTGGCTCTGAAGGCAGGGCGGAGGTGCCCGGTGAGAGACCCTGAAACGTGAGGCACTACAGCTTATTTTTACAGGACGGAGTGGTGAGCTGTATAGTCTCTGTTTCTCCAGGCTCAAGGGTGGTGGTAAGAATTGATGGAGCCTGTCCCCCACTCAGCATTGTGCCCTCTTTCCCCAGGTTTGCTGGTAATGTGCTGTCAGGATGGTTCAGGAGGGTCCTCCCAGTTGGGCTCTGGAGCCAGGGGAACCAAACCCGACTCATGGTGCATTTGGAACCGAGGAGCTGAGTGTTTGTTTGGAAAAGTATGTTTGTTTCTCCAAAAAGGACAAGGGCATTGACCAGCTTGAGAGGGAAGTGAATGACCAGTTAAGAAACAAGCCTGTGGGGGCGCCTGGGTGGCTCAGTGGGTTAAGGCCTCTGCCTTCGGCTCAGGTCATGATCCCAAGGTCCTGGGATCGAGCCCCGCATCAGGCTTTCTGCTCAGCAGGGAGCCTGCTTCCCTTCCTCTCTCTCTGGCTGCCTCTCTGCCTATCTGTGATCTCTGTCTGTCAAATAAACAAATAAAAAAAAATTGCTGATCCTCTCATTAAAAAAAAAAAAAAGAAAGAAATAAAGAAACAAGCCTGTGTCTCTCCTTCTCCCAGGAATCAGAGCAGGTGTGCAGGCTTTAGGTGGGAGACACCTGCTTATCTGCACCTGACAACCCTTCTTAACTCTGGCTCCATGAGACCTGAAGTTTGGAAGTCAGCGTCTGAGTCAGTCATGCAGCTTGTCCCAGGACGTCAGTGTTCAGAGAAAACAGCAGGCCTGTGGGTCACAATGCCACATCCATGCCAGGATGGCAGGTAAAAATTCCCTTTCACCCCAAATTTCCTGGGCTTTTCTCTTGTCTCCAGTGGAGCTCACAAATGGCACACTGAACCAGCTGTAAGCAATCTCGTGCGGGTGCCAGAGCTCCTGAGTTTCTCTGCAGGGAGCACCTGGCAGGGATCTCATTTTCTCTGTTTATTTCTGGCTTACAAAGGTATTTGGAACATCTCTTTCCTAGGAAATCCCTTGGATTCGAAAGGGAAGGTGAGATTGACTTGGTGTGCCTTTTGAACATAGAAAGTATTCCTTCATCGAACAGTGTTTACTCCACTGGGCCTAGGCTCTGGTGGAACGGCTGGCATCTAGAGTGAGGTGGCTGTTTGTGGTCAGATAGAGACTTGGATGATGGCTTCTTCTTTGTCCAAGGTGATGTATCCTAATGGATTCGTCTTTGAATCCAAAGAGTTCCAGTGAGGGCAGAGGGAAAATTCAAAATGATTCCAAGGAGTCTTGGACAATTTAAAAGGGATGCTTGTCTTCCTAGGTTCACTCAAACGGCTATATATGGTTGGACATGCTGTATTTTCTCTGCAGTTTCATGGGTAGTGAAGTCAGAAGGAGAGTCTTTGGGAATTTCCCTGGATAAAGGCACTCTGGTGGCTTCAAGGGACTTGGTGTCAGGAACCCTGGGCTGAATTTCTGTGGCTGCTTTCCTGATGCTCAGTGAGTCAGGTTTTCCCACAGGTTTTATATTTCCTCCTTAGGAAATTGCTGGCAGGGAATGTTCTGTTTAAAGTGGAACCCTCGGGGGCACCTGTGTGGCTCAGTGGGTTAAGCCACTGCCTTCGGCTCAGGTCATGGTCTCAGGGTCCTGAGATTGAGCCCCGCATTGGGCTCTCTGCTCAGCGGGGAGTCTGCTTCGTCCTCTCTCTCTGCCTGCCTCTCTGCCTACTTGTGACCTCTGTCAAATAAATAAATAAAATCTAAAAAAAAAAAAAAACAAACCCAAAACCGGAACCCTCCTACATTGTTGGTGGGCATGCGTGTTGTTGCAGCCACTCTTGGAAAGAATACAGTGTGTCCTCCAAAAGCTAAGAACTGAACAACAGTAGGATCCAGCAATTGCCCTCCTAGTTATTTCCCTAAAGGGGACAAAAATGCACATTCAGTGGGGTATAAGCACCGTGATATTTACAGCAGCATTTTCAACCATTGTAAAACAATGGAGGGAGACCAAATGTCCATTCACTGATGAGTGATATATATATATCACTCGTATATATCATATGTGTGTGTGTGTGTGTGTGTGTGTATTCATTCTCCCACATCTTCTTAATGGAATAGGATCCAGGTTCAAAAAGGATGAAATCTTACCATCTGCAAGGATGTGGATGGATCTACAGTGGATTTAGCTAAGTAAAATCAGTCAGAAAAGACCAATAGCCTATATCTTGACCTCTATGGAATTTCATAAAGAAAACAGATGAACATAGTGAGGAGAGAAAGGCCAATGAGGAAACAGACTCTAACCTAGAGCAAAATCGAGGGTTGCTAGGGGGCAGGGGTGTGGGGCGAAGGGTTAAGTGGGTGACAGCTATTAGGGAGAGTACTTGTTGTGATGAGCTCTGGGTGTTCTATGCAGGTGAGGAATCACAAAATCCTACCCCTGAAGGAGAGGAATGAACATTGCATGGAAACGAATTGGAATTGAAGTCAATGAAGAAAAGAAGACCATGTTCTACTTCATGAAGACTGAGGTAAAACTGGAATGACTTTTGCTCTCCTGTTCTGTAGCTGTTCATTATGAAACACTCTCTGGCAGGATACACTAGTTTCCTATTGCATAAGGAGCCCTCAGAAAGTTGCCATGAAAGATTTAGATCTCAGAGCATGTACATGTTCCATTGATATGTTACTTTCAGTTTGCCCAGGTGCAAAGGTAAGTGGAGAGAAATAGGGCTGAAGAGGAAAGGAGGTATTAAGCATTCAAGAGGTAGCCTTCCCCTTTCTCATGAATGCCTGGGCCAGTGTAAATTGGGAAGAAGGAGGGGGGATCCCAGAGCTTTGCCGCAGACAGGGGAGTTCTAGGTCTGCCTAGAGCTGGTGGTGTCCATGAGCAGAGCTGAGCTAGTGGAGTGGCAGGCCCGAACTGCTGGTGTTGAGGTGAGTTCCCCAAGGAGCTGAGTTGAGAATGGGGGTCAGGTGGTGAATCAGGCTCTGGGTTTGTGGCCAGGGGGCTGCAGAATGTGGGGGAGTCCTAATGGGGTCATGCAGGTTTCTCTGGCTCTGAGGGTTCTGCACAGCTCCAAAGGGACAAGTTTCCTGCTGGGTGGCAGGGGGACTCCTACAGTGTGGCTCCAAGTTTACCAATCTAGAGGGCTTGGTGGATAGGCCCCTGGGGAAGGAAGCCTGAAAATGCAACATAGGGTTAAGGGTAATGGGCTGGGCAGGACAGGCCTGATCAGCCGACACAGAGGTGAGATACCCTCAGAATTGAGTTGAGGAAATGCATCCTGCAATGCAGAAGAGTCAGGGTTTCTGGCCAGAGGGACGGCTGATCTTGGGGGTGGCTTTAGAGGGGCATGCTGGTTTCTCCCTCTCTGAGGAAACTTTGGAGCTCCAAATGTCATGGCTTCCCCCTGCATGGCATTCAGGTTTCTGCCTTGTTACAGGGGGGTCCTGAATCTGGGGAGTTTGGGGGCCAGGCCTCTTGGGATGGAAGCCCGAAATCAGAAACTAGAGCTACGGTAAGGGCGTAGGGGCATGGCATGCTCAATCTGCTACTGCTGAGGTGGGCTCCCTGGTGGGCTGACTTCAGGGTGGGTATCAGGTGGCATGTCAGACTCAGAGTTTGTGTCCAGGGATGCCACAGAAGGTGGGCATGACCTCAGGGTTGCATGCAGGTTTCTCCTACCCTGAGGGTTCTGCAGAGCTCCAAATGGCATGGTTTCCTCCTGTGTGGCAGACGCAGTCCTGGGGTGTCACTGAGGAATCCTTAGTCTCTACTGGCATGAATCTCGGAGGTGCCCAATCTGGCGGGCTTGGGGGACAGGCCTCTGTTCATGAAAGCCTGTACACCCCACCTAGGTTTATGGTTAGGGCCGAAGGGCATGGCAGGTCCAATGTGCCGGTGCTGATGCGGGCTCCCCTAAGGGTCGAGTTGAGGGCATAGATCTGGCATCGCAGGAGAATCTGGTTTTATGGCCATGGGGGTGACTCATGGTGGGGTGGCATTACGGGGGTTTGCAGGTTTCTCCCCGTCTGAGTGTTCAGTGCAGCTCTAAACCACAAGTTTTCCTCATGAGTGCCAGGTGGAGTCCCGTGGTGGCGCTCAGTAGACCTTAATCTGGGGGGACATGGGAGGCAGGCCCCCTGGGATGGAAGCCTGAAAACCTAAAGAGGGGTTCTGGTAAGGGCCTAGGGGCATGGTGGCCCGATCTGCTTATGTTGAGGTGGGGCGCCCTAGGGTCTGAATTTATGGCATGCGTCCGGCAGCTCAGCAGAATCTGGTTTATGGCCGGGGGGACGGGTGCAGATGATGGGAGTGCCTTTAGAGGGGCAAGTTTCTCCCCCTCTGAGGGTTCAGCACAACTCCAAGGCACAGGTTCCTACTGTGTGGCAAGCGGAGTCCTGAGGTGTATGTCAAGATTCCTTAATCCAGGGGATTTTGTTGCCTGGACCCTCAGAATGGAAGACTGAACACCCAAACTTGTGTTAGGGTTAGGGCCTAGGGGCAATGGCAGGCCCGATCTGCCAGTGCTGAGGCGGGATCCCGTATGGGCTGAGTTGAGGGTATGCATTTGGTGGCGGGATGGAATCCAGCTCTATGGCCAGAGTGGCTGTTGATTATTGGGGTGGCTTTAGGGTGGCATGAAAGTTTCTCCCCATCTGAGGGTTCATTGCAGCTCCATACCACAAGGTTTCCACTTGTGTGACAGGCTGTGTCCTGTGGTGTTGCTCAGAAGTCCTTAATCTGGGGGGCGTGGGGGCCAGGCCTCTTGGGATGGAAGCCTGAAAATCCAAACTAGGGTTAGGGTTAAGTCTTAGGGACATGGCAGGCCCGATCTGCTGCAATTGAGGTGGTCTCCTGGATAGGCCGAATGGAGGGTGGGAATCAGGCAGGACTTGAGGTCTGTGTTTGTGTTTGCGGGGGCAAAGAAGCTAGTGGTGTTCTTGGGGGGCATGCAGCTTTCTCCTGCTCTGAGGTTCCTGCACAGTTCCAAATGGCACCATTTTGCCCTAGGAGGCTGGAGGAGTGCTGGCGGGAGTCTCAGTCATCCCCAGTCTGATGGGCTTGGGTACAGGCCTCTGGGCACGGAAGGCTGTATACCCCACCTAGGGTTAGGGTTAGGGTCTAGGGTCATGGCAGGCCCAATCTGCCGGCGCTGAGATGGGCTCCCCTCAGGGCTGAGTTGAGGGCATGTGTCCGGTAGCTTCATAGAAAACAGCTTTCTGGCCTGGGGTGCCGCAAATTGTGCGGATAGCTTTACGGGGGCTTGAAGGTTTCTCACCCTCTGAGTATTCAGCAGCTCCAAACTGCAAGGTTTCATCCTGCGTGGCTGTTGGAGTCCTGCAATGTCACTCAGGGGTCCTTAATCCAGGGGGCCTGGAGGCTAGGCCTCTTGGGATGGAAGCCTGGAAACTCAAACTAAGGTTGAGGTCTTGGGGTGCGACAGGCCCAATCTGCCAGTGCTGAGGCGGACTCCCCGGTGGCCTGAGTTGAGGGTCGGTGATAGGTGGCTAGTGTGAATCTGGGTTTGTGTTCAGGAGGGGCTCAGATGCTGGGGCTTGCCTTGGGGGGCATGAAGTTATCTTTTGCTCTGAGGTCTAAGTAGCTCCAAATGGCACTGTAACAGCATAGGCAGCCTCCAGACTGCCAGAGTGAGTCTCATGCATCCACAATCTGGCGGGTTTGGGGGCTAGGTCTCTGGGTACGGAAGACTGTACACCCAACCTAGGGTTAGGGTTAAGGCCTAGGGGCATGGCAGTTCTGATATGCTGCTGATATGCTGTGTTGAGGCGGGCTCCCTCAGGGCTGAGTGGATGACATGCATCTGGCGTTGTGGCAGAATCTGGCATTATGTCTGGGGCATTTCCAATGGCGGGTGTGTTTAGGTGCTCATGCACCTTTCTTTCTGGAGGGCAGGCAGAGTCCTGTGTTGTGACTTTGGAATCCCCAGTCTGGAGGGTTAGGGTTAGGGATAGAGGTTCGGAGAGTGTTAGGGTTAGTTGTTAGGGGTTAGGGTTAGGGTTGGGGTTAGGGTTAGGAGTTAGGGGATAGGGTTAGAGGTAAGGTTTAGGGTTAGGCTTAGGGTTAGGTGTATGTCTTAGGGACAAGGCATGTCAGATCTGCCAGCACAGATATGGACTCACCCAAGGGCTGTGTTGAGGGCGGGACTCAGGAGTCTCCTCAGGCCCTGGATTTTTGGACTGGAGGGGCAAAGAAGGTGGGAATCGCCTCTGGGGAGCATGATGGTTTCTACTGCTCCGAGGTTGTTATGTTAGGTTTAGAGGTTAGGGTTAGGTTTTGTGGTTAGGGTTAGTGTTAAGATTAGTGTTAAGGTGGGGCGCCTGGGTGGCTCAGTTGGTTAAAGCCTCTGCCTTCCGCTCAGGTCATGATCTGAGGGTCCTGGGATCGAGACCCACATCAGGCTCTCTTCTCCGCAGGGAGCGTGCTTCGTCCTCTCTGTGCCTTCTTCTGATCTGTCTCTGTCAAAGAAATGAATAAAATCTTAAAAAAAATAAAAAAGATTAGGGTTAGGGTTATGTCTTAGGGACAAGGCATGTTGGATCTGGTAACACTTATATGGGCTCACCCAAGGGCTGAGTTGAAGGCGGGACTCAGGAGGCTCCTTAGGCCCTGGGTATTTTTCCTAGAAGGTAAAGATGGTGGGAATGGCCTCAGGGGAGCATGCTGGTTTCTAGGTCTCTGAGAGTGTTAGATAGCACTAAATGAAATGGTTTATTTCATTTATTCTCCTGGCTGAGAGGCTGAGTCCTGCCATCAGTCTGATGATCCTATCCACTGGGATGGAATTGGGTATCAGGCCTCTGGAGTCCAGAGCCTGACCACCTGAGCTAGGGTATTAGGGTTTGGTCCTGGGAGCATGGCAGGCCTGAGGTGCCAGTGCGGACTCAGGCTCTCCGGAGGGCTGAGTTGAGGGTATTGCTCTGGTGGCCCATCAGGCACTGGGCGGTGGTGTGTGGGTCCTCGGAAGGTGTGGGTGTCTTTAGGGGGCATGGAGGTTTCTCCGGCCAGGAGCGTACTGCACAGGGCCATGTGGGCCATTTTCCTTGTGGGTGGCAGCCGGAGTCCAGCATTGCAAATACAGGGTCCCCAGTCTGGACGGCTAGGGAGCGAGGCCTCTGTGGATCGAAGCATAAACACCCATCCTAGCATTATGGTTAAGTCTTTGGGGCATGGTAACCCCGATCTGCCGATGCTGTGGTGACCCATCCTGATGCCTGAGTTGAGGCTATGTCTGCAGGACCTTTAGACTCTGGTTCCCAGTCCTTGGGAGGGTCCAGAAGTGCTTTGGCCTCAGGGAGACTTGCAGGCTTCTCCTGCTCTGTGGCTTCAGCCCATTTCTAAACGGCACGGTTCATGCTGGGATCATGTGCAATTATGGGGTGCAACTCAGGGGTCCCCTATCTGGGGTTTTGAGGACCAGTTGTGGGAGGATGATGCCTGAGCACGAACCTGGGCTAGGGTTAGTATTAGGATTAGGGTTAAGGTTATGTCTTAGGGACAAGGCATGTCGGATATGCAAGCACAGATATCATCTCACCCAAGGGCTGAGTTGAGGGCGGGACTCAGGAGGCTCCTTGGGCACTGGGGTTTTGGGCTGTACGGGCAAAGATGTTGGAAATCACCTCAGGGGAGCATGCCAGTTTCTACAATTCTCAGGGCATTAGATAGCACGAAATGAAAGGTCACCTTCTGGCTGAGAGGGTGAGTCCTGCTGTGAGGGTTAGGTTGTAGGGGCATTGCAGCCCCAATCTGCTGGCGCTGTGGTGACCCATCCCAATGCTTGAGTTCAGAGCGTGTGTCTGCAGGACCATGAGACTCCTGGTTCTTGGTCCTTCGGGGCGCTGGAAGTGGGGTGGCCTCAGGGAGACATTCAAATTTATCCCGCTCTGTGGGTTCAGCACAATTCTAAACAGCATGGTTTCCTCCTGGTGTCAGGTTCAATGATGGGGTATCGCTCACGGGTCCCCCATCTGGGGCCTTGGGGACCAGGAGTCAGAGTATGGACGCCTGAACACACAACCTGGGCTTGGTTTAGTATTATGGTTAGTGTTAGGCTTAGGGACAGGGCATGTCGGATCTGCTAGCACAGATACGGGCTCACCCAAGGGCTGAGTTGAGGGCAGGACTCAGGAGGCTCCTCAGGCCCTGGGTTCTTGGCCTGGAGGAGCAAAGCTGGTGGGAATGGCCTCAAGGGAGAATGGCTGGTTGCTACTGCTCTGAGGGTGTGAGAGAACACCAAATGAAAAGGTCTCCTCCTGGCTGAGAACTGAGTCCTGCCAACAGTCTGATGCTCAACCCATGGGAGGAATTGGGTGTCAGGCCTCTGGGTCCAATGCCTGAACACCCAACCTAGTGTTAGGGTTTCGTCCTGGGAGAATGGCAGGCCTGCCAGTGCGGCTCAGGTTCTCCGGAGGGCTGAGTTGAGGGCATTGCTCTGGTGGCCTGTCAGGCTCTGGGTTTGTGGTGTGGCATTTCTTGGAAGGCGTGGGTGGCTTTAGGGGGCATGGGGGATTCTGTGGCCAGGAGCATACTGCACAGGGCCATATGGTCCAGTTTCATCGTGGGTGGCAGCCAGAGTCCTGCATTGGGAATGCAGGGTCCCCAGTCTGGAGGGCTAGGGGTCCAGTCCTCAGGGGACAGAAGCCTGACACCCAACCTAGGGTTAGGGTAGGGTTGTAAGGGCATGGCAGCCCCGATCTGATGGCGCTGTGGTGATGCTTCCCAATGCCTGAGTTGAGGGCGCGAGTCTGTAGCACTGTGAGAGTCCTGGTTCCTGGTCCTTGGGTGTGCCAGAAGTGGCAGTGGCCTCTGGGAGGCATGCAGGTTTCTCCCGCTCTGCGGGTTCAACACATTTCTAAAGGGCAGGGTTTCCTCCTGGGATCAGGCGCAATTATGGGGTGCAGCTCAGGGGTCCCCCATCTGGCCGTTTGGGGGACCAGGCTATGGAGGAGGGATGCCTGAACACACAACCTGGGCTAGAGTTAGTATTAGGGTTAGGCTTAGCGTTAAGTTTGTGTCTTAGGGAGAAGGCATGTGGGATCTGCCAGCACAGATATTGGCTCACTGAAGGGCTGAGTTGAGGGCAGGGCTCCGGAGGCTTCTCAGGCCCTGGGTTTTTGGCCTGGAGGTGCAAAGATGGCGGGAATGGCCTCAGGGCAGCTTGGCCGGTTCCTAGGGCTCTGAGGGTGTTGGAGAGCACCAAATGGAATCTCCTGCTGGTTGAGAAGCTGAGTCATGCCATCAGTTTGATGCTCCCACCCATGGGTGGAATTGGGTGTCAGGGTTCTAGAACCTGAACACCCAACCTAGGCTTAGGGTTTGGTCCTGGGAGAATGGCAGGCCTGATGTGCCAGCACGGACTCAGGCTCTCTGGAGGGCTGGGCTGAGGGCATTGTTCTGGCGGCCTGTAAGGCTAAGGAATTGTGGTGTGGGGGTGCTCAGAAGATGTGGTTGGCTTTAGGGGTCATGGAGGTTTCTCCGGCAAGGAGCGTTCTGCAAAGGTCCATGTGGTCAAGTTTCATCATGGGTGGCAGCCAGAGTCCTACGTTGGGAATATGGGGTCCCCAGTCTGGAGGGCTAGGGAGCCAGTCCTCTGGGGACTGAAGCCTGAACACCCAACCGCGGGTTAGGTTTAGGTCACAGGGGCATGGCGGCCCGGATCTGCCGGCACAGTGATGACCAATCCCGATGCCTGAGTTGAGGACGTGAGTCTGCAGGACCGTGAGACTCCTCATTCCTGCTCCTCAGGGGCGCCGGTATTGGGGGTGGCGTCAGGGAGGCATTCTGGTTTCTTCTGCTCTGTAGGTTCAGCACATTCCTTTTTTTTTCACTTTCAATATCTATCTATCTATCTATATTATTTCTTTTCAGCGTAACAGTATTCCTTATTTTTGCACCACACCCAGTGCTCCATGCAACACGTGCCTTCCCTAATACCCACAACCTTGTTCTCCCAACCTCCCACTCCCCACCCATTCAAGACCCTCAGGTTCTTTTTCAGAGTCCGTAGTCTCTCATGGTTCACCTCCCCTTCCCATTTCCCACAACTTCCTTCTTCTCTCCATCTCCCCATGTCCTCCTTGTTCTTTGTTATGCTCCACAAATAAGTGAAACCATATGATAATTGACTCTCTCTGCTTGACTTATTTCACTCAGCATAATCTCTTCCACTCCCGTCCATATTGCTACAAAAGTTGGTATTCATCCTTTCTGATGGAGGCATAATACTCCATCTTGTATATGGACCAAATCTTCCTTATCCATTCGTCCATTGAAGGGCATCTTGGTTCTTTCCACAGTTTGGCGACCGAGGCCTTTGCTGCTATAAACATTGGGGTACAGATGGCCCTTCTTTTCACTCCATCTGTATCTTTGGGGTAAATACCCAGCAGTGCAATTGCAGGGTCATAGGGAAGCTCTCTTTTTAATTTCTGGAGGAATCTCCACACTGTTCTCCAAAGTGGCTGCACCAACTTGCATTCCCACCAACAGTGTAAGAGGGTTCCCCTTTCTCCACATCCTCTCCAACACACGTTGTTTCCTGTCTTGCTAATTGTGGCCTTTCTAACTGGTGTCAGGTGGTATCTCAATGTCGTTTTCATTTGAATCTCCCTGATGGCTAGTGATGATGAACATTTTGTCATGTGTCTGATAGCCATTTGTATGTCTTCGTTGGAGGAGTGTCTGTTCATATCTTCTGCCCATTTTTGGATATGATTATCTGTTTTGTGTGTGTTGAGTTTGAGAAGTTCTTTCTAGATCCTGGATATCAACCTTTTGTCTGAACTGTCATTTACAAATATCTTCTCCCATTCCGTGGGTTGCCTTTTGATTGGTGGACTGTTCCCTTTGCTGTGCAGAAGCTTTTGATCTTGATGAAGTGCCAAAAGTTCATTTTCGCTTTTGTTTCCTTGGCCTTTGGAGACATATCTTGAAAGAAGTTGCTGTGGCTGATATCGAAGAGGTTACTGCCTATGTACTCCTCTAGGATTCTGAGAGAATCCTGTCTCACGTTGAGCTCCTTTATCGAGTTCGAGTTTATCATTGTGTATGGTGTAAGAGAATGGTCGAGTTTCATTCTTCTACATATCGCTGTCCAGTTTTCCCAGCACCATTGATTGAGGAGAATGTCTTTTGTTACATTGAATATTTTTTCCTGATTTCTCGATGATTATATCACAATAGAGTTGGGGGTCCATATCTAATCGGGATCGATTTGGGCAGAGGGCTCATGAAAATTGGCTGGCGTTGGACAACCATGGGGACCGCCTTGTTCCACGTGGCCCAGCACCCTTTCTGCTCGGGGTATGTCGCAGCCACCCGAAAACGCGCCGTGACGATGGGGCCCGGCCGGGGGCCTCAGCGTCGGGGAGCTTGCTCCGAGCAGAGTTGATGGAGGGGCTGTGGTCGGGCATCAGGCTCCGCATTGGAGGGAGGCCAGGGCGCCCGGGAAGGGCTTGGCCTCTCTAGGGGAACAAATGGATGTGTCGCTCCACAGCTGTGTCGCAGCCACGAAAGGGGCCGATGGCCGGGACGGTCGGGGGACACGTGGCGGCGAACTCAGGGTTCCCCATGGGGAGGCCCGCAGGTTCAGGCCCCTGGCAACGGAAGGCTGAGCAAGCAGGCCTGGACCGGGCCCGGCTTTCGGGGCTGGCCCGGCCCGAACTGCCAGCGAAGGGAGGGGACCACCAGAGTCTGAGGAGCGGGAGGCGTCGACTTGCCCACACCAGCCTCACGTAGCTCCTCCTGGAGGTGCCGGAACGCGACGACACGCGATCCCGGGCAGGGCCACAGGGGGGCTACCCTGCGGCCCTGTGGTGCCCGAAGTGTGTTCGCCGGATATTTTCCGGCCAATTCTCACGAGCGTTCTGCCCAAATTGGGATCGATTTGGGCAGAACGCTCGTGAGAATTGGCCGGCGTTGGGCAGCCCTGGTCAGCGCCCAGTTCCGCGTGGAGCAGGGCCCTTTCTCGCTCGGGGAATGTCGCGGCCACCTGGAAAACGAGTTGCGACGATGTGGCGCGGCCAGCGGCCCCGGCGCCACGGAGTTTTCCCCGAGCAGAGTTGATGGAGGCGCCGTGGCCGGGCGTCCGCCCCCGCCGTGGCATGCGGCCGGGGCACCCGTGGAGGGGGCTGGCCTCTGTGGGGGAACGGATTGATCTCTCACTCCGCGGCTGGGACGAAGTCGCGAAAGGTGCCGCTGTCGCCGGGACGGTCGGGGGGACTCGTGGCGCGGGACTCAGGGTTCCCCATGCGGAGGCCCCCAGGCTCAGGCCCCTGGCAACGGAAGGCTGAGCAAACAGGCCCGGGCCCGGGCCCGGCTTTCGGGGCTGGCCCGGCCCCAGCTGCCGGCGCCAGGGAGGGGACCCCCGGAGGCTGTGGAGCGGGAGGCGTCGTCTTCCCCGGGGCCCGCCTCCCGGAGCTCCTCCTGGCGGTGCCGGAACGCGACGACACGCGATCCCGGACAGGACCCCGGGGGGGCGGCCCTGCGGCCCCCTGGTGCCCGAAGTGTGTTGGCCGGGCGTTTTACGGCCATTTCTCAAGAGCGTTCTGCCCAAATCGGGATCGATTTGGGCACAACGCTCGTGAGAATTGGACGGCGTTGGGCAGCCCTGGTCAGCGCCCAGTTCCGCGTGGAGCAGGGCCCTTTCTCACTCGGGGCATGGCGCGGCCACCCGGAAAACGAGCCGCGAAGATGGGGCGCGGCCGGCGGCCCCGGCGCCCGGGAGTTTTCCCCAAGCAGAGTAGATGGAGGAGGCGTGGCCGGGCGTCCGCCTCCGCCGAGGAGGGCGGCCGGGGCGCCCGTGGAGGGGGCTGGCCTCTGTGGGGGAACGGATTGATCTCTCACTCCACGGCCTGGACGAAGCCGCTAAAGGTGCCGTTGTCGCCGCGACGTCGGGGGGACACGTGGCGGGGGACTCAGGGTTCCCCATGCGGAGGCCCCAAGGCTCAGGCGCCTGGCAATGGAAGCCTGAGCAAGCAGACCCGGGGCCGGGCCCGGCTTTCGGGGCTGGGCCGGCCCCCGCTGCCGGCGCTACGGAGGGGACCTCGGAGGCTGAGGAGCGGGAGGCGTCGGCCTCCCCGGGGCCCAGCTCCTGGAGCTCCTCCTGGCGGTGCCGGAACGCGACGACACGCGATCCCGGACAGGGCCCCGGGGGGGCGGCCCTGCGGCCCCGCGGTGCCCGAAGTGTTTTCGGCGGGCGTTTTCCGGCCAATTCTCATGAGCGTTCTGCCCAAATCGGGATCGATTTGGGCAGAACGCTCGTGAGAATTGGCCGGCGTTGGGCAGCCCTGGTCAGCGCCCAGTTCCGCGTGGAGCAGGGCCCTTTCTCGCTCGGGGCATGTCGCGGCCGCCCGGAAAACGAGCCGCGACGATGGGGCGCGGCCGGCAGCCGCGGCGCCGGGGAGTTTTCCCCGAGCAGAGTGGATGGAGGCGCCGAGGCCGGGCGTCCGCCTCCGCCGTGGCGGGCGGCCGGGGCGCCCCTGGAGGGGGCTGGCCTCTGTGGGGAAACGGACTGGTCCCTCACTCCGCGGCTAGGACGAAGCCGCGAAAGGTGCCATTGTCGCCGGGACGGTCGGGGGACTCGTGCCGCGGGACTCAGGGTTCCCCATGGGGAGGCCCGCAGTCTCAGGCCCCTGGCAACGGAAGGCTGAGCAAGCAGTCCCGGGCCCGGGCCCGGCTTTCGGGGCTGGCCTGGCCCCAGCTGCCGGCGCCAGGGAGGGGAACCCCGGAGGCTGAGGAGCGGGAGGCGTCGGCCTCCCCGCGGCACGCCTCCCGGAGCTCCTCCTGGCGGTGCCGGAACGCGACGACACGCGATCCCAGACAGGGCCCCGGGGGGGGCCGCCCTGCGGCCCTGTGGTGCCCGAAGTGTGTTCGCCGGGCGTTTTCCGGCCAATTCTCACGAGCGTTCTGCCCAAATCGGGATCGATTTGGGCAGAACGCTCGTGAGAATTGGCCGGCGTTGGGCAGCCCTGGTCAGCGCCCAGTTCCGCGTGGAGCAGGGCCCTTTCTCGCTCGGGGCATGTCGCGGCCACCCGGAAAACGAGCCGCGACGATGGGGCACGGCCGGCAGCCGCGGCGCCGGGGAGTTTTCCCCGAGCAGAGTGGATGGAGGCGCCGTGGCCGGGCGTCCGCCTCCGCCGTGGCGGGCGGCCGGGGCGCCCCTGGAGGGGGCTGGCCTCTGTGGGGAAACGGACTGGTCTCTCAGTCCGCGGCTAAGACGAAGCCGCGAAAGGTGCCATTGTCGCCGCGACGGTCGGGGGACTCGTGGCGCGGGACTCAGAGTTCCCCATGGGGAGGCCCCCAGGCTCAGGCCCCTGGTAACGGAAGGCTGAGCAAGCAGGCCCGGGCCCGGGCCCGGCTTTCGGGGCTGGCCCGGCCCCAGCGGCCGGCGCCAGGGAGGGGACCCCCGGAGGCTGAGGAGCGGGAGGCGTCGGCCTCCCCGCGGCACGCCTCCCGGAGCTCCTCCTGGCGGTGCCGGAACGCGACGACACGCGATCCCGGACAGGGCCCCGGGGGGGCGGCCCTGCGGCCCTGTGGTGCCCGAAGTGTGTTCGCCGGGCGTTTACCGGCCAATTCTCACGAGCGTTCTGCCCAAATCGGGATCGATTTGGGCAGAACGCTCGTGAGAATTGGCCGGCGTTGGGCAGCCCTGGTCAGCGCCCAGTTCCGCGTGGAGCAGGGCCCTTTCTCGCTCGGGGCATGTCGCGGCCACCCGGAAAACGAGCCGCGACGATGGGGCGCGGCCGGCAGCCGCGGCGCCGGGGAGTTTTCCCCGAGCAGAGTGGATGGAGGCGCCGTGGCCAGGCGTCCGCCTCCGCCGTGGCGGGCGGCCGGGGCGCCCCTGGAGGCGGCTGGCCTCTGTGGGGAAACGGACTGGTCTCTCACTCCGCGGCTAGGACGAAGCCGCGAAAGGTGCCGTTGTGGCCGGGACGGTCGGGGGACTCGTGGCGCGGGACTCAGGGTTCCCCATGAGGAGGCCCGCAGTCTCAGGCCCCTGGCAACGGAAGGCTGAGCAAGCAGTCCCGGGCCCGGACCCGGCTTTCGGGGCTGGCCCGACCCCAGCTGCCGGCGCCAGGGAGGGGAACCCCGGTGGCTGAAGTGCGGGAGGCGTCGGCCTCCCCGCGGCACGCCTCCCGGAGCTCCTCCTGGCGGTGCCGGAACGCGACGACACGCGATCCCGGACAGGGCCCGAGGGGGGGGCCGCCCTGCGGCCCTGTGGTGCCCGAAGTGTGTTCGCCGGGCGTTTTCCGGCCAATTCTCACGAGCGTTCTGCCCAAATCGGGATCGATTTGGGCAGAACGCTCGTGAGAATTGGCCGGCGTTGGGCAGCCCTGGTCAGAGCCCAGTTCCGCGTGGAGCAGGGCCCTTTTTCGCTCGGGGCATGTCGCGGCCGCCCGGAAAACGAGCCGCGACGATGGGGCGCGGCCGGCAGCCGCGGCGCCGGGGAGTTTTCCCCGAGCAGAGTGGATGGAGGCGCCGTGGCCGGGCGTTCGCCTCCGCCGTGGCAGGCGGCCGAGGCGCCCCTGGAGGGGGCTGGCCTCTGTGGGGAAACGGACTGGTCTCTCACTCCGCGGCTAGGACGAAGCCGCGAAAGGTGCCGTTGTCGCCGGGACGGTCGGGGGACTCGTGGCGCGGGACTCAGGGTTCCCCATGCGGAGGCCCCCAGGCTCAGGCCCCTGGCAACGGAAGGCTGAGCAAGCAGGCCCGGGCCCGGGCCCGGCTTTCGGGGCTGGCCCGGCCCCAGCTGCCGGCGCCAGGGAGGGGACCCCCGGAGGCTGAGGAGCGGGAGGCGTCGGCCTCCCTGGGGCCCGCATCCCGGAGCTCCTCCCGGCGGTGCTGGAAGGCGACGACCCGCGATCCCGGACATGGCCCCGGGGGGGCGGCCCGGCGGCGCTGTGGTGCCCGAAGTGTGTTCGCCGGGCGTTTTCCGGCCAATTCTCACGAGCGTTCTGCCCAAATCGGGATCGATTTGGGCAGAACGCTCGTGAGAATTGGCCGGCGTTGGGCAGACCTGGTCAGCGCCCAGTTCCGCGTGGAGCAGGGCCCATTCTCGCTCGGGGCATGTCGCGGCCACCCGGAAAACGAGCCGCGACTTGGGGCGCGGCCGGCAGGCGCAGCGCCGGGGAGTTTTCCCCGAGCAGAGTGCATGGATGCGCCGTGGCCGGGCGTCCGCCTCCGCCGTGGCGGGCGGCCGGGGCGCCCCTGGAGGGGGCTGGCCTCTGTGGGGAAACGGACTGTCTCTCACTCCGCGGCTAGGACGAAGCCGCGAAAGGTGCCGTGTCGCCGGGACGGTCGGGGGAATCGTGGCGCGGGACTCAGGGTTCCCCATGGGGAGGCCCCCAGGCTCAGGCCCCTGGCAACGGAAGGCTGAGCAAGCAGACCCGGGCCCGGGCCCGGCTTTCGGGGCTGGCCTGGCCCCAGCTGCCAGCCCCAGGGAGGGGACCCCCGGAGGCTGAGGAGCGGGAGGCGTCGGCCTCCCAGGGGCCCGCCCCCCGAAGCTCCTCCCGGCGGTGCCGGAACGCGACGACACGCGATCCCGGACAGGGCCCCAGGGGGGCGGCCCTGCAGCCCTGTGGTGCCGAATGTGTGTTCGCCGGGCGTTTTCCGGCCAATTCTCACGAGCGTTCTGCCCAAATCGGGATCGATTTGGGCAGAACGCTCGTGAGAATTGGCCGGCGTTGGGCAGCCCTGGTCAGCGCCCAGTTCCGCGTGGAGCAGGGCCCTTTCTCGCTCGGGGCATGTCGCGGCCACCCGGAAAACGAGCCGTGACGATGGGGCGCGGCCGGCACCCGCGGCGCCGGGGAGTATTCCCCGAGCAGAGTGGATGGAGGGGCCATGGCCGGGCGTCCGCCTCCGCCGTGGCGGGCGGCCGGGGCGCCCCTGGATGGGGCTGGCCTCTGTGGGGAAACGGACTGGTCTCTCACTCCGCGGCTAGGACGAAGACGCGAAAAGTGCCGTTGTCGCCGGGATGGTCGGCGGACTCATGGCGCGGGACTCATGGTTCCCCATGGGGTGGTCCCCAGGCTCAGGCCCCTGGCAACGGAAGGCTGAGCAAGCAGGCCCGGGCCCGGGCCCGGCTTTCGGGGCTGGCCCGGCCCCAGCTGCCAGCGCCAGGGAGGGGACCCGCGGAGGCTGAGGAGCGGGAGGCGTCGGCCTCCCCAGGGCCCGCCTCCCGGAGCTCCTCCTGGCGGTGCCGGAATGCGACGACCCGCGATCCCGGACAGGGCCCCGGGGGGGCGGCCCTGCGGCCCTGTGGTGCCCGAAGTGTGTTCGCCGGGCGTTTTCCGGCCAATTCTCATGAGCGATCTGCCCTAATCGGGATCGATTTGGGCAGAACGCTCGTGAGAATTGGCCGGCGTTGGGCAGCCCTGGTAAGCGCCCAGGGCCGCCTGGAGCAGGGCCCTTTCTCGCTCGGGGCATGGCGCGGCCACCCGGAAAACGAGCCGCGACGATGGGGCGCGGCCGGCGGCCCCGGCGCCGGGGAGTTTTCCCCGAGCAGAGTGGATGGAGGCGCCGTGGCCGGGCGTCCGCCTCCTCCGTGGCGGGCCGCCGGGGCGCCCGTGGAGGGGGCTGGCCTCTGTGGGGGAACGGAGTGATCTCTCACTCCACGGCTGGGACGAAGCCGCGAAAGGTGCCGTGGTCGCCGGGACGGTCGTGGGGACTCGTGGCGCGGGACTCAGGGTTCCCCATGCGGAGGCCCCCAGGCTCAGGCCCCTGGCAACGGAAGGCTGAGAAAGCAGGCCCGGGCCCGGGCCCGGCTTTCGGGGCTGGCCCGGCCCCAGCGGCCGGCGCCAGGGAGGGGACCCCCGGAGGCTGAGGAGCGGGAGGCGTCGGCCTCCCCGGGGCCCGCCTCCCGGAGCTCCTCCTGGCGGTGCCGGAACGCGACGACACGCGATCCCGGACAGGGCCCCGGGGGGGCGGCCCTGCGGCCCTGTGGTGCCCGAAGTGTGTTCGCCGGGCGTTTTCCGGCCAATTCTCACGAGCGTTCTGCCCAAATCGGGATCGATTTGGGCAGAACGCTCGTGAGAGTTGGCCGGCGATGGGCAGCCCTGGTCAGCGCCCAGGGCCGCGTGGAGCAGGGCCCTTTCTCGCTCGGGGCATGGCGCGGCCACCCGGAAAACGAGCCGCGACGATGGGGCGCGGCCGGCGGCCCCGGCGCCGGGGAGTTTTCCCCGAGCAGAGTGGATGGAGGCGCCGTGGCCGGGCGTCCGCCTCCGCCGTGGCGGGCGGCCGGGGCGCCCGTGGAGGGGGCTGGCCTCTGTGGGGGAACGGAGTGATCTCTCACTCCACGGCTGGGACGAAGCCGCGAAAGGTGCCGTGGTCGCCGGGACGGTCGGGGGGACTCGTGGCGCGGGACTCAGGGTTCCCCATGCGGAGGCCCCCAGGCTCAGGCCCCTGGCAACGGAAGGCTGAGCAAGCAGGCCCGGGCCCGGGCCCGGGCCCGGCTTTCGGGGCTGGCCCGGCCCCAGCGGCCGGCGCCAGGGAGGGGACCCCCGGAGGCTGAGGAGCGGGAGGCATCGGCCTCCCCGGGGCCCGCCTCCCGGAGCTCCTCCTGGCGGTGCCGGAACGCGACGACACGCGAACCCGGGCAGGGCCCCGGGGGGGCGGCCCTGCGGCCCTGTGGTGCCCGAAATGTGTTCGCCGGGCGTTTTCCGGCCAATTTCACGAGCGTTCTGCCCAAATCGGGATCGATTTGGGCAGAACGCTCGTGAGAATTGGCCGGCGTTGGGCAGCCCTGGTCAGCGACCAGGGCCGCGTGGAGCAGGGCCCTTTCTCGCTCGGGGCATGGCGCGGCCACCCGGAAAACGAGCCGCGACGATGGGGCGCGGCCGGCGGCCCCGGCGCCGGGGAGTTTTCCCAGAGCAGAGTGGATGGAGGCGCCGTGGCCGGGCGACCGCCTCCGCCGTGGCGGGCGGCCGGGGCGCCCGTGGAGGGGGCTGGCCTCTGTGGGGGAACGGAGTGATCTCTCACTCCACGGCTGGGACGAAGCCGCGAAAGGTGCCGTGGTCGCCGGGACGGTCGGGGGGACTCGTGGCGCGGGACTCAGGGTTCCCCATGCGGAGGCCCCCAGGCTCAGGCCCCTGGCAACGGAAGGCTGAGCAAGCAGGCCCGGGCCCGGGCCCGGCTTTCGGGGCTGGCCCGGCCCCAGCGGCCGGCGCCAGGGAGGGGAACCCCGGAGGCTGAGGAGCGGGAGGCGTCGGCCTCCCCGGGGCCCGCCTCCCGGAGCTCCTCCTGGCGGTGCCGGAACGCGACGACACGCGATCCCGGACAGGGCCCCGGGGGGGCGGCCCTGCGGCCCTGTGGTGCCCGAAGTGTGTTCGCCGGGCGTTTTCCGGCCAATTTCACGAGCGTTCTGCCCAAATCGGGATCGATTTGGGCAGAACGCTCGTGAGAATTGGCCGGCGTTGGGCAGCCCTGGTCAGCGCCCAGGGCCGCCTGGAGCAGGGCCCTTTCTCGCTCGGGGCATGGCGCGGCCACCCGGAAAACGAGCCGCGACGATGGGGCGCGGCCGGCGGCCCCGGCGCCGGGGAGTTTTCCCCGAGCAGAGTGGATGGAGGCGCCGTGGCCGGGCGTCCGCCTCCGCCGTGGCGGGCGGCCGGGGCGCCCGTGGAGGGGGCTGGCCTCTGTGGGGGAACGGAGTGATCTCTCACTCCACGGCTGGGACGAAGCCGCGAAAGGTGCCGTGGTCGCCGGGACGGTCGTGGGGACTCGTGGCGCGGGACTCAGGGTTCCCCATGCGGAGGCCCCCAGGCTCAGGCCCCTGGCAACGGAAGGCTGAGAAAGCAGGCCCGGGCCCGGGCCCGGATTTCGGGGCTGGCCCGGCCCGAGCGGCCGGCGCCAGGGAGGGGACCCCCGGAGGCTGAGGAGCGGGAGGCGTCGGCCTCCCCGGGGCCCGCCTCCCGGAGCTCCTCCTGGCGGTGCCGGAACGCGACGACACGCGATCCCGGACAGGGCCCCGGGGGGGCGGCCCTGCGGCCCTGTGGTGCCCGAAGTGTGTTCGCCGGGCGTTTTCCGGCCAATTCTCACGAGCGTTCTGCCCAAATCGGGATCGATTTGGGCAGAACGCTCGTGAGAGTTGGCCGGCGTTGGGCAGCCCTGGTCAGCGCCCAGGGCCGCGTGGAGCAGGGCCCTTTCTCGCTCGGGGCATGGCGCGGCCACCCGGAAAACGAGCCGCGACGATGGGGCGCGGCCGGCGGCCCCGGCGCCGGGGAGTTTTCCCTGAGCAGAGTGGATGGAGGCGCCGTGGCCGGGCGTCCGCCTCCGCCGTGGCGGGCGGCCGGGGCGCCCGTGGAGGGGGCTGGCCTCTGTGGGGGAACGGAGTGATCTCTCACTCCACGGCTGGGACGAAGCCGCGAAAGGTGCCGTGGTCGCCGGGACGGTCGGGGGGACTCGTGGCGCGGGACTCAGGGTTCCCCATGCGGAGGCCCCCAGGCTCAGGCCCCTGGCAACGGAAGGCTGAGCAAGCAGGCCCGGGCCCGGGCCCGGCTTTCGGGGCTGGCCCGGCCCCAGCGGCCGGCGCCAGGGAGGGGACCCCCGGAGGCTGAGGAGCGGGAGGCATCGGCCTCCCCGGGGCCCGCCTCCCGGAGCTCCTCCTGGCGGTGCCGGAACGCGAAGACACGCGATCCCGGGCAGGGCCCCGGGGGGGCGGCCCTGCGGCCCTGTGGTGCCCGAAATGTGTTCGCCGGGCGTTTTCCGGCCAATTTCACGAGCGTTCTGCTCAAATCGGGATCGATTTGGGCAGAACGCTCGTGAGAATTGGCCGGCGTTGGGCAGCCCTGGTCAGCGCCCAGGGCCGCGTGGAGCAGGGCCCTTTCTCGCTCGGTGCATGGCGCGGCCACCCGGAAAACGAGCCGCGACGATGGGGCGCGGCCGGCGGCCCCGGCGCCGGGGAGTTTTCCCCGAGCAGAGTGGATGGAGGCGCCGTGGCCGGGCGACCGCCTCCGCCGTGGCGGGCGGCCGGGGCGCCCGTGGAGGGGGCTGGCCTCTGTGGGGGAACGGAGTGATCTCTCACTCCACGGCTGGGACGAAGCCGCGAAAGGTGCCGTGGTCGCCGGGACGGTCGGGGGGACTCGTGGCGCGGGACTCAGGATTCCCCATGCGGAGGCCCCCAGGCTCAGGACCCTGGCAACGGAAGGCTGAGCAAGCAGGCCCGGGCCCGGGCCCGGCTTTCGGGGCTGGCCCGGCCCCAGCGGCCGGCGCCAGGGAGGGGACCCCCGGAGGCTGAGGAGCGGGAGGCGTCGGCCTCCCCGGGGCCCGCCTCCCGGAGCTCCTCCTGGCGGTGCCGGAACGCGACGACACGCGATCCCGGACAGGGCCCCGGGGGGGCGGCCCTGCGGCCCTGTGGTGCCCGAAGTGTGTTCGCCGGGCGTTTTCCGGCCAATTCTCACGAGCGTTCTGCCCAAATCGGGATCGATTTGGGCAGAACGCTCGTGAGAATTGGCCGGCGTTGGGCAGCCCTGGTCAGCGCCCAGGGCCGCGTGGAGCAGGGCCCTTTCTCGCTCGGGGCATGGCGCGGCCACCCGGAAAACGAGCCGCGACGATGGGGCGCGGCCGGCGGCCCCGGCGCCGGGGAGTTTTCCCCGAGCAGAGTGGATGGAGGCGCCGTGGCCGGGCGTCCGCCTCCGCCGTGGCGGGCGGCCGGGGCGCCCGTGGAGGGGGCTGGCCTCTGTGGGGGAACGGAGTGATCTCTCACTCCACGGCTGGGACGAAGCCGCGAAGGGTGCCGTGGTCGCCGGGACGGTCGGGGGGACTCGTGGCGCGGGACTCAGGGTTCCCCATGCGGAGGCCCCCAGGCTCAGGGCCCTGGCAACGGAAGGCTGAGCAAGCAGGACCGGGCCCGGGCCCGGCTTTCGGGGCTGGCCCGGCCCCAGCGGCCGGCGCCAGGGAGGGGACCCCCGGAGGCTGAGGAGCGGGAGGCGTCGGCCTCCCCGGGGCCCGCCTCCCGGAGCTCCTCCTGGCGGTGCCGGAACGCGCCGACTCGCGATCCCGGACAGGGCCCCGGGGGGGCAGCCCTGCGGCCCTCTGGTGCCCGAAGTGTGTTCGGCTGGCGTTTTCCGGCCAATTCTCACGAGCGTTCTGCCCAAATCGGGATCGATTTGGGCAGAACGCTCGTGAGAATTGGCCGGCGATGGGCAGCCCTGGTCAGCGCCCAGGGCCGCGTGGAGCAGGGCCCTTTCTCGCTCGGGTCATGTCGCGGCCACCCGGAAATCGAGCCGCGACGATGGGGCGCGGCCGGCGGCCCCGGCGCCGGGGAGATTTCCCCGAGCAGAGTGGATGGAGGCGCCGTGGCCGGGCGTCCACCTCCGCCGGGGCGGGCGGCCGGGGCGCCCGTCGAGGGGGCTGGCCTCTGTGGGGGAACAGAGTAAACTCTCACTCCACGGCTGGGACGAAGACGCGAAAGGGGCCGTTGTCGCCGGGACGGTCGGGGGGACTCGTGGCGCGGGACTCAGTGTTCCCCATGCGGAGGCCCCCAGGCACAGGCCCCTGGCAACGGAAGGCTGAACAAGCAGGCCCGGGCCCGGGCCCGGCTTTCGGGGCTGGCCCGGCCCCAGCGGCCGGCGCCAGGGAGGGGACCCCCAGAGGCTGAGGAGAGGGAGGCGTCGGCCTCCCCGGGGCCCGCCTCCCGGAGCTCCTCCTGGCGGTGCCGGAACGCGACGACACGCGATCCCGGACAGGGCCCCGGGGGGGCAGCCCTGCGGCCCTCTGGTACCCGAAGTGTGTTCGGATGGCGTTTTCCGGCCAATTCTCACGAGCGTTCTGCCCAAATCGGGATCGATTTGGGCAGAACGCTCGTGAGAATTGGCCGGCGTTGGGCAGCCCTGGTCAGCGCCCAGTGCCGCGTGGAGCAGGGCCATTTCACGTCGGGGTATGTCGCGGCCACCCGGAAATCGAGCCGCGACGATGGGGCGCGGCCGGCGGCCCCGGCGCCGGGGAGATTTCCCCGAGCAGAGTGGATGGAGGCGCCGTGGCCGGGCGTCCACCTCCGCCGGGGCGGGCGGCCGGGGCGCCCGTCGAGGGGGCTGGCCTCTGTGGGGGAACAGAGTAAACTCTCACTCCACGGCTGGGACGAAGACGCGAAAGGGGCCGTTGTCGCCGGGACGGTCGGGGGGACTCGTGGCGCGGGACTCAGTGTTCCCCATGCGGAGGCCCCCAGGCACAGGCCCCTGGCAACGGAAGGCTGAACAAGCAGGCCCGGGCCCGGGCCCGGCTTTCGGGGCTGGCCCGGCCCCAGCGGCCGGCGCCAGGGAGGGGACCCCCAGAGGCTGAGGAGCGGGAGGCGTCGGCCTCCCCGGGGCCCGCCTCCCGGAGCTCCTCCTGGCGGTGCCGGAACGCGACGACACGCGATCCCGGACAGGGCCCCGGGGGGGCAGCCCTGCGGCCCTCTGGTGCCCGAAGTGTGTTCGGATGGCGTTTTCCGGCCAATTCTCACGAGCGTTCTGCCCAAATCGGGATCGATTTGGGCAGAACGCTCGTGAGAATTGGCCGGCGTTGGGCAGCCCTGGTCAGCGCCCAGTGCCGCGTGGAGCAGGGCCATTTCACGTCGGGGTATGTCGCGGCCACCCGGAAAACGAGCCGCGACGATGGGGCGCGGCCGGCGGCCCCGGCGCCGGGGAGTTTTCCCCGAGCAGAGTGGATGGAGGCGCCGTGGCCGGGCGTCCGCCTCCGCCGTGGCGGGCGGCCGGGGCGCCCGTGGAGGGGGCTGGCCTCTGTGAGGGAACGGAGTGATCTCTCACTCCACGGCTGGGACGAAGCCGCGAAAGGTGCCGTGGTCGCCGGGACGGTCGGGGGGACTCGTGGCGCGGGACTCAGGGTTCCCCATGCGGAGGCCCCCAGGCTCAGGCCCCTGGCAACGGAAGGCTGAGCAAGCAGGCCCGGGCCCGGGCCCGGCTTTCGGGGCTGGCCCGGTCCCAGCGGCCGGCGCCAGGGAGGGGACCCCCGGAGGCTGAGGAGCGGGAGGCGTCGGCCTCCCCGGGGCCCGCCTCCCGGAGCTCCTCCTGGCGGTGCCGGAACGCAACGACACGCGATCCCGGACAGGGCCCCGGGGGGGCGGCCCTGCGGCCCTGTGGTGCCCGAAGTGTGTTCGCCGGGCATTTTCCGGCCAATTCTCACGAGCGTTCTGCCCAAATCGGGATCGATTTGGGCAGAACGCTCGTGAGAATTGGCCGGCATTGGGCAGCCCTGGTCAGCGCCCAGTGCCGCGTGGAGCAGGGCCCTTTCTCGCTCGGGGCATGGCGCGGCCACCCGGAAAACGAGCCGCGATGATGGGGCGCGGCCGGCGGCCCCGGCGCCGGGGAGATTTCCCCGAGCAGAGTGGATGGAGGCGCCGTGGCCGGGCGTCCGCCTCCGCCGTGGCGGGCGGCCGGGGCGCCCGTGGAGGGGGCTGGCCTCTGTGGGGGAACGGAGTGATCTCTCACTCCACGGCTGGGACGAAGCCGCGCAAGGTGCCGTGGTCGCCGGGACGGTCGGGGGGACTCGTGGCGCGGGACTCAGGGTTCCCCATGCGGAGGCCCCCAGGCTCAGGCCCCTGGCAACGGAAGGCTGAGCAAGCAGGCCCGGGCCCGGGCCCGGCTTTCGGGGCTGGCCCGGCCCCAGCGGCCGGCGCCAGGGAGGGGACCGCCAGAGGCTGAGGAGCGGGAGGCGTCGGCCTCCCCGGGGCCCGCCTCCCGGAGCTCCTCCTGGCGGTGCCGGAACGCGACGACACGCGATCCCGGACAGGGCCCCGGGGGGGCGGCCCTGCGGCCCTGTGGTGCCCGAAGTGTGTTCGCCGGGCGTTTTCCGGCCAATTCTCACGAGCGTTCTGCCCAAATCGGGATCGATTTGGGCAGAACGCTCGTGAGAATTGGCCGGCGTTGGGCAGCCCTGGTCAGCGCCCAGGGCCGCGTGGAGCAGGGCCCTTTCTCGCTCGGGGCATGGCGCGGCCACCCGGAAAACGAGCCGCGACGATGGGGCGCGGCCGGCGGCCCCGGCGCCGGGGAGTTTTCCCCGAGCAGAGTGAATGGAGGCGCCGTGGCCGGGCGTCCGCCTCCGCCGTGGCGGGCGGCCGGAGCGCCCGTGGAGGGGGCTGGCCTCTGTGGGGGAACGGAGTGATCTCTCACTCCACGGCTGGGACGAAGCCGCGAAAGGTGCCGTGGTCGCCGGGACGGTCGGGGGGACTCGTGGCGCGGGACTCAGGGTTCCCCATGCGGAGGCCCCCAGGCTCAGGCCCCTGGCAACGGAAGGCTGAGCAAGCAGGCCCGGGCCCGGGCCCGGCTTTCGGGGCTGGCCCGGCCCCAGCGGCCGGCGCCAGGGAGGGGACCCCCGGAGGCTGAGGAGCGGGAGGCGTCGGCCTCCCCGGGGCCCGCCTCCCGGAGCTCCTCCTGGCGGTGCCGGAACGCGCCGACACGCGATCCCGGACAGGGCCCCGGGGGGGCGGCCCTGCGGCCCTCTGGTGCCCGAAGTGTGTTCGCCGGGCGTTTTCCGGCCAATTCTCACGAGCGTTCTGCCCAAATCGGGGTCGATTTGGGCAGAACGCTCGTGAGAATTGGCCGGCGTTGGGCAGCCCTGGTCAGCGCCCAGGGTCGCGTGGAGCAGGGCCCTTTCTCGCTCGGGGCATGGCGCGGCCACCCGGAAAACGAGCCGCGACGATGGGGCGCGGCCGGCGGCCCCGGCGCCGGGGAGTTTTCCCCGAGCAGAGTGGATGGAGGCGCCGTGGCCGGGCGTCCGCCTCCGCCGTGGCGGGCGGCCGGGGCGCCCGTGGAGGGGGCTGGCCTCTGTGGGGGAACGGAGTGATCTCTCACTCCACGGCTGGGACGAAGCCGCGAATGGTGCCGTGGTCGCCGGGACGGTCGGGGGGACTCGTGGCGCGGGACTCAGGGTTCCCCATGCGGAGGCCCCAAGGCTCAGGCCCCTGGCAACGGAAGGCTGAGCAAGCAGGCCCGGGCCCGGGCCCGGCTTTCGGGGCTGGCCCGGCCCCAGCGGCCGGCGCCAGGGAGGGGACCCCCGGAGGCTGAGGAGCGGGAGGCGTCGGCCTCCCCGGGGTCCGCCTCCCGGAGCTCCTCCTGGCGGTGCCGGAACGCGACGACACGCGATCCCGGACAGGGCCCCGGGGGGGCGGCCCTGCGGCCCTGTGGTGCCCGAAGTGTGTTCGCCGGGCGTTTTCCGGCCAATTCTCACGAGCGTTCTGCCCAAATCGGGATCGATTTGGGCAGAACGCTTGTGAGAATTGTCCGGCGTTGGGCAGCCCTGGTCAGCGCCCAGGGCCGCGTGGAGCAGGGCCCTTTCTCGCTCGGGGCATGGCGCGGCCACCCGGAAAACGAGCCGCGACGATGGGGCGCGGCCGGCGGCCCCGGCGTCGGGGAGTTTAACCCGAGCAGAGTGGATGGAGGCGCCGTGGCGGGCGGCCGGGGCGCCCGTGGAGGGGGCTGGCCTCTGTGGGGGAACGGAGTGATCTCTCACTCCACGGCTGGGACGAAGCCGCGAAAGGTGCCGTGGTCGCCGGGACGGTCGGGGGGACTCGTGGCGCGGGACTCAGGGTTCCCCATGCGGAGGCCCCCAGGCTCAGGCCCCTGGCAACGGAAGGCTGAGGAAGCAGGCCCGGGCCCGGGCCCGGCTTTCGGGGCTGGCCCGGCCCCAGCGGCCGGCGCCAGGGAGGGGACCCCCGGAGGCTGAGGAGCGGGAGGCGTCGGCCTCCCCGGGGCCCGCCTCCCGGAGCTCCTCCTGGCGGTGCCGGAACGCGCCGACACGCGATCCCGGACAGGGCCCCGGGGGGGCGGCCCGGCGGCCCTCTGGTGCCCGAAGTGTGTTCGCCGGGCGTTTTCCGGCCAATTCTCACGAGCGTTCTGCCCAAATCGGGATCGATTTGGGCAGAACGCTCGTGAGAATTGGCCGGCGTTGGGCAGCCCTGGTCAGCGCCCAGGGCCGCGTGGAGCAGGGCCCTTTCTCGCTCGGGGCATGGCGCGGCCACCCGGAAAACGAGCCGCGACGATGGGGCGCGGCCGGCGGCCCCGGCGCCGGGGAGTTTTCCCCGAGCAGAGTGGATGGAGGCGCCGTGGCCGGGCGTCCGCCTCCGCCGTGGCGTGCGGCCGGAGCGCCGGTGGAGGGGGCTGGCCTCTGTGGGGGAACGGAGTGATCTCTCACTCCACGGATGGGACGAAGCCGCGAAAGGTGCCGTGGTCGCCGGGACGGTCGGGGGGACTCGTGGCGCGGGACTCAGGGTTCCCCATGCGGAGGCCCCCAGGCTCAGGCCCCTGGCAACGGAAGGCTGAGCAAGCAGGCCCGGGCCCGGGCCCGGCTTTCGGGGCTGGCCCGGCCCCAGCGGCCGGCGCCAGGGAGGGGACCCCCGGAGGCTGAGGAGCGGGAGGCGTCGACCTCCCCGGGGCCCGCCTCCCGGAGCTCCTCCTGGCGGTGCCGGAACGCGCCGACACGCGATCCCGGACAGGGCCCCGGGGGGGCGGCCCTGCGGCCCTCTGGTGCCCGAAGTGTGTTCGCCGGGCGTTTTCCGGCCAATTCTCACGAGCGTTCTGCCCAAATCGGGATCGATTTGGGCAGAACGCTCGTGAGAATTGGCCGGCGTTGGGCAGCCCTGGTCAGAGCCCAGGGCCGCGTGGAGCAGGGCCCTTTCTCGATCGGGGCATGGAGCGGCCACCCGGAAAACGAGCCACGACGATGGGGCGCGGCCGGCGGCCCCGGCGCCGGGGAGTTTTCCCCGAGCAGAGTGGATGGAGGCGCCGTGGCCGGTCGTCCGCCTCCGCCGTGGCGGGCGGCCGGGGCGCCCGTGGAGGGGGCTGGCCTCTGTGGGGGAACGGAGTGATCTCTCACTCCACGGCTGGGACGAAGCCGCGAAAGGTGCCGTTGTCGTCGGGACGATAGTGGGGACTCATGGCGCGGGACTCAGGGATCCCTATGCGGAGGCCCCCAGGCTCAGGCCCCTGGCAACGGAAGGCTGAGCAAGCAGGCCCGGGCCCGGGCCCGGCTTTCGGGGCTGGCCCGGCCCCGGCGGCCGGCTCCAGGGAGGGGACCCCCGGAGGCTGAGGAGCGGGAGGCGTCGGCCTCCCCGGGGCCCGCCTCCCGGAGCTCCTCCTGGCGGTGCCGGAACGCGACGACACGCGATCCCGGACAGGGCCCCGGGGGGGCGGCCCTGCGGCCCTGTGGTGCCCGAAGTGTGTTCGCCGGGAGTTTTCCGGCCAATTCTCACGAGCGTTCTGCCCAAATCGGGATCTATTTGGGCAGAACGCTCGTGAGAATTGGCCGGCGTTGGGCAGCCCTGGTCCGCGCCCAGTGCCGCGTGGAGCAGGGCTCTTCTCGCTCGGGGCATGGCGCGGCCACCCGGAAAACGAGCCGCGACGATGGGGCGCGGCCGGCGGCCCCGGCGCCGGGGAGTTTTCCCCGAGCAGAGTGGATGGAGGCGCCGTGGCCGGGCGTCCGCCTCCGCCGTGGCGGGCGGCCGGGGCGCCCGTGGAGGGGGCTGGCCTCTGTGGGGGAACGGAGTGATCTCTCACTCCACGGCTGGGACGAAGCCGCGAAAGGTGCCGTTGTCGCCGGGACGGTCGGGGGGACTCATGGCGCGGGACTCAGGGTTCCCCATGCGGAGGCCCCCAGGCTCAGGCCCCTGACAACGGAAGGCTGAGCAAGCAGGCCCGGGCCCGGGCCCGGCTTTCGGGGCTGGCCCGGCCCCAGGGGCCGGCGCCAGGGAGGGGAACCCGGAGGCTGAGGAGCGGGAGGCGTCGGCCTCCCCGGGGCCCGCCTCCCGGAGCTCCTCCTGGCGGTGCCGGAACGCGACGACACGCGATCCCGGACAGGGACCCGGGGGGGCGGCCCTGCGGCCCTGTGGTTCCCGAAGTGTGTTCGCCGGGCGTTTTCCGGCCAATTCTCACGAGCGTTCTGCCCAAATCGGGATCGATTTGGGCAGAACGCTCGTGAGAATTGGCCGGCGTTGGGCAGCCCTGGTCCTCGCCCAGTGCCGCGTGGAGCAGGGCCCTTTCTCGCTCGGGGCATGGCGCGGCCACCCGGAAAACGAGCCGCGACGATGCGGCGCGGCCGGCGGCCCGGGCGCCGGGGAGTTTTCCCCGAGCAGAGTGGATGGAGGCGCCGTGGCCGGGCGTCCGCCTCCGCCGTGGCGGGCCGCCGGGGCGCCCGTGGAGGGGGCTGGCCTCTGTGGGGGAACGGAGTGATCTCTCACTCCAGGGCTGGGACGAAGCCGCGAAAGGTGCCGTTGTCGCCGGGACGGTCGGGGGGACTCGTGGTGCGGGTCTCAGGGTTCCCCATGCGGAGGCCCACAGGCTCAGGCCCCTGGCAACGGAAGTCTGAGCAAGCAGGCCCGGGCCCGGGCCCGGCTTTCGGGGCTGGCCCAGCCCCTGCGGTCGGCGCCAGGGAGGGGACCCCCGGAGGCTGAGGAGCGGGAGGCGTCGGCCTCCCCGGGGCCCGCCTCCCGGAGCTCCTCCTGGCGGTGCCGGAACGCGACGACACGCGATCCCGGACAGGGCCCCGGGGGGGCGGCGCTGCGGCCCTGTGGTGCACGAAGCGTGTTCGCCGGGCGTTTTCCGGCCAATTCTCACGAGCGTTCTGCCCAAATCGGGATCGATTTGGGCAGAACGCTCGTGAGAATTGGTCGGCGTTCGGCAGCCCTGGTCAGCGCCCAGTGCCGCGTGGAGCAGGGCCCTTTCTCGCTCGGGGCATGGCGCGGCCACCCGGAAAACGAGCCGCGACGATGGGGCGCGGCCGGCGGCCCCGGCGCCGTGGAGTTTTCCCCGAGCAGAGTGGATGGAGGCGCCGTGGCCGGGCGTCCGCCTCCGCCGTGGCGGGCCTCCGGGGTGCCCGTGGAGGGGGCTGGCCTCTGTGGGGGAACGGAGTGATCTCTCACTCCACGGCTGGGACGAAGCCGCGAAAGGTGCCGTTGTCGCCGGGACGATAGGGGGGAATCATGGCGCGGGACTCAGGGTTCCCTATGCGGAGGCCCCCAGGCTCAGGCCCCTGGCAACGGAAGGCTGAGCAAGCAGGCCCGGGCCCGGGCCCGGCTTTCGGGGCTGGCCCGGCCCCAGGGGCCGGCGCCAGGGAGGGGACCCCCGGAGGCTGAGGAGCGGGAGGCGTCGGCCTCCCCGGGGCCCGCCTCCCGGAGCTCCTCCTGGCGGTGCCGGAACGCGACGACACGCGATCCCGGACAGGGACCCGGGGGGGCGGCCCTGCGGCCCTGTGGTTCCCGAAGTGTGTTCGCCGGGCGTTTTCCGGCCAATTCTCACGAGCGTTCTGCCCAAATCGGGATCGATTTGGGCAGAACGCTCGTGAGAATTGGCCGGCGTTGGGCAGCCCTGGTCCTCGCCCAGTGCCGCGTGGAGCAGGGCCCTTTCTCGCTCGGGGCATGGCGCGGCCACGCGGAAAACGAGCCGCGACGATGCGGCGCGGCCGGCGGCCCGGGCGCCGGGGAGTTTTCCCCGAGCAGAGTGGATGGAGGCGCCGTGGCCGGGCGTCCGCCTCCGCCGTGGCGGGCCGCCGGGGCGCCCGTGGAGGGGGCTGGCCTCTGTGGGGGAACGGAGTGATCTCTCACTCCAGGGCTGGGACGAAGCCGCGAAAGGTGCCGTTGTCGCCGGGACGGTCGGGGGGACTCGTGGTGCGGGACTCAGTGTTCCCCATGCGGAGGCCCCCAGGCTCAGGCCCCTGGCAACGGAAGTCTGAGCAAGCAGGCCCGGGCCCGGGCCCGGCTTTCGGGGCTGGCCCAGCCCCTGCGGTCGGCGCCAGGGAGGGGACCCCCGGAGGCTGAGGAGCGGGAGGCGTCGGCCTCCCCGGGGCCCGCCTCCCGGAGCTCCTCCTGGCGGTGCCGGAACGCGACGACACGCGATCCCGGACAGGGCCCCGGTGGGGCGGCGCTGCGGCCCTGTGGTGCACGAAGCGTGATCGCCGGGCGTTTTCCGGCCAATTCTCACGAGCGTTCTGCCCAAATCGGGATCGATTTGGGCAGAACGCTCGTGAGAATTGGTCGGCGTTCGGCAGCCCTGGTCAGCGCCCAGTGCCGCGTGGAGCAGGGCCCTTTCTCGCTCGGGGCATGGCGCGGCCACCCGGAAAACGAGCCGCGACGATGGGGCGCGGCCGGCGGCCCCGGCGCCGTGGAGTTTTCCCCGAGCAGAGTGGATGGAGGCGCCGTGGCCGGGCGTCCGCCTCCGCCGTGGCGGGCCTCCGGGGTGCCCGTGGAGGGGGCTGGCCTCTGTGGGGGAACGGAGTGATCTCTCACTCCACGGCTGGGACGAAGACGCGAGAGGTGCCGTTGTCGCCGGGACGGTAGGGGGGACTCATGGCGCGGGACTCAGGGTTCCCTATGCGGAGGCCCCCAGGCTCAGGCCCCTGGCAACGGAAGTCTGAGCAAGCAGGCCCGGGCCCGGGCCCGGCTTTCGGGGCTGGCCCGGCCCCGGCGGCCGGCGCCAGGGAGGGGACCCCCGGAGGCTGAGGAGCGGGAGGCGTCGGCCTCCCCGGTGACCGCCTCCCGGAGCTACTCCTGGCGGTGCCGGAACGCGACGACACGCGATCCCGGACAGGCCCCGTGGGGGCGGCCCTGCGGCCCTGTGGTGCCCGAAGTGTGTTCGCCGGGCGTTTTCCGGCCAATTCTCACGAGCGTTCTGCCCAAATCGGGATCGATTTGGGCAGAACGCTCGTGAGAATTGGCCGGCGTTGGGCAGCCCTGGTCCTCGCCCAGTGCCGCGTGGAGCAGGGCCCTTTCTAGCTCGGGGCATGGCGCGGCCACCCGGAAAACGAGGCGCGACGATGGGGCGCTGCCGGCGGCTCCGGCGCCGGGGAATTTTCCCCGAGCAGAGTGGATGGAGGCGCCGTGGCCGGGCGTCCGCCTCCGCCGTGGCGGGCGGCCGGGGCGCCCGTGGAGGGGGCTGGCCTCTGTGGGGGAACGGAGTGATCTCTCACTCCACGGCTGGGACGAAGCCGCGAAAGGTGCCATTGTCGCCGGGACTGTCGGGGGGACTGGTGGCGCGGGACTCAGGGTTCCCATGCGGGGGCCCCCAGGCTCAGGCCCCTGGCAACGGAAGGCTGAGCAAGCAGGCCCGGGCCCTGGCCCGGCTTTCGGGGCTGGCCCGGCCCCAGGGGCCGGCGCCAGGGAGGGGACCCCCGGAGGCTGAAGGGCGGGAGGCGTCGGCCTCCCCGGGGACCGCCTCCCGGAGCTCCTCCTGGCGGTGCCGGAACGCGACGACACGCGATCCCAACAGGGACCCGGGGGGGCGGCCCTGCGGCCCTGTGGTGCCCGAAGTGTGTTCGCCGGGCGTTTTCCGGCCAATTCTCACGAGCGTTCTGCCCAAATCGGGATCGATTTGGGCAGAACGCTCATGAGAATTGGCCGGCTTTGGGCAGCCCTGGTCCTCGCCCAGTGCCGCGTGGAGCAGGGCCCTTTCTCGCTCGGGGCATGGCGCGGACACCCGGAAAACGAGCCGCGACGATGGGGCGCGGCCGGCGGCCCCGGCGCCAGGGAGTTTTCCCCGAGCAGAGTGGATGGAGGCGCCGTGGCCGGGCGTCCGCCTCCGCCGTGGCGGGCGGCCGGGGCGCCCGTGGAGGGGGCTGGCCTCTGTGGGGGAACGGAGTGATCTCTCACTCCACGGCTGGGACGAAGCCGCGAAACGTGCCGTTGTCGCCAGGACGGTCGGGGGGACTCGTGGTGCGGGACTCAGGGTTCCCCATGCGGAGGCCCCCAGGCTCAGGCCCCTGGCAACGGAAGTCTGAGCAAGCAGGCCCGGGCCCGGGACCGGCTTTCGGGGCTGGCCCGGCCCCAGCGGCCGGCGCCAGGTAGGGGACCCCCGGAGGCTGAGGAGCGGGAGGCGTCGGCCTCCCCGGGGCCCGCCTCCCGGAGCTCCTCCTGGCGGTGCCGGAACGCGACGACACGCGATCCCGGACAGGGTCCGGGGGGGCGGCGCTGTGGCCCTGTGGTGCCCGAAGCGTGTTCGCCGGGCGTTTTCCGGCCAATTCTCACGAGCGTTCTGCCCAAATCGGGATCGATTTGGGCAGAACGCTCGTGAGAATTGGCCGGCGTTGGGCAGCCCTGGTCAGCGCCCAGTGCCGCGTGGAGCAGGGCCCTTTCTCGCTCGGGGCATGGCGCGGCCACCCGGAAACAAGCCGCGACGATGGGGCGCGGCCGGCGGCCCCGGCGCCGGGGAGTTTTCCCCGAGCAGAGTGGATGGAGGCGCCGTGGCCGGGCGTCCGCCTCCGCCGTGGCGGGCCTCCGGGGCGCCTGTGGAGGGGGCTGGCCTCTGTGGGGGAACGGAGTGATCTCTCACTCCACGGCTGGGACGAAGCCGCGAAAGGTGCCGTTGTCGCCGGGACGATAGGGGGGACTCATGGCGCGGGACTCAGGGATCCCTATGCGGAGGCCCCCAGGCTCAGGCCCCTGGCAACGGAAGTCTGAGCAAGCAGGCCCGGGCCCGGGCCCGGCTTTCGGGGCTGGCCCGGCCCCGGCGGCCGGCGCCAGGGAGGGGACCCCCGGAGGCTGAGGAGCGGGAGGTGTCAGCCTCCCCGGGGCCCGCCTCCCGGAGCTCCTCCTGGCGGTGCCGGAACGCGACGACACGCGATCCCGGACAGGGCCCCGGGGGGGAGGCCCTGCGGCCCTCTGGTGCCCGAAGTGTGTTCGCCGGGCGTTTTCCGGCCAATTCTCACGAGCGTTCTGCCCAAATCGGGATCGATTTGGGCAGAACGCTCGTGAGAATTGGCCGGCGTTGGGCAGCCCTGGTCCGCGCCCAGTGCCGCGTGGAGCAGGGCCCTTTCTCGCTCGGGGCATGGCGCGGCCACCCGGAAAACGAGCCGCGACGATGGGGAGCGGCCGGCGGCCCCGGCGCCGGGGAGTTTTCACCGAGCAGAGTGGATGGAGGCGCCGTGGCCGGGCGTCCGCCTCCGCCGTGGCGGGCGGCCGGGGCGCCCGTGGAGGGGGCTGGCCTCTGTGGGGGAACGGAGTGATCTCTCACTCCACGGCTGGGACGAAGACGCGAAAGGTGCCGTTGTCGCCGGGACGGTCGGGGGGACTCGTGGCGCGGGACTCAGTGTTCCCCATGCGGAGGCCCCCAGGCTTAGGCCCCTGGAAACGGAAGGCTGAGCAAGCAGGCCCGGGCCCGGGCCCGGCTTTCGGGGCTGGCCCGGCCCCAGGGGCCGGCGCCAGGGAGGGGACCCCCGGAGGCTGAGGAGCGGGAGGCGTCGGCCTCCCCGGGGCCCGCCTCCCGGAGCTCCTCCTGGCGGTGCCGGAACGCGACGACACGCGATCCCGGACAGGGCCCCGGGGGGGAGGCCCTGCGGCCCTGTGGTGCCCGAAGTGTGTTCGCCGGGCGTTTTCCGGCCAATTCTCACGAGCGTTCTGCCCAAATCGGGATCGATTTGGGCAGAACGCTCGTGAGAATTGGCCGGCGTTGGGCAGCCCTGGTCCGCGCCCAGTTCCTCGTGGAGCAGGGCCCTTTCTCGCTCGGGGCATGGCGCGGCCACCCGGAAAACGAGCCGCGACGATGGGGCGCGGCCGGCGGCCCCGGCGCCGGGGAGTTTTCCCCGAGCAGAGTGGATGGAGGCGCCGTGGCCGGGCGTCCGCCTCCGCCGTGGCGGGCGGCCGGGACGCCCGTGGAGGGGGCTGGCCTCTGTGGGGGAACGGAGTGATCTCTCACTCCACGGCTGGGACGAAGCTGCGAAAGGTGCCGTTGTCGCCGGGACGGTCGGGGGGACTGGTGGCGCGGGACTCAGGGTTCCCCATGCGGGGGCCCCCAGGCTCAGGCCCCTGGCAACTGAAGGCTGAGCAAGCAGGCCCGGGCCCGGGCCCGGCTTTCGGGGCTGGCCCGGCCCCGGCGGCCGGAGCCAGGGAGGGGACCCCCGGAGGCTGAGGAGCGGGAGGCGTCGGCCTCCCCGGGGCCCGCCTCCCGGAGCTCCTCCTGGCGGTGCCGGAACGCGACGACACGCGATCCCGGACAGGGTCCCGGGGGGGCGGCGCTGTGGCCCTGTGGTGCCCGAAGCGTGTTCGCCGGGCGTTTTCCGGCCAATTCTCACGAGCGTTCTGCCCAAATCGGGATCGATTTGGGCAGAACGCTCGTGAGAATTGGCCGGCGTTGGGCAGCCCTGGTCAGCGCCCAGTGCCGCGTGGAGCAGGGCCCTTTCTCGCTCGGGGCATGGCGCGGCCACCCGGAAAACGAGCCGCGACGATGGGGCGCGGCCGGCGGCCCCGGCGCCGGGGAGTTTTCCCCGAGCAGAGTGGATGGAGGCGCCGTGGCCGGGCGTCCGCCTCCGCCGTGGCGGGCCTCCGGGGCGCCTGTGGAGGGGGCTGGCCTCTGTGGGGGAACGGAGTGATCTCTCATTCCACGGCTGGGACGAAGCCGCGAAAGGTGCCGTTGTCGCCGGGACGATAGGGGGGACTCATGGCGCGGGACTCAGGGATCCCTATGCGGAGGCCCCCAGGCTCAGGCCCCTGGCAACGGAAGGCTGAGCAAGCAGGCCCGGGCCCGGGCCCGGCTTTAGGGGCTGGCCCGGCCCCAGGGGCCGGCGCCAAGGAGGGGACCCCCGGAGGCTGAGGAGCGGGAGGCGTCGGCCTCCCCGGGGCCCGCCTCCCGGAGCTCCTCCTGGCGGTGCCGGAACGCGACGACACGCGATCCCGGACAGGGCCCCGGGGGGGAGGCCCTGCGCCCTGTGGTGCCCGAAGTGTGTTCGCCGGGCGTTTTCCGGCCAATTCTCACGAGCGTTCTGCCCAAATCGGGATCGATTTGGGCAGAACGCTCGTGAGAATTGGCCGGCGTTGGGCAGCCCTGGTCCGCGCCCAGTGCCGCGTGGAGCAGGGCCCTTTCTCGCTCGGGGAATGGCGCGGCCACCCGGAAAACGAGCCGCGACGATGGGGCGCGGCCGGCGGCCCCGGCGCCGGGGAGTTTTCCCCGAGCAGAGTGGATGGAGGCGCCGTGGCCGGGCGTCCGCCTCCGCCGTGGCGGGCGGCCGGGACGCCCGTGGAGGGGGCTGGCCTCTGTGGGGGAACGGAGTGATCTCTCACTCCACGGCTGGGACGAAGCCGCGAAAGGTGCCGTTGTCGCCGGGACGGTCGGGTGGACTGGTGGCGCGGGACTCAGGGTTCCCCATGCGGGGGCCCCCAGGCTCAGGCCCCTGGCAACGGAAGGCTGAGCAAGCAGGCCCGGGCCCTGGCCCGGCTTTCGGGGCTGGCCCGGCCCCAGCGGCCGGCACCAGGGAGGGGACCCCCGGAGGCTGAGGGGCGGGAGGCGTCGGCCTCCCCGGGGACTGCCTCCCGGAGCTCCTCCTGGCGGTGCCGGAACGCGACGACACGCGATCCCGGACAGGGCCCCGGGGGGGAGGCCCTGCGGCCCTGTGGTGCCCGAAGTGTGTTCGCCGGGCGTTTTCCGGCCAATTCTCACGAGCGTTCTGCCCAAATCGGGATCGATTTGGGCAGAACGCTCGTGAGAATTGGCCGGCGTTGGGCAGCCCTGGTCCGCGCCCAGTGCCGCGTGGAGCAGGGCCCTTTCTCGCTCGGGGCATGGCGAGGCCACCCGGAAAACGAGCCGCGACGATGTGGCGCGGCCGGCGGCCCCGGCGCCGGGGAGTTTTCTCCGAGCAGAGTGGATGGAGTCGCCGTGGCCGGGCGTCCGCCTCCGCCGTGGCGGGCGGCCGGGGCGCCCGTGGAGGGGGCTGGCCTCTGTGGGGGAACGGAGTGATCTCTCACTCCACGGCTGGGACGAAGACGCGAAAGGTGCCGTTGTCGCCGGGACGGTCGGGGGGACTCGTGGCGCGGGACTCAGTGTTCCCCATGCGGAGGCCCCCAGGCTCAGGCCCCTGGAAACGGAAGGCTGAGCAAGCAGGCCCGGGCCCGGCCCGGCTTTCGGGGCTGGCCCGGCCCCAGGGGCCGGCGCCAGGGAGGGGACCCCCGGAGGCTGAGGAGCGGGAGGCGTCGGCCTCCCCGGGGCCCGCCTCCCGGAGCTCCTCCTGGCGGTGCCGGAACGCGACGACACGCGATCCCGGACAGGGCCCCGGGGGGGCGGCCCTGCGGCCCTGTGGTGCCCGAAGTGTGTTCGCCGGGCGTTTTCCGGCCAATTCTCACGAGCGTTCTGCCCAAATCGGGATCGATTTGGGCAGAACGCTCGTGAGAATTGGCCGGCTTTGGGCAGCCCTGGTCCGCGCCCAGTGCCGCGTGGAGCAGGGCCCTTTCTCGCTCGGGGCATGGCGTGGCCACCCGGAAAACGAGCCGCGACGATGGGGCGCGGCCGGCGCCCCCGGCGCCGGGGAGTTTTCCCCGAGCAGAGTGGATGGAGGCGCCGTGGCCGGGCGTCCGCCTCCGCCGTGGCGGGCGGCCGGAGCGCCCGTGGAGGGGGCTGGCCTCTGTGGGGGAACGGAGTGATCTCTCACTCCACGGCTGGGACGAAGCCGCGAAAGGTGCCGTAGTCGCCGGGACGGTCGGGGGGACTCATGGCCCGGGACTCAGGGTTCACCATGCGGAGGCCCCCAGGCTCAGGCCCCTGGCAACGGAAGGCTGAGCAAGCAGGCCCGGGCCCGGGCCCGGCTTTCGGGGCTGGCCCGGCCCCAGCGGCCGGCGCCAGGGAGGGGACCCCCGGAGGCTGAGGAGCGGGAGGCGTCGGCCTCCCCGGGGCCCGCCTCCCGGAGCTCCTCCTGGCGGTGCCGGAACGCGCCGACACGCGATCCCGGACAGGGCCCCGGGTGGGCGGCCCTGCGGCCCTCTGGTGCCCGAAGTGTGTTCGCCGGGCGTTTTCCGGCCAATTCTCACGAGCGTTCTGCCCAAATCGGGGTCGATTTGGGCAGAATGCTCGTGAGAATTGGCCGGCGTTGGGCAGCCCTGGTCAGCGCCCAGGGCCGCGTGGAGCAGGGCCCTTTCTCGCTCGGGGCATGGCGCGGCCACCCGGAAAACGAGCCGCGACGATGGGGCGCGGCCGGCGGCCCCGGCGCCGGGGAGTTTTCCCCCGAGCAGAGTGGATGGAGGCGCCGTGGCCGCGCGTCCGCCTCCGCCGTGGCGGGCGGCCGGGGCGCCCGTGGAGGGGGCTGGCCTCTGTGGGGGAACGGAGTGATCTCTCACTCCACGGCTGGGACGAAGCCGCGAAAGGTGCCGTGGTCGCCGGGACGGTCGGGGGGACTCGTGGCGCGGGACTCAGGGTTCCCCATGCGGAGGCCCCCAGGCTCAGGCCCCTGGCAACGGAAGGCTGAGCAAGCAGGCCCGGGCCCGGGCCCGGCTTTCGGGGCTGGCCCGGCCCCAGCGGCCGGCGCCAGGGAGGGGACCCCCGGAGGCTGAGGAGCGGGAGGCGTCGGCCTCCCCGGGGCCCGCCTCCCGGAGCTCCTCCTGGCGGTGCCGGAACGCGCCGACACGCGATCCCGGACAGGGCCCCGGGGGGGCGGCCCTGCGGCCCTCTGGTGCCCGAAGTGTGTTCGCCGGGCGTTTTCCGGCCAATTCTCACGAGCGTTCTGTCCAAATCGGGATCGATTTGGGCAGAACGCTCGTGAGAATTGGCCGGCGTTGGGCAGCCCTGGTCAGCGCCCAGGGCCGCGTGGAGCAGGGCCCTTTCTCGCTCGGGGCATGGCGCGGCCACCCGGAAAACGAGCCGCGACGATGGGGCGCGGCCGGCGGCCCCGGCGCCGGGGAGTTTAACCCGAGCAGAGTGGATGGAGGCGCCGTGGCGGGCGGCCGGGGCGCCCGTGGAGGGGGCTGGCCTCTGTGGGGGAACGGAGTGATCTCTCACTCCACGGCTGGGACGAAGCCGCGAAAGGTGCCGTGGTCGCCGGGACGGTCGGGGGGACTCGTGGCGCGGGACTCAGGGTTCCCCATGCGGAGGCCCCCAGGCTCAGGCCCCTGGCAACGGAAGGCTGAGCAAGCAGGCCCGGGCCCGGGCCCGGCTTTCGGGGCTGGCCCGGCCCCAGCGGCCGGCGCCAGGGAGGGGACCCCCGGAGGCTGAGGAGCGGGAGGCGTCGGCCTCCCCGGGGCCCGCCTCCCGGAGCTCCTCCTGGCGGTGCCGGAACGCGCCGACACGCGATCCCGGACAGGGCCCCGGGGGGGCGGCCCTGCGGCCCTCTGGTGCCCGAAGTGTGTTCGCCGGGCGTTTTCCGGCCAATTCTCACGAGCGTTCTGCCCAAATCGGGATCGATTTGGGCAGAACGCTCGTGAGAATTGGCCGGCGTTGGGCAGCCCCGGTCAGCGCCCAGGGCCGCGTGGAGCAGGGCCCTTTCTCGCTCGGGGCATGGCGCGGCCACCCGGAAAACGAGCCGCGACGATGGGGCGTGGCCGGCGGCCCCGGCGCCGGGGAGTTTTCCCCGTGCAGAGTGGATGGAGGCGCCGTGGCCGGGCGTCCGCCTCCGCCGTGGCGGGCGGCCGGGGCGCCCTTGGAGGGGGATGGCCTCTGTGGGGGAACGGAGTGATCTCTCACTCCACGGCTGGGACGAAGCCGCGAAAGGTGCCGTGGTCGCCGGGACGGTCGGGGGGACTCGTGGCGCGGGACTCGGGGTTCCCCATGCGGAGGCCCCCAGGCTCAAGCCCCTGGCAACGGAAGGCTGAGCAAGCAGGCCCGGGCCCGGGCCCGGCTTTCGGGGCTGGCCCGGCCCCAGCGGCCGGCGCCAGGGAGGGGACCCCCGGAGGCTGAGGAGCGGGAGGCGTCGGCCTCCCCGGGGCCCGCCTCCCGGAGCTCCTCCTGGCGGTGCTGGAACGCGCCGACACGCGATCCCGGACAGGGCCCCGGGGGGGCGGCCCGGCGGCCCTGTGGTGCCCGAAGCGTGTTCGCCGGGCGTTTTCCGGCCAATTCTCACGAGCGTTCTGCCCAAATCGGGATCGATTTGGGCAGAACGCTCGTGAGAATTGGCCGGCGTTGGGCAGCCCTGGTCAGCGCCCAGTTCCGCGTGGAGCAGGGCCCTTTCTCGCTCGGGGCATGTCGCGGGCACCCGGAAAACGAGCCGTGACGATGGGGCGCGGCCGGCGGCCCCGGCGCCGGGGTGGTTTCCCCGAGCAGAGTGGATGGAGGCGCCGTGGCCGGGCGTCCGCCTCCGCCGTGGCGTGCGTCCGGGGCGCCCATGGAGGGGGCTGGCCTCCGTGGGGGAACGGATGGATCTCTCACTCCACGGCTGGGACGAAGCCGCGAAAGGTGCCGTTGTCGCCGGGACGCTCGGGGGACTCGTGGCGCGGGACGCAGGGTTCCCCGTGGGGAGGCCCCCAGGCTCAGGCCCCTGGCAACGGAAGGCTGAGCAAGCAGGCCTGGGCCCGGGCCCGGCTTTCGGGGCTGGCCCGGCCCCGGCTGCCGGCGCCGTGGAGAGGACCCCCGGAGGCTGAGGAGCGGGAGGCGTCGGCCTCCCCGGGGCCTGCCTCCCGGAGCTCCTCCTGGCGGTGCCGTAACGCGACGATACGCGATCCCGGACAGGGCCCCGGGGGGGCGGCCCGGCGGCCCTGTGGTGCCCGAAGCGTGTTCGCCGGGCGTTTTCCCGGCCAATTCTCACGAGCGTTCTGCCCAAATCGGGATCGATTTGGGCAGAACGCTGGTGAGAATTGGCCAGCGTTGGGCAGATCTCGTCAGCGCCCAGTTCCGCGTGGAGCAGGGCCCTTTCTCGCTCGGGGAATGTCACGGGCACGCGGAAAACGAGCCGTGACGATGGGGCGCGGCCGGCGGCCCCGGCGCAGGGGTGGTTTCCCCTGGCAGAGTGGATGGAGGCGCCGTGGCCGGGCGTCCGCCTCCGCCGTGGCGGGCGTCCGGGGCGCCCATGGAGGGGGCTGGCCTCCGTGGGGGAACGGATGGATCTCTCACTCCACGGGTGGGACGAAGCCGCGAATGGTGCCGTTGTCGCTGGGACGCTCGGGGGACTCGTGGCGCGGGACGCAGAGTTCCCCGTGGGGAGGCCCCCAGGCTCAGGCCCTTGGCAACGGAAGGCTGAGCAAGCAGGCCTGGGCCCGGGCCCGGCTTTCGGGGCTGGCCCGGCCCTGGCTGCCGGCGCCGGGGAGGGGACCCCCGGAGGCTGAGGAGCGGGAGGCGTCGGCCTCCCCGGGGCCTGCCTCCCGGAGCTCCTCCTGGCGGTGCCGGAACGCGACGACACGCGATCCCGGACAGGGCCCCGGGGGGGCGGCCCGGCGGCCCTGTGGTGCCCGAAGCGTGTTCGCCGTGCGTTTTCCGGCCAATTCTCACGAGCGTTCTGCCCAAATCGGGATCGATTTGGGCAGAACGCTCGTGAGAATTGGCCGGCGTTGAGCAGCCCTGGTCAGCGCCCAGTTCCGCGTGGAGCAGGGCGCTTTCTCGCTCGGGGCATGTCACGGGCACCCGGAAAACGAGCCGTGACGATGGGGCGCGGCCGGCGGCCCCGGCGCCGGGGTGGTTTCCCCGAGCAGAGTGGATGGAGGCGCCGTGGCCGGGCGTCCGCCTCCGCCGTGGCGGGCGTCCGGGGCGCCCATGGAGGGGGCTGGCGTCCGTGGGGGAACGGATGGATCTCTCACTCCACGGCTGGGACGAAGCCGCGAAAGGTGCCGTTGTCGCCGGGACGCTCGGGGGACTCGTGGCGCGGGACGCAGGGTTCCCCGTGGGGAGGCCCCCAGGCTCAGGCCCCTGGCAACGGAAGGCTGAGCAAGCAGGCCTGGGCCCGGGCCCGGCTTTCGGGGCTGGCCCGTCCCCGGCTGCCGGCGCCGGGGAGAGGACCCCCAGAGGTTGAGGAGCGGGAGGCGTCGGCCTCCCCGGGGCCTGCCTCCCGGAGCTCCTCCTGGCGGTGCCGGAACGCGACGACACGCGATCCCGGATAGGGCCCCGGGGGGGGCGGCCCGGCGGCCCTGTGGTGCCCGAAGCGTGTTCGCCGGGCGTTTTCCGGCCAATTCTCACGAGCGTTCTGCCCAAATCGGGATCGATTTGGGCAGAACGCTGGTGAGAATTGGCCAGCGTTGGGCAGCTCTGGTCAGCGCCCAGTTCCGCGTGGAGCAGGGCCCTTTCTCGCTCGGGGAATGTCACGGGCACGCGGAAAACGAGCCGTGACGATGGGGCGCGGCCGGCGGCCCCGGCGCAGGGGTGGTTTCCCCGAGCAGAGTGGATGGAGGGTCCGTGGCCGGGCGTCCGCCTCCGCCGTGGCGGGCGTCCGGGGCGCCCATGGAGGGGGCTGGCCTCCGTGGGGGAACGGATGGATCTCTCACTCCACGGGTGGGACGAAGCCGCGAAAGGTGCCGTTGTCGCTGGGACGCTCGGGGGACTCGTGGCGCGGGACGCAGGGTTCCCCGTGGGGAGGCCCCCAGGCTCAGGCCCCTGGCAACGGAAGGCTGAGCAAGCAGGCCTGGGCCCGGGCCCGGCTTTCGGGGCTGGCCCGGCCCTGGCTGCCGGCGCCGGGGAGGGGACCCCCGGAGGCTGAGGAGCGGGAGGCGTCGGCCTCCCCGGGGCCTGCCTCCCGGAGCTCCTCCTGGTGGTGCCGGAACGCGACGACACGCGATCCCGGACAGGGCCCCGGGGGGGCGGCCCGGCGGCCCTGTGGTGCTCGAAGCGTGTTCGCCGGGCGTTTTCCGGCCAATTCTCACGAGCGTTCTGCCCAAATCGGGATCGATTTGGGCAGAACGCTCGTGAGAATTGGCCGGCGTTGGGCAGCCCTGGTCAGCGCCCAGTTCCGCGTGGAGCAGGGCCCTTTCTCGCTCGGGGCATGTCGCGGGCACCCGGAAAACGAGCCGTGACGATGGGGCGCGGCCGGCGGCCCCGGCGCCGGGGTGGTTTCCCCGAGCAGAGTGGATGGAGGCGCCGTGGCCGGGCGTCCGCCTCCGCCGTGGAGGGCGTCCGGGGCGCCCATGGAGGGGGCTGGCCTCCGTGGGGGAACGGATGGATCTCTCACTCCACGGCTGGGACGAAGCCGCGAAAGGTGCCGTTGTCGCCGGGACGCTCGGGGGACTCGTGGCGCGGGACGCAGGGTTCCCCGTGGGGAGGCCCCCAGGCTCAGGCCCCTGGCAACGGAAGGCTGAGCAAGCAGGCCTGGGCCCCGGCCCGGCTTTCGGGGCTGGCCCGGCCCCGGCTGCCGGCGCTGTGGAGAGGACCCCCGGAGGCTGAGGAGCGGGAGGCGTCGGCCTCCCCGGGGCCTGCCTCCCGGAGCTCCTCCTGGCGGTGCCGGAACGCGACGACACGCGATCCCGGACAGGGCCCCGGGGGGGCGGCCCGGCGGCCCTGTGGTGCCCGAAGCGTGTTCGCCGGGCGTTTTCCGGCCAATTCTCACGAGCGTTCTGCCCAAATCGGGATCGATTTGGGCAGAACGCTGGTGAGAATTGGCCAGCGTTGGGCAGATCTCGTCAGCGCCCAGTTCCGCGTGGAGCAGGGCCCTTTCTCGCTCGGGGAATGTCACGGGCACGCGGAAAACGAGCCGTGACGATGGGGCGCGGCCGGCGGCCCCGGCGCAGGGGTGGTTTCCCCGAGCAGAGTGGATGGAGGCGCCGTGGCCGGGCGTCGGCCTCCGCCGTGGCGGGCGTCCGGGGCGCCCATGGAGGGGGCTGGCCTCCGTGGGGGAACGGATGGATCTCTCACTCCACGGGTGGGACGAAGCCGCGAATGGTGCCGTTGTCGCTGGGACGCTCGGGGGACTCGTGGCGCGGGACGCAGAGTTCCCCGTGGGGAGGCCCCCAGGCTCAGGCCCCTGGCAACGGAAGGCTGAGCAAGCAGGCCTGGGCCCGGGCCCGGCTTTCGGGGCTGGCCCGGCCATGGCTGCCGGCGCCGGGGAGGGGACCCCCGGAGGCTGAGGAGCGGGAGGCGTCGGCCTCCCCGGGGCCTGCCTCCCGGAGCTCCTCCTGGCGGTGCCGGAACGCGACGACACGCGATCCCGGACAGGGCCCCGGGGGGGCGGCCCGGCGGCCCTGTGGTGCCCGAAGCGTGTTCGCCGTGCGTTTTCCGGCCAATTCTCACGAGCGTTCTGCCCAAATCGGGATCGATTTGGGCAGAACGCTCGTGAGAATTGGCCGGCGTTGAGCAGCCCTGGTCAGCGCCCAGTTCCGCGTGGAGCAGGGCCCTTTCTCGCTCGGGGCATGTCGCGGGCACCCGGAAAACGAGCCGTGACGATGGGGCGCGGCCGGCGGCCCCGGCGCCGGGGTGGTTTCCCCGAGCAGAGTGGATGGAGGCGCCGTGGCCGGGCGTCCGCCTCCGCCGTGGCGGGCGTCCGGGGCGCCCATGGAGGGGGCTGGCCTCCGTGGGGGAACGGATGGATCTCTCACTCCACGGGTGGGACGAAGCCGCGAAAGGTGCCGTTGTCGCCGGGACGCTCGGGGGACTCGTGGCGCGGGACGCAGGGTTCCCCGTGGGGAGGCCCTCAGGCTCAGGCCCCTGGCAACGGAAGGCTGAGCAAGCAGGCCTGGGCCCGGGCCCGGCTTTCGGGGCTGGCCCGGCCCCGGCTGCCGGCGCCGGGGAGGGGACGCCCCGAGGCTGAGGAGCGGGAGGCGTCGGCCTCCCCGGGGCCTGCCTCCCGGAGCTCCACCTGGCGGTGCCGGAACGCGACGACACGCGATCCCGGACAGGGCCCCGGGGGGGCGGCCCGGCGGCCCTGTGGTGCCCGAAGCGTGTTCGCCGGGCGTTCTCCGGCCAATTCTCACGAGCGTTCTGCCCAAATCGGGATCGATTTGGGCAGAACGCTCGTGAGAATTGGCCGGCGTTGGGCAGCCCTGGTCAGCGCCCATTTCCGCGTAGAGCAGGGCCCTTTCTCGCTCGGGGCATGTCGCGGGCACCCGGAAAACGAGCCGTGACGAGGGGGCACGGCCGGCGGCCCCGGCGCCGGGGTGCTTTCCCCGAGCAGAGTGGATGGAGGCGCCGTGGCCGGGCGTCCGCCTCCGCCGTGGCGGGCTTCCGGGGCGCCCATGGAGGGGGCTGGCCTCCGTGGGGGAACGGATGGATCTCTCACTCCACGGCTGGCACGAAGCCGCGAAAGGTGCCGTTGTCGCCGGGACGCTCGGGGGACTCGTGGCGCGGGACGCAGGCTTCCCCGTGGGGAGGCCCCCAGGCTCAGGCCCCTGGCAACGGAAGGCTGAGCAAGCAGGCCTGGGCCCGGGCCCGGCTTTCGGGGCTGGGGCAGCCCCGGCTGCCGGCACCGGGGAGGGGACCCCCGGAGGCTGAGGAGCGGGAGGCGTCGGCCTCCCCGGGGCCTGCCTCCCGGAGCTCCTCCTGGCGGTGCCGGAACGCGACGACACGCGATCCCGGACAGGGCCCCGGGGGGGCGGCCCGGCGGCCCTGTGGTGCCCGAAGCGTGTTCGCCGGGCGTTTTCCGGCCAATTCTCACGAGCGTTCTGCCCAAATCGGGATCGATTTGGGCAGAACGCTCGTGAGAATTGGCCGGCGTTGGGCAGCCCTGGTCAGCGCCCAGTTCCGCGTAGAGCAGGGCCCTTTCTCGCTCGGGGCATGTCGCGGGCACCCGGAAAACGAGCCGTGACGAGGGGGCGCGGCCGGCGGCTCCTTCGCCGGGGTGCTTTCCCCAAGCAGAGTGGATGGAGGCGCCGTGGCAGGGCGTCCGCCTCCGCCGTGGCGGGCGTCCGGGGCGCCCATGGAGGGGGCTGGCCTCCGTGGGGTAACGGATGGATCTCTCACTCCACGGGTGGGACGAAGCCGCGAAAGGTGCCGTGGTCGCCGGGACGCTCGGGGGACTCGTGGCGCGGGACGCAGGTTTCCCCGTGGGGAGGCCCTCAGGCTCAGGCCCCTGGCAACGGAAGGCTGAGCAAGCAGGCCTGGGCCCGGGCCCGGCTTTCGGGGCTGGCCCGGCCCCGGCTGCCGGCGCCGGGGAGGGGACGCCCCGAGGCTGAGGAGCAGTAGGCGTCGGCCTCCCCGCGGCCCGCCTCCCGGAGCTCCTCCTGGCGGTGCCCGAACGCGACGACACGCGATCCCGGACAGGGCCCCGGGGGGGCGGCCCTGCAGCCCTGTGGTGCCCGAAGTGTGTTCGCCGGGCGTTTTCCGGCCAATTCTCACGAGCGTTCTGCCCAAATTGATCCCGATTTGGGCAGAACGCTCGTGAGAATTGGCCGGCTTTCGGCAGCCATGGTGACCGCCCAGTTCCGTGTGGACCAGGGCCCTTTCTCTCTTGGGGCATGTCGCGGCCACCCGGAAAACGAGCCGTGGCGTTGGGGCGCGGTCGGCGGTCCCGGCGCCGGGGAGTTTTCCCCGAGCAGAGTTAATGGAGGGGCTGTGGCCGGGCGTCCGCCTTCGCCGTATTAGGCCCCCGGGGCGCCCTTGTAGGGGTCTGGCCTCTGTGGGGGAACGAATTGATCTCTCACTCCTCGGCTGGTATGCAGCCGCGAAAGGCACCATTGTCTCTGGGACTGTGGCGGACTTGTGGCCCGGGACTCAGGATTCCCGGGGTGAGGCCCTAGGTACAGGCCCCTGGCAATGGAAGTCTGAACAAGCAGGCCTGGGTCCGGGCCGGGATTTCATGGCAGGCCCGGCCCCAGCTACCACCGCCAAGGTGAGACCCCCAGAATCTTTGGAGAGGGAGGCGTCTGCCTCGCCATCAGGGAGATTCTAATTAAAACTACATTGAGATACCACCTGACACCAGTTAGAATGTCCAAAATTAGGAAGACAGGAAATAACGTTTTTTGGAGAGGATGTCGAGAAAGTGGAACCCTGTTACACTGTTGGTGAGACTGCCATTTAGTGCAGCCACTTTGGAGAACAGTGTGCAGATGACTCAAGAAATTAAAAATAGAGCTTCCCTATGACCCTGCAATTACACTGATGGGTTTTTACCCCAAAGATACAGATGGAGTGAAAAGAAGAGCCATCTGTACCCCAATGTTTATTGCAGCAATGGCCACGGTCGCCAAACTGTGGAAAGAACCAAGATGCCCTTCAACGGATGAATGGATAAGGAAGATGTGGTCCATATACACAATGGAGTATTATGCCTCCATCAGAAAGGATGAATACCCAACTTTTGTAGCAACATGGACGGGAGTGGAAGAGATTATGCTGAGTGAAATAAGTCAAGCAGAGAGAGTCAAATATCATATGGTCTCCCTTATTTGTGGTGCATAACAAAGAACACGGAGGACATGGGGAGATGGAGAGGAGAGGGATTTGAGGGAACCTGGAAGTGGAGATGAACCATGAGAGACTATGGACTCTGAAAAACAACCTGAGTGTTTTGGAAGGGCGGGGGTTGGGAGGTTGGGGAACCAGGTGGTGGGTAATAGGGAGGGCACGTACTGCATGGAGCACTGGGTGTGGTGCAAAAACAGTGAACACTGTTATGCTGAAAATAAACAAATAAAAAAAAAAGAATATTTTACTCTTAGACCCCGTCATCTATATCACTCATCCCTCCATCCACTTCCACTCTGGTAACCACAGAGTCGGTTTTTGTTTTGTATCTTCTTTCTCCTTTATTTATGTATGTTTGTTTCCTAAATTCCATGGAAGAGTGACATCCAAAGGCCTTTGTCTTTCTCTGACTGACTGATTTCACTTAGGATAGTATTCTCTAGCTCCATCCATGTGTCTGCAAATGGCAAGATTTCATTTTTTATGGCTGAGTAATTTCCCACTGTGTGTGTGTGCGTGTGTGTGTGTACATTTATCATCTCATTTATCATGTTTTCAAGAAATACTTGGATTCTTTCCATATTGTAATATTGTAATTAATGTTGCATGAAACATAGGGGCACATGTATCCTTTTGAGTTACTGTTCTCATATTCGTCGGGTAATCACCCGGTAGTGTGATTGCTGGATTATAAGGTAGTTCTAATATTTAACCTTTTGAGGAACAGTGATACTGTTTTCCACAGGGACTGCAGCAGCTAGCATTCCCACCACAGTGCAAGAGGGTTCCCTTTTACCCACATCCTCCCAACATTTGTTTTCTTGTGCTGGTGCTGTTAGCCATTCTGATAGTATGAGGTAATATCTCACGGACCTTTACATTTGGATTTTCCTGTTGATGGCTGATGTGAACATCTTCTCACGTGACTGTTGGCCATCTGTATGTCTTCTTTGGAGCAATGTCTGTTCATGTCTTCTGTCTAATTTTAATTGGATTTTTTGTTTTTTGGTTGTTGCGTTGTATCAGTTCTACATATTTTGGACACTACCCCTTTATTGCACATGATATTTGCAAACATCTTCTCCTCTTAAGTACGTTGTATTCTATTTATTACATTTTCATTGCTGTTCTGCTGTGCGGTAAGTTTTTATATTGATGGAGCTCTAGTAGTTTATTTTTGCTTTTGTTTCCTTTGCCTTAGGAGGCATGTCTATTAAATGTATGGTTCATGTCAGAGAAGTTACTGTCTGTGCCCTCTTGTAGGATTTTTATGATTTAAGGTCTCACATTGAGGTCTTGAAACTGTTTTGAGTTTATTTGTCCATATGGTGTAAGAAAGCAGTCTAATTTCATTGTTTTGTGCATAGCTGTTCAGTTTTCCCAACACCATTTGTTGTAGAAACTGTCCTTTTCCCTTTTAATAGTTTTGCCTGTTTTGCAGAAGATTAATTGGGCACGTGATTGTGGGCTGATGTCTGAGCTTCTATTCCGTTTCCTTGGTCACTGTGTGTATTTTTTTTTTTTTTGCCAGTCCCATACTGTGAGGATGAACGCAGCTTTGTAGTATAATTTGAAATATGGAATTGTGACGCCTCCAGCTTTGTTTTTCTTCATAACATTGTGCTGGTTGTTCAGTATCTTTGTGATTCCATACAAAGTGTTAGGGTAGTTTATTTGAGTTCTTTCATTTTTTATTTGAATTCAATGGGCCAACTTATCATACATCATTATTTTCAGATGTAGTGTTAAATAATATATCAGATGTGTATTGCATCACGTGCCCTCCTTAATGCCCATCACCCCAGTTACCCCCCCACCCCCCATCCAGCAACCCTCAGTTGGTTGCTATAGTTAAGAGTCTATGGAAGGCCCGGCAGTGCCAGTTCACGCCACTGGAGGGAGTGGTGAGCAGTGGTGTGAGATACCCTGGAAGGCATGGCGATGCTGCTTGCCACCACTGGAGGCAGCGGCGAGCTGCCATGGGAAACACACCTGAAGAGGAGTCAGTGCAGCTTGCTGGCTCTGAAGGCAGGGCGGAGGTGCCCGGTGAGAGACCCTGAAACGTGAGGCACTACAGCTTATTTTTACAGGACGGAGTGGTGAGCTGTATAGTCTCTGTTTCTCCAGGCTCAAGGGTGGTGGTAAGAATTGATGGAGCCTGTCCCCCACTCAGCATTGTGCCCTCTTTCCCCAGGTTTGCTGGTAATGTGCTGTCAGGATGGTTCAGGAGGGTCCTCCCAGTTGGGCTCTGGAGCCAGGGGAACCAAACCCGACTCATGGTGCATTTGGAACCGAGGAGCTGAGTGTTTGTTTGGAAAAGCATGTTTGTTTCTCCAAAAAGGACAAGGGCATTGACCAGCTTGAGAGGGAAGTGAATGACCAGTTAAGAAACAAGCCTGTGTCTCTCCTTCTCCCAGGAATCAGAGCAGGTGTGCAGGCTTTAGGTGGGAGACGCCTGCTTATCTGCACCTGACAACCCTTCTTCACTCTGGCTCCATGAGACCTGAAGTTTGGAAGTCAGCGTCTGAGTCAGTCATGCAGCTTGTCCCAGTACGTCAGTGTTCAGAGAAAACAGCAGGCCTGTGGGTCACAATGTCACATCCATGCCAGGATGGCAGGTAAAAATTCCCTTTCACCCCAAATTTCCTGGGCTTTTCTCTTGTCTCCAGTGGAGCTCACAAATGGCACACTGAACCAGCTGTAAGCAATCTCGTGTGGGTGCCAGAGCTCCTGAGTTTCTCTGCAGGGAGCACCTGGCAGGGATCTCATTTTCTCTGTTTATTTCTGGCTTACAAAGGTATTTGGAACATCTCTTTCCTAGGAAATCCCTTGGATTCGAAAGGGAAGGTGAGATTGACTTGGTGTGCCTTTTGAACATAGAAAGTATTCCTTCACCGAACAGTGTTTACTCCACTGGGCCTAGACTCTGGTGGAACGGCTGGCATCTAGAGTGAGGTGGCTGTTTGTGGTCAGATAGAGACTTGGATGATGGCTTCTTCTTTGTCCAAGGTGATGTATCCTAATGGATTCGTCTTTGAATCCAAAGAGTTCCAATGAGGGCAGAGGGAAAATTCAAAATGATTCCAAGGAGTCTTGGACAATTTAAAAGGGATGCTTGTCTTCCTAGGTTCACTCAAACGGCTATATATGGTTGGACATGCTGTATTTTCTCTGCAGTTTCATGGGTAGTGAAGTCAGAAGGAGAGTCTTTGGGAATTTCCCTGGATAAAGGCACTCTGTTGGCTACAAGGGACTTGGTGTCAGGAACCCTGGGCTGAATTTCTGTGGCTGCTTTCCTGATGCTCAGTGAGTCAGGTTTTCCCACAGGTTTTATATTTCCTCCTTAGGAAATTGCTGGCAGGGAATGTTCTGTTTAAAGTGGAACCCTCGGGGGCACCTGTGTGGCTCAGTGGGTTAAGCCACTGCCTTCGGCTCAGGTCATGGTCTCAGGGTCCTGAGATTGAGCCCCGCATTGGGCTCTCTGCTCAGCGGGGAGTCTGCTTCGTCCTCTCTCTCTGCCTGCCTCTCTGCCTACTTGTGTCCTCTGTCAAATAAATAAATAAAATCTAAAAAAAAACAAACCCAAAACCGGAACCCTCCTACATTGTTGGTGGGCATGCGTGTTGTTGCAGCCACTCTTGGAAAGAATACAGTCTGTCCTCCAAAAGCTAAGAACTGAACAACAGTAGGATCCAGCAATTGCCCTCCTAGTTATTTCCCTAAAGGGCACAAAAATGCACATTCAGTGGGGTATAAGCACCGTGATATTTACAGCAGCATTTTCAACCATTGTAAAACAATGGAGGGAGACCAAATGTCCATTCACTGATGAGTGATATATATATATATCACTTGTATATATCATATGTGTGTGTGTGTGTGTGTGTGTGTGTGTGTATGTATATTCATTCTCCCACATCTTCTTAATGGAATAGGATCCAGGTTCAAAAAGGATGAAATCTTACCATCTGCAAGGATGTGGATGGATCTACAGTGGATTTAGCTAAGTAAAATCAGTAAGGAAAGACCAATAGCCTATATCTTGACCTCTATGGAATTTCAGAAAGAAAACAGATGAACATAGTGAGGAGAGAAAGGCCAATGAGGAAACAGACTCTAACCTAGAGCAAAATCGAGGGTTGCTAGGGGGCAGGGGTGTGGGGCGAAGGGTTGAGTGGGTGACAGCTATTAGGGAGAGTACTTGTTGTGATGAGCTCTGGGTGTTCTATGCAGGTGAGGAATCACAAAATCCTACCCCTGAAGGAGAGGAATGAACATTGCATGGAAACGAATTGGAATTGAAGTCAATGAAGAAAAGAAGACCATGTTCTACTTCATGAAGACTGAGGTAAAACTGGAATGACTTTTGCTCTCCTGTTCTGTAGCTGTTCATTATGAAACACTCTGTGGCAGGATACACTAGTTTCCTATTGCATAAGGAGCCCTCAGAAAGTTGCCATGAAAGATTTAGATCTCAGAGCATGTACATGTTCCATTGATATGTTACTTTCAGTTTGCCCAGGTGCAAAGGTAAGTGGAGAGAAATAGGGCTGAAGAGGAAAGGAGGTATTAAGCATTCAAGAGGTAGCCTTCCCCTTTCTCATGAATGCCTGGGCCAGTGTAAATTGGGACGAAGGAGGGGGGATCCCAGAGCTTTGCCGCAGACAGGGGAGTTCTAGGTCTGCCTAGAGCTGGTGGTGTCCATGAGCAGAGCTGCGCTAGTGGCGTGGCAGGCCCGAACTTCTGGTGTTGAGGTGAGTTCCCCAAGGAGCTGAGTTGAGAATGGGGGTCAGGTGGTGAATCAGGCTCTGGGTTTGTGGCCAGGGGCTGCAGAATGTGGGGGAGTCCTAATGGGGTCATGCAGGTTTCTCTGGCTCTGAGGGTTCTGCACAGCTCCAAAGGGACAAGTTTCCTGCTGGGTGGCATGGGGACTCCTACAGTGTGGCTCCAAGTTTACCAATCTAGAGGGCTTGGTGGATAGGCCCCTGGGGAAGGAAGCCTGAAAATGCAACATAGGGTTAAGGGTAATGGGCTGGGCAGGACAGGCCTGATCAGCCGACACAGAGGTGAGATACCCTCAGAACTGAGTTGAGGAAATGCATCCTGCAATGCAGAAGAGTCAGGGTTTCTGGCCAGAGGGACGGCTGATCGTGGGGGTGGCTTTATAGGGGCATGCTGGTTTCTCCCTCTCTGAGGAAACTTTGGAGCTCCAAATGTCATGGCTTCCCCCTGCATGGCATTCAGGTTTCTGCCTTGTTACAGGGGGGTCCTGAATCTGGGGAGTTTGGGGGCCAGGCCTCTTGGGATGGAAGCCCGAAATCAGAAACTAGAGCTACGGTAAGGGCGTAGGGGCATGGCATGCTCAATCTGCTACTGCTGAGGTCGGCTCCCTGGTGGGCTGACTTCAGGGTGGGTATCAGGTGGCATGTCAGACTCAGAGTTTGTGTCCAGGGATGCCACAGAAGCTGGGCTTGACCTCAGGGTTGCATGCAGGTTTCTCCTACCCTGAGGGTTCTGCAGAGCTCCAAATGGCAAGGTTTCCTCCTGTGTGGCAGACGCAGTCCTGGGGTGTCACTGAGGAATCCTTAATCTCTACTGGCATGAATCTCGGAGGTGCCCAATCTGGCGGGATTGGGGGACAGGCCTCTGTTCATGAAAGCCTGTACACCCCACCTAGGTTTATGGTTAGGGCCGAAGGGCATGGCAGGTCCAATGTGCCGGTGCTGATGCGGGCTCCCTAAGAGTCGAGTTGAGGGCATAGATCTGGCATCGCAGGAGAATCTGGTTTTATGGCCATGGGGGTGACTCATGGTGGGGTGGCATTACGGGGGTTTGCAGGTTTCTCCCCGTCTGAGTGTTCAGTGCAGCTCTAAACCACAAGTTTTCCTCATGAGTGCCAGGTGGAGTCCCGTGGTGGCGCTCAGTAGACCTTAATCTGGGGGGACATGGGAGGCAGGCCCCCTGGGATGGAAGCCTGAAAACCTAAAGAGGGGTTCTGGTAAGGGCCTAGGGGCATGGTGGCCCGATCTGCTTATGTTGAGGTGGGGCGCCCTAGGGTCTGAATTTATGGCATGCGTCCGGCAGCTCAGCAGAATCTGGTTTATGGCCGGGGGGACGGGTGCAGATGATGGGAGTGCCTTTAGAGGGGCAAGTTTCTCCCCCTCTGAGGGTTCAGCACAACTCCAAGGCACAGGTTCCTACTGTGTGGCAAGCGGAGTCCTGAGGTGTATGTCAAGATTCCTTAATCCAGGGGATTTTGTTGCCTGGACCCTCAGCATGGAAGACTGAACACCCAAACTTGTGTTAGGGTTAGGGCCTAGGGGCAATGGCAGGCCCGATCTGCCAGTGCTGAGGCGGGATCCCGTATGGGCTGAGTTGAGGGTATGCATTTGGTGGCGGGATGGAATCCAGCTCTATGGCCAGAGTGGCTGTTGATTATTGGGGTGGCTTTAGGGTGGCATGAAAGTTTCTCCCCATCTGAGGGTTCATTGCAGCTCCAAACCACAAGGTTTCCACTTGTGTGACAGGCTGTGTCCTGTGGTGTTGCTCAGAAGTCCTTAATCTGGGGGGCGTGGGGGCCAGGCCTCTTGGGATGGAAGCCTGAAAATCCAAACTAGGGTTAGGGTTAAGGCTTAGGGACATGGCAGGCCCGATCTGCTGCAATTGAGGTGGTCTCCTGGATAGGCCGAATGGAGGGTGGGAATCAGGCAGGACTTGAGGTCTGTGTTTGTGTTTGTGGGGGCAAAGAAGCTAGTGGTGTTCTTGGGGGGCATGCAGCTTTCTCCTGCTCTGAGGTTCCTGCACAGTTCCAAATGGCACCATTTTGCCCTAGGAGGCTGGAGGAGTGCTGGCGGGAGTCTCAGTCATCCCCAGTCTGATGGGCTTGGGGTACAGGCCTCTGGGCACGGAAGGCTGTATACCCCACCTAGGGTTAGGGTTAGGGTCTAGGGTCATGGCAGGCCCAATCTGCCGGCGCTGAGATGGGCTCCCCTCAGGGCTGAGTTGAGGGCATGTGTCCAGTAGCTTCATAGAAAACAGCTTTCTGGCCTGGGGTGCTGCAAATTGTGCGGATAGCTTTACGGGGGCTTGAAGGTTTCTCACCCTCTGAGTATTCAGCAGCTCCAAACTGCAAGGTTTCATCCTGCGTGGCTGTTGGAGTCCTGCAATGTCACTCAGGGGTCCTTAATCCAGGGGGCCTGGAGGCTAGGCATCTTGGGATGGAAGCCTGGAAACTCAAACTAAGGTTGAGGTCTTGGGGCACGACAGGCCCAATCTGCCAGTGCTGAGGCGGACTCCCCGGTGGCCTGAGTTGAGGGTCGGTGATAGGTGGCTAGTGTGAATCTGGGTTTGTGTTCAGGAGGGGCTCAGATGCTGGGGCTTGCCTTGGGGGGCATGAAGTTATCTTTTGCTCTGAGGTCTAAGTAGCTCCAAATGGCACTGTAACAGCATAGGCAGCCTCCAGACTGCCAGAGTGAGTTTCATGCATCCACAATCTGGCGGGTTTGGGGGCTAGGCCTCTGGGTACGGAAGACTGTACACCCAACCTAGGGTTAGGGTTAAGGCCTAGGGGCATGGCAGTTCTGATATGCTGCTGATATGCTGTGTTGAGGCGGGCTCCCTCAGGGCTGAGTGGATGACATGCATCTGGCGTTGTGGCAGAATCTGGCATTATGTCTGGGGCATTGCCAATGGCGGGTGTGTTTAGGTGCTCATGCACCTTTCTTTCTGGAGGGCAGGCAGAGTCCTGTGTTGTGACTTTGGAATCCCCAGTCTGGAGGGTTAGGGTTAGGGATAGAGGTTCGGAGAGTGTTAGGGTTAGTTGTTAGGGGTTAGGGTTAGGGTTAGGGTTAGGAGTTAGGGGATAGGGTTAGAGGTAAGGTTTAGGGTTAGGCTTAGGGTTAGGCGTATGTCTTAGGGACAAGGCATGTCAGATCTGCCCACACAGATATGGACTCACCCAAGGGCTGTGTTGAGGGCGGGACTCAGGAGTCTCCTCAGGCCCTGGATTTTTGGACTGGAGGGGCAAAGAAGGTGGGAATCGCCTCTGGGGAGCATGATCGTTTCTACTGCTCCGAGGTTGTTATGTTAGGTTTAGAGGTTAGGGTTAGGTTTTGTGGTTAGGGTTAGTGTTAAGATTAGTGTTAAGGTGGCGTGCCTGGGTGGCTCAGTTGGTTAAAGCCTCTGCCTTCCGCTCAGGTCATGATCTCAGGGTCCTGGGATCGAGCCCCACATCAGGCTCTCTTCTCCGCAGGGAGCGTGCTTTGTCCTCTCTGTGCCTTCTTCTGATCTGTCTCTGTCAAAGAAATGAATAAAATCTTAAAAAAAATAAAAAGATTAGGGTTAGGGTTATGTCTTAGGGACAAGGCATGTTGGATCTGGTAACACTTATATGGGCTCACCCAAGGGCTGAGTTGAAGGCGGGACTCAGGAGGCTCCTTAGGCCCTGGGTATTTTTCCTAGAAGGTAAAGATGGTGGGAATGGCCTCAGGGGAGCATGCTGGTTTCTAGGGCTCTGAGAGTGTTAGATAGCACTAAATGAAATGGTTTATTTCATTTATTCTCCTGGCTGAGAGGCTGAGTCCTGCCATCAGTCTGATGATCCTATCCACTGGGATGGAATTGGGTATCAGGCCTCTGGGGTCCAGAGCCTGACCACCTGAGCTAGGGTATTAGGGTTTGGTCCTGGGAGCATGGCAGGCCTGAGGTGCCAGTGCGGACTCAGGCTCTCCGGAGGGCTGAGTTGAGGGTATTGCTCTGGTGGCCCATCAGGCACTGGGCGGTGGTGTGTGGGTCCTCGGAAGGTGTGGGTGTCTTTAGGGGGCATGGAGGTTTCTCCGGCCAGGAGCGTACTGCACAGGGCCATGTGGGCCATTTTCCTTGTGGGTGGCAGCCGGAGTCCAGCATTGCAAATACAGGGTCCCCAGTCTGGACGGCTAGGGAGCCAGGCCTCTGTGGATCGAAGCATAAACACCCATCCTAGCATTATGGTTAAGTCTTTGGGGCATGGTAACCCCGATCTGCCGGTGCTGTGGTGACCCATCCTGATGCCTGAGTTGAGGCTATGTCTGCAGGACCTTGAGACTCTGGTTCCCGGTCCTTGGGAGGGTCCAGAAGTGCTTTGGCCTCAGGGAGACTTGCAGGCTTCTCCTGCTCTGTGGCTTCAGCCCATTTCTAAACGGCATGGTTCATGCTGGGATCATGTGCAATTATGGGGTGCAACTCAGGGGTCCCCTATCTGGGGTTTTGAGGACCAGTTGTGGGAGGATGATGCCTGAGCACGAACCTGGGCTAGGGTTAGTATTAGGATTAGGGTTAAGGTTATGTCTTAGGGACAAGGCATGTCGGATATGCAAGCACAGATATCAGCTCACCCAAGGGCTGAGTTGAGGGCGGGACTCAGGAGGCTCCTCGGGCACTGGGGTTTTGGGCTGTACGGGCAAAGATGTTGGAAATCGCCTCAGGGGAGCATGCCAGTTTCTACAATTCTCAGGGCATTAGATAGCACGAAATGAAAGGTCACCTTCTGGCTGAGAGGGTGAGTCCTGCTGTGAGGGTTAGGTTGTAGGGGCATTGCAGCCCCAATCTGCTGGCGCTGTGGTGACCCATCCAAATGCCTGAGTTCAGAGGGTGTGTCTGCAGGACCATGAGACTCCTGGTTCTTGGTCCTTGGGGGCGCTGGAAGTGGGGTGGCCTCAGGGAGACATTCAAATTTATCCCGCTCTGTGGGTTCAGCACAATTCTAAACAGCATGGTTTCCTCCTGGTGTCAGGTTCAATGATGGGGTATCGCTCACGGGTCCCCCATCTGGGGCCTTGGGGACCAGGAGTCAGAGTATGGACGCCTGAACACACAACCTGGGCTAGGTTTAGTATTATGGTTAGTGTTAGGCTTAGGGACAGGGCATGTCGGATCTGCTAGCACAGATACGGGCTCACCCAAGGGCTGAGTTGAGGGCAGGACTCAGGAGGCTCCTCAGGCCCTGGGTTCTTGGCCTGGAGGAGCAAAGCTGGTGGGAATGGCCTCAAGGGAGAATGGCTGGTTGCTACTGCTCTGAGGGTGTGAGAGAACACCAAATGAAAAGGTCTCCTCCTGGCTGAGAACTGAGTCCTGCCGACAGTCTGATGCTCAACCCATGGGAGGAATTGGGTGTCAGGCCTCTGGGTCCAATGCCTGAACACCCAACCTAGTGTTAGGGTTTCGTCCTGGGAGAATGGCAGGCCTGCCAGTGCGGCTCAGGTTCTCCGGAGGGCTGAGTTGAGGGCATTGCTCTGGTGGCCTGTCAGGCTCTGGGTTTGTGGTGTGGCATTTCTTGGAAGGCGTGGGTGGCTTTAGGGGGCATGGGGGATTCTGTGGCCAGGAGCATACTGCACAGGGCCATATGGTCCAGTTTCATCGTGGGTGGCAGCCAGAGTCCTGCATTGGGAATCCAGGGTCCCCAGTCTGGAGGGCTAGGGGTCCAGTCCTCAGGGGACAGAAGCCTGACACCCAACCTAGGGTTAGGGTAGGGTTGTAAGGGCATGGCAGCCCCGATCTGATGGCGCTGTGGTGATGCTTCCCAATGCCTGAGTTGAGTGCGCGAGTCTGTAGCACTGTGAGAGTCCTGGTTCCTGGTCCTTGGGTGTGCCCGAAGTGGCAGTGGCCTCTGGGAGGCATGCAGGTTTCTCCCGCTCTGCGGGCTCAACACATTTCTAAAGGGCAGGGTTTCCTCCTGGGATCAGGCGCAATTATGGGGTGCAGCTCAGGGGTCCCCCATCTGGCCGTTTGGGGGACCAGGCTATGGAGGAGGGATGCCTGAACACACAACCTGGGCTAGAGTTAGTATTAGGGTTAGGCTTAGCGTTAAGGTTATGTCTTAGGGAGAAGGCATGTGGGATCTGCCAGCACAGATATTGGCTCACTCAAGGGCTGAGTTGAGGGCAGGGCTCCGGAGGCTTCTCAGGCCCTGGGTTTTTGGCCTGGAGGTGCAAAGATGGCGGGAATGGCCTCAGGGCAGCTTGGCCGGTTCCTAGGGCTCTGAGGGTGTTGGAGAGCACCAAATGGAATCTCCTGCTGGTTGAGAAGCTGAGTCATGCCATCAGTTTGATGCTCCCACCCATGGGTGGAATTGGGTGTCAGGGTTCTAGAACCTGAACACCCAACCTAGGCTTAGGGTTTGGTCCTGGGAGAATGGCAGGCCTGATGTGCCAGCACGGACTCAGGCTCTCTGGAGGGCTGGGCTGAGGGCATTGTTCTGGCGGCCTGTAAGGCTAAGGAATTGTGGTGTGGGGGTGCTCAGAAGGTGTGGTTGGCTTTAGGGGTCATGGAGGTTTCTCCGGCAAGGAGCGTTCTGCAAAGGTCCATGTGGTCAAGTTTCATCATGGGTGGCAGCCAGAGTCCTACGTTGGGAATATGGGGTCCCCAGTCTGGAGGGCTAGGGAGCCAGTCCTCTGGGGACTGAAGCCTGAACACCCAACCGAGGGTTAGGTTTAGGTCACAGGGGCATGGCGGCCCGGATCTGCCGGCACAGTGATGACCAATCCCGATGCCTGAGTTGAGGACGTGAGTCTGCAGGACCGTGAGACTCCTCATTCCTGCTCCTCAGAGGCGCCGGTATTGGGGGTGGCGTCAGGGAGGCATTCTGGTTTCTTCTGCTCTGTAGGTTCGGCACATTCCTTTTTTTTTTCACTTTCAATATCTATCTATCTATCTATCTATCTATCTATCTATCTATCTATATTATTTCTTTTCAGCGTAACAGTATTCCTTATTTTTGCACCACACCCAGTGCTCCATGCAACACGTGCCCTCCCTAATACCCACCACCTCGTTCTCCCAACCTCTCACTCCCCACCCATTCAAGACCCTCAGGTTCTTTTTCAGAGTCCATAGTCTCTCATGGTTCTCCTCCCCTTCCCATTTCCCACAACTTCCTTCTCCTCTCCATCTCCCCATGTCCTCCTTGTTCTTTGTTATGCTCCACAAATAAGTGAAACCATATGATAATTTGACACCAGTTAGAAAGGCCACAATTAGCAAGACAGGAAACAACGTGTGTTGGAGAGGATGTGGAGAAAGTGGAACCCTCTTACACTGTTGGTGGGAATGCAAGTTGGTGCAGCCACTTTGGAGAACAGTGTGGAGATTCCTCCAGAAATTAAAAATAGAGCTTCCCTATGACCCTGCAATTACACTGATGGGTATTTACCCCAAAGATACAGATGGAGTGAAAAGAAGGGCCATCTGTACCCCAATGTTTATTGCAGCAATGGCCACGGTCGCCAAACTGTGGAAAGAACCAAGATGCCCTTCAACGGATGAATGGATAAGGAAGATGTGGTACATATACACCATGGAGTATTATGGCTCCATCAGAAAGGATGAATACCCAACTTTTGTAGCAACATGGAAGGGACTCGAAGAGATTATGCTGAGTGAAATAAGTCAAGCAGAGAGAGTCAAATATCATATGGTCTCCCTTATTTGTGGAGCATAACAAAGAACACGGAGGACATGGGGAGATGGAGAGGAGAGGGAGTTGAGGGAACCTGGAAGGGGAGATGAACCATGAGAGACTATGGACTCTGAAAAACAACCTGAGTGTTTTGGAAGGGCGGGGGTTGGGAGGTTGGGGAACCAGGTGGTGGGTAATAGGGAGGGCACGTACTGCATGGAGCACTGGGTGTGGTGCAAAAACAGTGAACACTGTTATGCTGAAAATAAACAAATAAAAAAAAGAAAATTGTACTCTTAGTCCCCGTCATCTATATCACTCATCCCTCCATCCACTTCCACTCTGGTAACCACAGAGTCGGTTTTTGTTTTGTATCTTCTTTCTCCTTTATTTATGTATGTTTGTTTCCTAAATTCCATGGAAGAGTGACATCCAAAGGCCTTTGTCTTTCTCTGACTGACTGATTTCACTTAGGATAGTATTCTCTAGCTCCATCCATGTGTCTGCAAATGGCAAGATTTTTTATGGCTGAGTAATTTCGCACTGTGTGTGTGTGTGTGTGTGTGTGTGTGTGTGTGTGTGTATACATTTATCATCTCATTTATCAAGTTATCAAGAAATACTTGGATTGTTTCCATATTGTAATATTGTAATTAATGTTGCAAGAAACATAGGGGCACATGTATCCTTTTGAGTTACTGTTCTCATATCCGTCGGGTAATCACCCGGTAGTGTGATTGCTGGATTATAAGGTAGTTCTAATATTTAACGTTTTGAGGAACAGTGATACTGTTTTCCACAGGGACTGCAGCAGCTAGCATTCCCACCACAGTGCAAGAGGGTTCCCTTTTACCCACATCCTCCCAACATTTGTTTTCTTGTGCTGGTGCTGTTAGCCATTCTGATAGTATGAGGTAATATCTCATGGACCTTTTCATTTGGATTTTCCTGTTGATGGCTGATGTGAACATCTTCTCACGTGACTGTTGGCCATCTGTATGTCTTCTTTGGAGCAATGTCTGTTCATGTCTTCTGTCTATTTTTTAATTGGATTTTTTGTTTTTTGGTTGTTGCGTTGTATCAGTTCTACATATTTTGGACACTACCCCTTTATTGCACATGATATTTGCAAACATCTCCTATTAAGTACGTTGTATTCTATTTATTACATTTTCATTGCTGTTCTGCTGTGCGGTAAGTTTTTATATTGATGGAGCTCTAGTAGTTTATTTTTGCTTTTGTTTCCTTTGCCTTAGGAGGCATGTCTATTAAATGTATGGTTCATGTCAGAGAAGTTACTGTCTGTGCCCTCTTGTAGGATTTTTATGATTTAAGGTCTCACATTGAGGTCTTGAAACTGTTTTGAGTTTATGTGTCCATATGGTGTAAGAAAGCAGTCTAATTTCATTGTTTTGTGCATAGCTGTTCAGTTTTCCCAACACCATTTGTTGTAGAAACTGTCCTTTTCCCTTTTAATAGTTTTGCCTGTTTTGCAGAAGATTAATTGGGCACGTGATTGTGGGCTGATGTCTGAGCTTCTATTCCGTTTCCTTGGTCACTGTGTGTATTTTTTTTTTTTTTGCCAGTCCCATACTGTGAGGATGAATGCAGCTTTGTAGTATAATTTGAAATATGGAATTGTGACGCCTCCAGCTTTGTTTTTCTTCATAACATTGTGCTGGTTGTTCAGTATCTTTTGTGATTCCATACAAAGTGTTAGGGTAGTTTATTTGAGTTCTTTCATTTTTTATTTGAATTCAATGAGCCAACTTATCATACATCATTATTTTCAGATGTAGTGTTAAATAATATATCAGATGTGTATTGCATCACGTGCCCTCCTTAATGCCCATCACCCCAGTTACCCCCCCACCCCCCATCCAGCAACCCTCAGTTGGTTGCTATAGTTAAGAGTCTATCATGGTTTTTTCCCCATCTCTGATGACTTCCCATTCTGTTTCCCCTTCCTTTGCCTACGGTTCTCTGCCCTGTTTCTGATATTTCACATAGGAGTGAAACCCTATGATAATTGTGTTTCTTTCATGGACATATTTTACTCAGCATAATATCTTCCAGACCCATCCAGGTTGATGTGATGGTAAGTATTCATCCTTTCTGATGGCTGAGGAATATTCCATTGAATATATGAACCACATCTTCTTTATCCATTCCTCTGTCCATAGATATCTGGGTTCTTTCCATAGTTTATCTAGAGTGGATATTGTTGCGATGAACACTGGGGTGCAGGTGCCAGTTCTTTCCCCTACATCTCTATTTTTGTGGTAAAAGCCCTGTAGTGCAATTGCTGTGTTTTAGGGTAACTTTACTTTTAACTTCTTGAGGAAACCCCGTACTGTTTTCCAGAGTGGATATAACAGTCTGCATTCCAACCAGGAGTGTAGGAGGGTTCTCCATTCTCTGCATCCTCACCAATATTTGTGGTTTCATGTCCTGTTAACTTTAGACATTCTGCCTGGTGTGATAGGACACCTCAATGTGGTTTAGATTTGCATTTCCCAGAAGCCATGTGATATAGAACATTTATGTATATATCTGTGGGTCACATGCGTGTCATCATTGGAGAAATATCTGTTCATATTTTCGCCCATGTCTAGACCTTCCGTTGGATTAAGGCCCAGAAGCCTAGAAGATACAATCAGCCAGAACTGTGGAGATTTTCACAAGGTCTGAGATACAATGGAGATTTAGGGTGTGTATCAAGCTCAGGGATTGTCTTCAGAGGGTGGATGGAAGTGTAGGTTCACTGACATTGTCTCAGGTTTGCATTCAGATGTCTCATGCTCTGAATCCAGTCTGGAGTAAAAAAAGGAGTTTCCTTTTGTGTGGCGGGCTGATCCTCTGGTTTTGCTAAAGTGTTCCCAATACCCGGGGCTTGGGATCCAGGCCTCTACAGATGGACCTCTCAGAACTCCAAATAGGGTTAGGGTTAGGACCTAGGAAAATGGAAGGTCTGAATTGCCAACCGTGTGGTGAGCGTCCTGGAGGGCTGAGTTGAGGACATGGGTCAGGGTGAGTGTCCGGCTCAGGGTTTCAATCCATGAGCCCTTGAATGTGGGAGTTCACTGGGATGGAAACAGATGGGCCTTCATATTTATACTGACCTATATACTTACTGGAGTCCATTATGGAAAGATTTCCATCTGAGTGTGAGGCTGAGTCCTGTGGTATTGCTCAGGCATCCCCAAATCCTAGGGCTTTGGAGCCCACCCTTAGGGGACGGAGACATGAGAACCCAAGCTAGGGATAAAGTTAGGGCCAAAGGACATTGCAGGCCCAAACAGCTGACAGTGTGTGTGGTTCCTAGAGGCTGGAATTAAGGATGAGTGTTCTGGTTCTGGTCAGGCACAGGGTTTGTGACCTAGAGGCCACTGAAATTGGGGGTTTGCTGGTATAGGCTCAGATGGGCAGGCATTTTATCCTGCTTTGAATACTTTCTAGAGGTCTACATGGCACGCTTTCCTCCTGTGTGTTAGGATGAGTCCTGTGGTATGGCTAAGGTGACCCCAGTCTGTGGGGTAGGGAGCCAGACCCCTAAGAATTGAATGCTCAGAACACAAACTAAGCTTCAGTTAGGTGTTAGGAGCATGGCAGGCCCAATCTGATGGTGGTGTGGGAAGCTATCCAGAGGGCTGAGTACAGAGGGATGGATAGAGTAAATGTCAGGTTCAGGTTTGTGTCCAGCTGCTGACTCTGGGTGAACTCAGTGGTGCGTGGCAGATTTCTCCTGCTCAGAATCCTTTGCAGAGTCCCAAATGGTATGGTTTCCTTCTGGGTGGCAGGCAGAGATCTCAAATATTGCTCAGGGGTCCCCATCCGTGGGACTTGGGTGCCAGTCCTCTGGGGACAGAGCATGAAACCCCAACGTAGGGTTAGGGCTAGGTCCCAGCAACATGACAGGCCTGATTTGCTGGTGCTGTGCAGAGCTCTCACGGGGACTGAGTAGAGAACATGGGCCAGTCTGAGTCAGGCTCCGGGTTGGTGGCCCTGGGGGGAAAGGCAGATTTCTCCTGCTCTCAGTCCTTGGCAGAGTTCCAATTCTACTGTTTCCTTCTGGGTTGAAGACAGAGTCCTCTGGCATTTCTCAGGGGTCCCACATATGTGGGGCTTTGGTACCTGTATTCTTGGGACACAAGACAGAAAATGTACCTAAGTTTTGGTTAGGGCTGAGGGTCATGTCAGTCTCAATAGGCCACCCTGAGAGGAGTGACCTGGGGAGCAGAGTTGAGGACGTGGGTCAGTGTGAGTGTTAAGATCCAGGTGTGAACGGGGGGTGCTGAAAGTGGGATAGCCTCAGGGGGCCAAGAAATATTCTGGTATAGTTCAGGTGTAACCCATCAGCGGAGCTTTGGTGTCAATCATCAGAGGACAGAAGACTGAAAACACAACCTAGGGCTTGGAAAAGAGCACAGGGGCATGGCTGGCCTGATCTGCTGGTGCTGAGGCTAGATGTCTGGGGTACAGAGTTGAGGGCCATGGTCAGGTGGTGCATTACGATCTGGGTTTGTGCCTGGGGGGTGGCCGAAGGTGGAGGTGGCTTCAGGGAGCATGAAGATTTCTCCCATTCCGATGGTTCTGTGCAGCTCCAAACAGAACGGTTTCCTCCCGGGTGGCAGACAGAGCACTGGGTTGTGGCTCAGGGGTCCAAATATGGAGGAATTGGGGGACCAGCCTCTGGGGATGAAGACTGAAAAAGCAACCTAGGCTTAAGGTTAGGGTCAGGGGCATGGCAGGCCCAATTTGCTGGCACTGAGAAGGGATCCCAGGGGGATGAATTGAGGGCAGAGGTCCGGTGGCATGAGAGGGTCCAGGTTTGTGGTCAGGGGACCGCTGAAGGAGGGGGTTGTGCTCAGGGAGGCATGCAGTTTCTCCCACTCTGAGTGTTCTACTCAGTTTCAAATGGCACGGTTTCCTCCTGGGTGGTAGGCAGGCTGAGTGCCAGCCTCCACATTTGTGGCCCAATAGTGCGCAGAGGGTGGGGGATAGCCTCGGGTGAACCGTGCAGGTTTCTCCCGCTCTGAGGATTCGACACAGCTCCAAACAGCATGGTTTCCTCCTGCATGGTGGACAGAGTCCTGAGGTGTCACTCAGGATTCTTTAATCTTGGGGTCTTGGGGTCAGGACTCTTGGGGATGATACCTGAAAACCAAAATTAGGGCTAGGGTTAAGGCCTAGGGCCATGGTAGACCTGATATGCCAGTGCAGAGGCAGGTGCCCTGGTGCGCTGAGTTGAGCTCGGGTGTCAGACGGGGTCTTAGCCTCTAGGTGTGTGTCCAGACGTTCGCATAACCTGGGGGTGACTTCAGGGGTGCATGGAAGTTTCTCCAGCTCTGAGGGTTCAGCGCAGCTCCAAACAGCACAGCGGTGCCCTGCGTGGCAGGCAGATTCCCAGCATGAGTATCAGGCATCCTCAATCCTTATGACGCAGTATGTGGTCTATTCTGGAGGAGGTTCCATGTGCACTTGAGAAGAATGGGCATTCTGTTGTTTTAGGGTGGAATGTTCTGTATATGTCTATGAGGTCCATCTGGTCCAATGTTTCATTCAATGCTCTTATTTCTTTTTTAATTTTCTGCTTCGATGATCTGTCTATTTTTGAGAGAGGCGTATGAAGATCTCCTACTATTATTGTATTCATATCAATATGACTCTTTATCTTGATTAATAGTTTTCCAATTTTAGTATATGTGCTGCCAAAGCGAGCACGATTAATAGTTTTCTTATGGAATTGGGTGCTCCCATATTGGGGGCATAGATATTCACAATTGTTAGATCATCTTGGCGGATAGTCCCTTTAAGAATTATGGAGTGTCCTTCTGTATCTCTGACTACAGTCTTTAGTTTAAAATCTAATTTATCTGATATGAGAATCGCTACCCCGGCCTTCTTTTGAGGCCCATTGTCATGAAAGATGCTTCTCCATCCGTTCACTTTCAGTCTGGGTGTATCCTTAGGTTCAAAATGGGTCTCTTGTAGACAACATATGGATGGGTCCTGTCGTTTTATCCAATCTGCAACCCTGTGTCGTTTTATGGGCGCATTTAGGCCATTCACATTGAGAGTGATTATTGAGAGATAGGTTTTGATTCATGTCATGTTGCCTTTGAAGTCTTTCTGTCTGTAGATTGTTTCTATATTTCTGTTCAATGATATTCTTAGGATTTTTTCTCTTTTATAGGACCCCCCTTAATATTTCCTGCAGTGTCGGCTTGGTGGTTGCATAGTCTTTTAAGCCTTGCCGGTCTTGGAAACTCTTTATCTCTCCATCCATTTTAAATGTCAGTCTTGCTGGATAGAGTATTCTTGGTTGCATGTTCTTCTCATTTAGTACTCTGAATATATTTTGCCAGCCCTTCCTGGCTTGCCTGGTCTCTGTGAAAAGGTCTGACGTTATTCTAATGGGCTTGGATGCCCACTCTCACCACTCTTGTTCAACATAGTATTAGAAGTCCTAGCAACGGCAATCAGACAACAAAGAGAAATAAAAGGTATCCAAATTGGCAAGGAAGAAGTCAAACTCTCTCTCTTCGCAGATGACATGATTTTTTATATGGAAAACCCCAAAGACTCCACCCCCAAACTACTAGACTCATACAGCAATTCAGTAACGTGGCAGGATACAAAGTCAATGTACAGAAATCAGTGGCTTTCTTATACACTAACAATGAAAATACAGAAATGGAAATTAGAGAATCGATTCCATTTACTAGAGCACCAAGAACCATAAGATACCTGGGAATAAACCTAACCAAAGAGGTAAAGGAACTCTACTCGAGGAACTACAGAACACTCATGAAAGAAATTGAAGAAGACCCAAAAAGATGGAAGACAATTCCATGCTCTTGGATTGGAAGAATAAACATTGTTAAAATGTTTATACTGCCTAGAGCAATCTATGCTTTTAATGCCATTCCGATCAAAATTCCACCGGTAGTTTTCAAAGAGCTGGAGCCAATAATCCTAAAATTTGTATGGAATCAGAAGAGACCCCAAATTGCTAAGGCAATGTTGAAAAACAAAAACAAAACTGGCGGCATCACGTTACCCGATTTCAAGCTTTACTACAAAGCTGCAATCACCAAGACAGCGTGGTCCTGGCATAAAAACAGACACATAGACCAGTGGAACAGAGTGGAGAGCCCAGATATGGACCCTCAACTCCACGGTGAAATAATCTTCGACAAAACAGGAAAAAATATTCAATGGAAAAAAAGACAGTCTCTTCAATCAATGGTGCTGGGAAAACTGGACAGCTATATGTAGAATAATGAAAATCAACCATTCTCTTACACTCGAAATGGATAAAAGACCTCATCATGAGACAGGAATCCATCAGAATCCGAGAGGAGAACATAGGCAGTAACCTCTTCGATATCAGCCACAGCAACTTCTTTCAAGATATGTCTCCAAAGGCCAAGGAAACAAAAGCGAAAATAAACTTTTGGCACTTCATCAAGATCAAAAGCTTCTGCACAGCAAAGGAAACAGTCCACCAAACAAAAAGGCAACCCACGGAATGGGAGAAGATATTTGCAAATGACAGTTCAGACAAAAGGTTGATATCCAGGATCTAGAAAGAACTTCTCAAACTCAACACACACAAAACAGATAATCATATCCAAAAATGGGCAGAAGATATGAACAGACACTTCTCCAACGAAGACCTACGAATGGCTATCAGACACATGAAAAAATGTTCATCATCACTAGCCATCAGGGAGATTCAAATTAAAACCACATTGAGATACCACCTGACACCAGTTAGAATGGCCAAAATGAGCAAGACAGGAAACAACGATTGTTGGAGAGGATGTGGAGAAAGGGGAACCCTCTTACACTGTTGGTGGGAATGCAAGTTGGTGCAGCCACTTTGGAGAACAGTGTGGAGATTCCTCAAGAAATTAAGACTAGAGCTTCCCTATGACCCTGCAATTGCACTGCTGGGTATTTACCCCAAAGATACAGATGTAGTGAAAAGAAGGGCCATCTGTACCCCAATGTTTATTGTAGCAATGGCTATGCTCACCAAACTGTGGAAAGAACCAAGATGCCCTTCAACGGATGAATGGATAAGGAAGATGTGGTACATATACGCAATGGAGTATTATGCCTCCATCAGAAAGGATGAATACCCAACTTTTGTAGCAACATGGACGGGACTGGAAGAGATTATGCTGAGCGAAATAAGTCAAGCAGAGAGAGAGTCATGTATCATATGGTCTCACTTATTTGTGGAGCATAGCAAATAACACGGAGGACATAGGGAGATGGAGAGGAGAGGGAGTTGAGAGAAACTGGAAGGGGAGATGAACCATGAGAGACTATGGACTCTGAAAAACAACCAGAGGGTTTTGGAGGGGCAGGGTGGGGTGGGAGTTTGAGGAATCAGGTGGTGGTTAATAGGGAGGGCACGTACTGCATGGAGCACTGGGTGTGATGCCAAAACAATGAACACTGTTATGCTGTAAATAAACAAATAAAAAAAAAATGAGTCTATGGAAGGCCCGGCAGTGCCAGTTCACTCCACTGGAGGGAGTGGTGAGCCGTGGTGTGAGATACCCTGGAAGGCATGGCGATGCTGCTTGCCACCACTGGAGGCAGCGGCGAGCTGCCATGGGAAACACACCTGAAGAGGAGTCAGTGCAGCTTGCTGGCTCTGAAGGCAGGGCGGAGGTGCCCGGTGAGAGACCCTGAAACGTGAGGCACTACAGCTTATTTTTACAGGACGGAGTGGTGAGCTGTATAGTCTCTGTTTCTCCAGGCTCAAGGGTGGTGGTAAGAATTGATGGAGCCTGTCCCCCACTCAGCATTGTGCCCTCTTTCCCCAGGTTTGCTGGTAATGTGCTGTCAGGATGGTTCAGGAGGGTCCTCCCAGTTGGGCTCTGGAGCCAGGGGAACCAAACCCGACTCATGGTGCATTTGGAACCGAGGAGCTGAGTGTTTGTTTGGAAAAGTATGTTTGTTTCTCCAAAAAGGACAAGGGCATTGACCAGCTTGAGAGGGAAGTGAATGACCAGTTAAGAAACAAGCCTGTGGGGGCGCCTGGGTGGCTCAGTGGGTTAAGGCCTCTGCCTTCGGCTCAGGTCATGATCCCAAGGTCCTGGGATCGAGCCCCGCATCAGGCTTTCTGCTCAGCAGGGAGCCTGCTTCCCTTCCTCTCTCTCTGGCTGCCTCTCTGCCTATCTGTGATCTCTGTCTGTCAAATAAACAAATAAAAAAAAATTGCTGATCCTCTCATTAAAAAAAAAAAAAAGAAAGAAATAAAGAAACAAGCCTGTGTCTCTCCTTCTCCCAGGAATCAGAGCAGGTGTGCAGGCTTTAGGTGGGAGACACCTGCTTATCTGCACCTGACAACCCTTCTTAACTCTGGCTCCATGAGACCTGAAGTTTGGAAGTCAGCGTCTGAGTCAGTCATGCAGCTTGTCCCAGGACGTCAGTGTTCAGAGAAAACAGCAGGCCTGTGGGTCACAATGCCACATCCATGCCAGGATGGCAGGTAAAAATTCCCTTTCACCCCAAATTTCCTGGGCTTTTCTCTTGTCTCCAGTGGAGCTCACAAATGGCACACTGAACCAGCTGTAAGCAATCTCGTGCGGGTGCCAGAGCTCCTGAGTTTCTCTGCAGGGAGCACCTGGCAGGGATCTCATTTTCTCTGTTTATTTCTGGCTTACAAAGGTATTTGGAACATCTCTTTCCTAGGAAATCCCTTGGATTCGAAAGGGAAGGTGAGATTGACTTGGTGTGCCTTTTGAACATAGAAAGTATTCCTTCATCGAACAGTGTTTACTCCACTGGGCCTAGGCTCTGGTGGAACGGCTGGCATCTAGAGTGAGGTGGCTGTTTGTGGTCAGATAGAGACTTGGATGATGGCTTCTTCTTTGTCCAAGGTGATGTATCCTAATGGATTCGTCTTTGAATCCAAAGAGTTCCAATGAGGGCAGAGGGAAAATTCAAAATGATTCCAAGGAGTCTTTCTTGGACAATTTAAAAGGGATGCTTGTCTTCCTAGGTTCACTCAAACGGCTATATATGGTTGGACATGCTGTATTTTCTCTGCAGTTTCATGGGTAGTGAAGTCAGAAGGAGAGTCTTTGGGAATTTCCCTGGATAAAGGCACTCTGGTGGCTTCCAGGGACTTGGTGTCAGGAACCCTGGGCTGAATTTCTGTGGCTGCTTTCCTGATGCTCAGTGAGTCAGTTTTTCCCACAGGTTTTACATTTCCTCCTTAGGAAATTGCTGGCAGGGAATGTTCTGCTTAAAGTGGAACCCTCGGGGGCACCTGTGTGGCTCAGTGGGTTAAGCCACTGCCTTCGGCTCAGGTCATGGTCTCAGGGTCCTGAGATGGAGCCCCGCATTGGGCTCTCTGCTCAGCGGGGAGTCTGCTTCGTCCTCTCTCTCTGCCTGCCTCTCTGCCTACTTGTGACCTCTGTCAAATAAATAAATAAAATCTAAAAAAAAAAAAAAACAAACCCAAAACCGGAACCCTCCTACATTGTTGGTGGGCATGCGTGTTGTTGCAGCCACTCTTGGAAAGAATACAGTGTGTCCTCCAAAAGCTAAGAACTGAACAACAGTAGGATCCAGCAATTGCCCTCCTAGTTATTTCCCTAAAGGGGACAAAAATGCACATTCAGTGGGGTATAAGCACCGTGATATTTACAGCAGCATTTTCAACCATTGTAAAACAATGGAGGGAGACCAAATGTCCATTCACTGATGAGTGATATATATATATCACTCGTATATATCATATGTGTGTGTGTGTGTGTGTGTGTGTATTCATTCTCCCACATCTTCTTAATGGAATAGGATCCAGGTTCAAAAAGGATGAAATCTTACCATCTGCAAGGATGTGGATGGATCTACAGTGGATTTAGCTAAGTAAAATCAGTCAGAAAAGACCAATAGCCTATATCTTGACCTCTATGGAATTTCAGAAAGAAAACAGATGAACATAGTGAGGAGAGAAAGGCCAATGAGGAAACAGACTCTAACCTAGAGCAAAATCGAGGGTTGCTAGGGGGCAGGGGTGTGGGGCGAAGGGTTAAGTGGGTGACAGCTATTAGGGAGAGTACTTGTTGTGATGAGCTCTGGGTGTTCTATGCAGGTGAGGAATCACAAAATCCTACCCCTGAAGGAGAGGAATGAACATTGCATGGAAACGAATTGGAATTGAAGTCAATGAAGAAAAGAAGACCATGTTCTACTTCATGAAGACTGAGGTAAAACTGGAATGACTTTTGCTCTCCTGTTCTGTAGCTGTTCATTATGAAACACTCTCTGGCAGGATACACTAGTTTCCTATTGCATAAGGAGCCCTCAGAAAGTTGCCATGAAAGATTTAGATCTCAGAGCATGTACATGTTCCATTGATATGTTACTTTCAGTTTGCCCAGGTGCAAAGGTAAGTGGAGAGAAATAGGGCTGAAGAGGAAAGGAGGTATTAAGCATTCAAGAGGTAGCCTTCCCCTTTCTCATGAATGCCTGGGCCAGTGTAAATTGGGACGAAGGAGGGGGGATCCCAGAGCTTTGCCGCAGACAGGGGAGTTCTAGGTCTGCCTAGAGCTGGTGGTGTCCATGAGCAGAGCTGAGCTAGTGGAGTGGCAGGCCCGAACTGCTGGTGTTGAGGTGAGTTCCCCAAGGAGCTGAGTTGAGAATGGGGGTCAGGTGGTGAATCAGGCTCTGGGTTTGTGGCCAGGGGGCTGCAGAATGTGGGGGAGTCCTAATGGGGTCATGCAGGTTTCTCTGGCTCTGAGGGTTCTGCACAGCTCCAAAGGGACAAGTTTCCTGCTGGGTGGCAGGGGGACTCCTACAGTGTGGCTCCAAGTTTACCAATCTAGAGGGCTTGGTGGATAGGCCCCTGGGGAAGGAAGCCTGAAAATGCAACATAGGGTTAAGGGTAATGGGCTGGGCAGGACAGGCCTGATCAGCCGACACAGAGGTGAGATACCCTCAGAATTGAGTTGAGGAAATGCATCCTGCAATGCAGAAGAGTCAGGGTTTCTGGCCAGAGGGACGGCTGATCATGGGGGTGGCTTTAGAGGGGCATGCTGGTTTCTCCCTCTCTGAGGAAACTTTGGAGCTCCAAATGTCATGGCTTCCCCCTGCATGGCATTCAGGTTTCTGCCTTGTTACAGGGGGGTCCTGAATCTGGGGAGTTTGGGGGCCAGGCCTCTTGGGATGGAAGCCCGGAATCAGAAACTAGAGCTACGGTAAGGGCGTAGGGGCATGGCATGCTCAATCTGCTACTGCTGAGGTGGGCTCCCTGGTGGGCTGACTTCAGGGTGGGTATCAGGTGGCATGTCAGACTCAGAGTTTGTGTCCAGGGATGCCACAGAAGGTGGGCGTGACCTCAGGGTTGCATGCAGGTTTCTCCTACCCTGAGGGTTCTGCAGAGCTCCAAATGGCATGGTTTCCTCCTGTGTGGCAGACGCAGTCCTGGGGTGTCACTGAGGAATCCTTAGTCTCTACTGGCATGAATCTCGGAGGTGCCCAATCTGGCGGGCTTGGGGGACAGGCCTCTGTTCATGAAAGCCTGTACACCCCACCTAGGTTTATGGTTAGGGCCGAAGGGCATGGCAGGTCCAATGTGCCGGTGCTGATGCGGGCTCCCCTAAGGGTCGAGTTGAGGGCATAGATCTGGCATCGCAGGAGAATCTGGTTTTATGGCCATGGGGGTGACTCATGGTGGGGTGGCATTACGGGGGTTTGCAGGTTTCTCCCCGTCTGAGTGTTCAGTGCAGCTCTAAACCACAAGTTTTCCTCATGAGTGCCAGGTGGAGTCCCGTGGTGGCGCTCAGTAGACCTTAATCTGGGGGGACATGGGAGGCAGGCCCCCTGGGATGGAAGCCTGAAAACCTAAAGAGGGGTTCTGGTAAGGGCCTAGGGGCATGGTGGCCCGATCTGCTTATGTTGAGGTGGGGCGCCCTAGGGTCTGAATTTATGGCATGCGTCCGGCAGCTCAGCAGAATCTGGTTTATGGCCGGGGGGACGGGTGCAGATGATGGGAGTGCCTTTAGAGGGGCAAGTTTCTCCCCCTCTGAGGGTTCAGCACAACTCCAAGGCACAGGTTCCTACTGTGTGGCAAGCGGAGTCCTGAGGTGTATGTCAAGATTCCTTAATCCAGGGGATTTTGTTGCCTGGACCCTCAGAATGGAAGACTGAACACCCAAACTTGTGTTAGGGTTAGGGCCTAGGGGCAATGGCAGGCCCGATCTGCCAGTGCTGAGGCGGGATCCCGTATGGGCTGAGTTGAGGGTATGCATTTGGTGGCGGGATGGAATCCAGCTCTATGGCCAGAGTGGCTGTTGATTATTGGGGTGGCTTTAGGGTGGCATGAAAGTTTCTCCCCATCTGAGGGTTCATTGCAGCTCCATACCACAAGGTTTCCACTTGTGTGACAGGCTGTGTCCTGTGGTGTTGCTCAGAAGTCCTTAATCTGGGGGGCGTGGGGGCCAGGCCTCTTGGGATGGAAGCCTGAAAATCCAAACTAGGGTTAGGGTTAAGTCTTAGGGACATGGCAGGCCCGATCTGCTGCAATTGAGGTGGTCTCCTGGATAGGCCGAATGGAGGGTGGGAATCAGGCAGGACTTGAGGTCTGTGTTTGTGTTTGCGGGGGCAAAGAAGCTAGTGGTGTTCTTGGGGGGCATGCAGCTTTCTCCTGCTCTGAGGTTCCTGCACAGTTCCAAATGGCACCATTTTGCCCTAGGAGGCTGGAGGAGTGCTGGCGGGAGTCTCAGTCATCCCCAGTCTGATGGGCTTGGGTACAGGCCTCTGGGCACGGAAGGCTGTATACCCCACCTAGGGTTAGGGTTAGGGTCTAGGGTCATGGCAGGCCCAATCTGCCGGCGCTGAGATGGGCTCCCCTCAGGGCTGAGTTGAGGGCATGTGTCCGGTAGCTTCATAGAAAACAGCTTTCTGGCCTGGGGTGCCGCAAATTGTGCGGATAGCTTTACGGGGGCTTGAAGGTTTCTCACCCTCTGAGTATTCAGCAGCTCCAAACTGCAAGGTTTCATCCTGCGTGGCTGTTGGAGTCCTGCAATGTCACTCAGGGGTCCTTAATCCAGGGGGCCTGGAGGCTAGGCCTCTTGGGATGGAAGCCTGGAAACTCAAACTAAGGTTGAGGTCTTGGGGTGCGACAGGCCCAATCTGCCAGTGCTGAGGCGGACTCCCCGGTGGCCTGAGTTGAGGGTCGGTGATAGGTGGCTAGTGTGAATCTGGGTTTGTGTTCAGGAGGGGCTCAGATGCTGGGGCTTGCCTTGGGGGGCATGAAGTTATCTTTTGCTCTGAGGTCTAAGTAGCTCCAAATGGCACTGTAAGAGCATAGGCAGCCTCCAGACTGCCAGAGTGAGTCTCATGCATCCACAATCTGGCGGGTTTGGGGGCTAGGTCTCTGGGTACGGAAGACTGTACACCCAACCTAGGGTTAGGGTTAAGGCCTAGGGGCATGGCAGTTCTGATATGCTGCTGATATGCTGTGTTGAGGCGGGCTCCCTCAGGGCTGAGTGGATGACATGCATCTGGCGTTGTGGCAGAATCTGGCATTATGTCTGGGGCATTTCCAATGGCGGGTGTGTTTAGGTGCTCATGCACCTTTCTTTCTGGAGGGCAGGCAGAGTCCTGTGTTGTGACTTTGGAATCCCCAGTCTGGAGGGTTAGGGTTAGGGATAGAGGTTCGGAGAGTGTTAGGGTTAGTTGTTAGGGGTTAGGGTTAGGGTTGGGGTTAGGGTTAGGAGTTAGGGGATAGGGTTAGAGGTAAGGTTTAGGGTTAGGCTTAGGGTTAGGCGTATGTCTTAGGGACAAGGCATGTCAGATCTGCCAGCACAGATATGGACTCACCCAAGGGCTGTGTTGAGGGCGGGACTCAGGAGTCTCCTCAGGCCCTGGATTTTTGGACTGGAGGGGCAAAGAAGGTGGGAATCGCCTCTGGGGAGCATGATGGTTTCTACTGCTCCGAGGTTGTTATGTTAGGTTTAGAGGTTAGGGTTAGGTTTTGTGGTTAGGGTTAGTGTTAAGATTAGTGTTAAGGTGGGGCGCCTGGGTGGCTCAGTTGGTTAAAGCCTCTGCCTTCCGCTCAGGTCATGATCTGAGGGTCCTGGGATCGAGACCCACATCAGGCTCTCTTCTCCGCAGGGAGCGTGCTTCGTCCTCTCTGTGCCTTCTTCTGATCTGTCTCTGTCAAAGAAATGAATAAAATCTTAAAAAAAATAAAAAAGATTAGGGTTAGGGTTATGTCTTAGGGACAAGGCATGTTGGATCTGGTAACACTTATATGGGCTCACCCAAGGGCTGAGTTGAAGGCGGGACTCAGGAGGCTCCTTAGGCCCTGGGTATTTTTCCTAGAAGGTAAAGATGGTGGGAATGGCCTCAGGGGAGCATGCTGGTTTCTAGGTCTCTGAGAGTGTTAGATAGCACTAAATGAAATGGTTTATTTCATTTATTCTCCTGGCTGAGAGGCTGAGTCCTGCCATCAGTCTGATGATCCTATCCACTGGGATGGAATTGGGTATCAGGCCTCTGGAGTCCAGAGCCTGACCACCTGAGCTAGGGTATTAGGGTTTGGTCCTGGGAGCATGGCAGGCCTGAGGTGCCAGTGCGGACTCAGGCTCTCCGGAGGGCTGAGTTGAGGGTATTGCTCTGGTGGCCCATCAGGCACTGGGCGGTGGTGTGTGGGTCCTCGGAAGGTGTGGGTGTCTTTAGGGGGCATGGAGGTTTCTCCGGCCAGGAGCGTACTGCACAGGGCCATGTGGGCCATTTTCCTTGTGGGTGGCAGCCGGAGTCCAGCATTGCAAATACAGGGTCCCCAGTCTGGACGGCTAGGGAGCGAGGCCTCTGTGGATCGAAGCATAAACACCCATCCTAGCATTATGGTTAAGTCTTTGGGGCATGGTAACCCCGATCTGCCGATGCTGTGGTGACCCATCCTGATGCCTGAGTTGAGGCTATGTCTGCAGGACCTTTAGACTCTGGTTCCCAGTCCTTGGGAGGGTCCAGAAGTGCTTTGGCCTCAGGGAGACTTGCAGGCTTCTCCTGCTCTGTGGCTTCAGCCCATTTCTAAACGGCACGGTTCATGCTGGGATCATGTGCAATTATGGGGTGCAACTCAGGGGTCCCCTATCTGGGGTTTTGAGGACCAGTTGTGGGAGGATGATGCCTGAGCACGAACCTGGGCTAGGGTTAGTATTAGGATTAGGGTTAAGGTTATGTCTTAGGGACAAGGCATGTCGGATATGCAAGCACAGATATCATCTCACCCAAGGGCTGAGTTGAGGGCGGGACTCAGGAGGCTCCTTGGGCACTGGGGTTTTGGGCTGTACGGGCAAAGATGTTGGAAATCACCTCAGGGGAGCATGCCAGTTTCTACAATTCTCAGGGCATTAGATAGCACGAAATGAAAGGTCACCTTCTGGCTGAGAGGGTGAGTCCTGCTGTGAGGGTTAGGTTGTAGGGGCATTGCAGCCCCAATCTGCTGGCGCTGTGGTGACCCATCCCAATGCTTGAGTTCAGAGCGTGTGTCTGCAGGACCATGAGACTCCTGGTTCTTGGTCCTTCGGGGCGCTGGAAGTGGGGTGGCCTCAGGGAGACATTCAAATTTATCCCGCTCTGTGGGTTCAGCACAATTCTAAACAGCATGGTTTCCTCCTGGTGTCAGGTTCAATGATGGGGTATCGCTCACGGGTCCCCCATCTGGGGCCTTGGGGACCAGGAGTCAGAGTATGGACGCCTGAACACACAACCTGGGCTTGGTTTAGTATTATGGTTAGTGTTAGGCTTAGGGACAGGGCATGTCGGATCTGCTAGCACAGATACGGGCTCACCCAAGGGCTGAGTTGAGGGCAGGACTCAGGAGGCTCCTCAGGCCCTGGGTTCTTGGCCTGGAGGAGCAAAGCTGGTGGGAATGGCCTCAAGGGAGAATGGCTGGTTGCTACTGCTCTGAGGGTGTGAGAGAACACCAAATGAAAAGGTCTCCTCCTGGCTGAGAACTGAGTCCTGCCAACAGTCTGATGCTCAACCCATGGGAGGAATTGGGTGTCAGGCCTCTGGGTCCAATGCCTGAACACCCAACCTAGTGTTAGGGTTTCGTCCTGGGAGAATGGCAGGCCTGCCAGTGCGGCTCAGGTTCTCCGGAGGGCTGAGTTGAGGGCATTGCTCTGGTGGCCTGTCAGGCTCTGGGTTTGTGGTGTGGCATTTCTTGGAAGGCGTGGGTGGCTTTAGGGGGCATGGGGGATTCTGTGGCCAGGAGCATACTGCACAGGGCCATATGGTCCAGTTTCATCGTGGGTGGCAGCCAGAGTCCTGCATTGGGAATGCAGGGTCCCCAGTCTGGAGGGCTAGGGGTCCAGTCCTCAGGGGACAGAAGCCTGACACCCAACCTAGGGTTAGGGTAGGGTTGTAAGGGCATGGCAGCCCCGATCTGATGGCGCTGTGGTGATGCTTCCCAATGCCTGAGTTGAGGGCGTGAGTCTGTAGCACTGTGAGAGTCCTGGTTCCTGGTCCTTGGGTGTGCCAGAAGTGGCAGTGGCCTCTGGGAGGCATGCAGGTTTCTCCCGCTCTGCGGGTTCAACACATTTCTAAAGGGCAGGGTTTCCTCCTGGGATCAGGCGCAATTATGGGGTGCAGCTCAGGGGTCCCCCATCTGGCCGTTTGGGGGACCAGGCTATGGAGGAGGGATGCCTGAACACACAACCTGGGCTAGAGTTAGTATTAGGGTTAGGCTTAGCGTTAAGTTTGTGTCTTAGGGAGAAGGCATGTGGGATCTGCCAGCACAGATATTGGCTCACTGAAGGGCTGAGTTGAGGGCAGGGCTCCGGAGGCTTCTCAGGCCCTGGGTTTTTGGCCTGGAGGTGCAAAGATGGCGGGAATGGCCTCAGGGCAGCTTGGCCGGTTCCTAGGGCTCTGAGGGTGTTGGAGAGCACCAAATGGAATCTCCTGCTGGTTGAGAAGCTGAGTCATGCCATCAGTTTGATGCTCCCACCCATGGGTGGAATTGGGTGTCAGGGTTCTAGAACCTGAACACCCAACCTAGGCTTAGGGTTTGGTCCTGGGAGAATGGCAGGCCTGATGTGCCAGCACGGACTCAGGCTCTCTGGAGGGCTGGGCTGAGGGCATTGTTCTGGCGGCCTGTAAGGCTAAGGAATTGTGGTGTGGGGGTGCTCAGAAGATGTGGTTGGCTTTAGGGGTCATGGAGGTTTCTCCGGCAAGGAGCGTTCTGCAAAGGTCCATGTGGTCAAGTTTCATCATGGGTGGCAGCCAGAGTCCTACGTTGGGAATATGGGGTCCCCAGTCTGGAGGGCTAGGGAGCCAGTCCTCTGGGGACTGAAGCCTGAACGCCCAACCGAGGGTTAGGTTTAGGTCACAGGGGCATGGCGGCCCGGATCTGCCGGCACAGTGATGACCAATCCCGATGCCTGAGTTGAGGACGTGAGTCTGCAGGACCGTGAGACTCCTCATTCCTGCTCCTCAGGGGCGCCGGTATTGGGGGTGGCGTCAGGGAGGCATTCTGGTTTCTTCTGCTCTGTAGGTTCAGCACATTCCTTTTTTTTTCACTTTCAATATCTATCTATCTATCTATATTATTTCTTTTCAGCGTAACAGTATTCCTTATTTTTGCACCACACCCAGTGCTCCATGCAACACGTGCCTTCCCTAATACCCACAACCTTGTTCTCCCAACCTCCCACTCCCCACCCATTCAAGACCCTCAGGTTCTTTTTCAGAGTCCGTAGTCTCTCATGGTTCACCTCCCCTTCCCATTTCCCACAACTTCCTTCTTCTCTCCATCTCCCCATGTCCTCCTTGTTCTTTGTTATGCTCCACAAATAAGTGAAACCATATGATAATTGACTCTCTCTGCTTGACTTATTTCACTCAGCATAATCTCTTCCACTCCCGTCCATATTGCTACAAAAGTTGGTATTCATCCTTTCTGATGGAGGCATAATACTCCATCTTGTATATGGACCAAATCTTCCTTATCCATTCGTCCATTGAAGGGCATCTTGGTTCTTTCCACAGTTTGGCGACCGAGGCCTTTGCTGCTATAAACATTGGGGTACAGATGGCCCTTCTTTTCACTCCATCTGTATCTTTGGGGTAAATACCCAGCAGTGCAATTGCAGGGTCATAGGGAAGCTCTATTTTTAATTTCTTGAGTCATCTGCACACTGTTCTCCAAAGTGGCTGCACCAACTTGCATTCCCACCAACAGTGTAAGAGGGTTCCCCTTTCTCCACATCCTCTCCAACACACGTTGTTTCCTGTCTTGCTAATTGTGGCCTTTCTAACTGGTGTCAGGTGGTATCTCAATGTCGTTTTCATTTGAATCTCCCTGATGGCTAGTGATGATGAACATTTTGTCATGTGTCTGATAGCCATTTGTATGTCTTCGTTGGAGGAGTGTCTGTTCATATCTTCTGCCCATTTTTGGATATGATTATCTGTTTTGTGTGTGTTGAGTTTGAGAAGTTCTTTCTAGATCCTGGATATCAACCTTTTGTCTGAACTGTCATTTACAAATATCTTCTCCCATTCCGTGGGTTGCCTTTTGATTGGTGGACTGTTCCCTTTGCTGTGCAGAAGCTTTTGATCTTGATGAAGTGCCAAAAGTTCATTTTCGCTTTTCTTTCCTTGGCCTTTGGAGACATATCTTGAAAGAAGTTGCTGTGGCTGATATCGAAGAGGTTACTGCCTATGTACTCCTCTAGGATTCTGAGAGAATCCTGTCTCACGTTGAGCTCCTTTATCGAGTTCGAGTTTATCATTGTGTATGGTGTAAGAGAATGGTCGAGTTTCATTCTTCTACATATCGCTGTCCAGTTTTCCCAGCACCATTGATTGAGGAGAATGTCTTTTGTTACATTGAATATTTTTTCCTGATTTCTCGATGATTATATCACAATAGAGTTGGGGGTCCATATCTAATCGGGATCGATTTGGGCAGAGGGCTCATGAAAATTGGCTGGCGTTGGACAACCATGGGGACCGCCTTGTTCCACGTGGCCCAGCACCCTTTCTGCTCGGGGTATGTCGCAGCCACCCGAAAACGCGCCGAGACGATGGGGCCCGGCCGGGGGCCTCAGCGTCGGGGTGCTTGCTCCGAGCAGAGTTGATGGAGGGGCTGTGGTCGGGCATCCGGCTCCGCATTGGAGGGAGGCCAGGGCGCCCCGGAAGGGCTTGGCCTCTCTAGGGGAACAAATGGATGTGTCGCTCCACAGCTTTGTCGCAGCCACGAAAGGGGCCGATGGCCGGGACGGTCGGGGGACACGTGGCGGCGAACTCAGGGTTCCCCATGGGGAGGCCCGCAGGTTCAGGCCCCTGGCAACGGAAGGCTGAGCAAGCAGGCCTGGACCGGGCCCGGCTTTCGGGGCTGGCCCGGCCCGAACTGACAGCGAAGGGAGGGGACCACCAGAGTCTGAGGAGCGGGAGGCGTCGACTTGCCCACACCAGCCTCACGGAGCTCCTCCTGGAGGTGCCGGAACGCGACGACACGCGATCCCGGGCAGGGCCACAGGGGGGCTACCCTGCGGCCCTGTGGTGCCCGAAGTGTGTTCGCCGGATATTTTCCGGCCAATTCTCACGAGCGTTCTGCCCAAATTGGGATCGATTTGGGCAGAACGCTCGTGAGAATTGGCCGGCGTTGGGCAGCCCTGGTCAGCGCCCAGTTCCGCGTGGAGCAGGGCCCTTTCTCGCTCGGGGAATGTCGCGGCCACCTGGAAAACGAGTTGCGACGATGTGGCGCGGCCAGCGGCCCCGGCGCCACGGAGTTTTCCCCGAGCAGAGTTGATGGAGGCGCCGTGGCCGGGCGTCCGCCCCCGCCGTGGCATGCGGCCGGGGCACCCGTGGAGGGGGCTGGCCTCTGTGGGGGAACGGATTGATCTCTCACTCCGCGGCTGGGACGAAGTCGCGAAAGGTGCCGCTGTCGCCGGGACGGTCGGGGGGACTCGTGGCGCGGGACTCAGGGTTCCCCATGCGGAGGCCCCCAGGCTCAGGCCCCTGGCAACGGAAGGCTGAGCAGGCAGGCCCGGGCCCGGGCCCGGCTTTCGGGGCTGGCCCGGCCCCAGCTGCCGGCGCCAGGGAGGGGACCCCCGGAGGCTGTGGAGCGGGAGGCGTCGTCTTCCCCGGGGCCCGCCTCCCGGAGCTCCTCCTGGCGGTGCCGGAACGCGACGACACGCGATCCCGGACAGGACCCCGGGGGGGCGGCCCTGCGGCCCCCTGGTGCCCGAAGTGTGTTGGCCGGGCGTTTTACGGCCATTTCTCAAGAGCGTTCTGCCCAAATCGGGATCGATTTGGGCACAACGCTCGTGAGAATTGGACGGCGTTGGGCAGCCCTGGTCAGCGCCCAGTTCCGCGTGGAGCAGGGCCCTTTCTCACTCGGGGCATGGCGCGGCAACCCGGAAAACGAGCCGCGAAGATGGGGCGCGGCCGGCGGCCCCGGCGCCCGGGAGTTTTCCCCAAGCAGAGTAGATGGAGGAGGCGTGGCCGGGCGTCCGCCTCCGCCGAGGAGGGCGGCCGGGGCGCCCGTGGAGGGGGCTGGCCTCTGTGGGGGAACGGATTGATCTCTCACTCCACGGCCTGGACGAAGCCGCTAAAGGTGCCGTTGTCGCCGCGACGTCGGGGGGACACGTGGCGGGGGACTCAGGGTTCCCCATGCGGAGGCCCCAAGGCTCAGGCGCCTGGCAATGGAAGCCTGAGCAAGCAGACCCGGGGCCGGGCCCGGCTTTCGGGGCTGGGCCGGCCCCCGCTGCCGGCGCTACGGAGGGGACCTCGGAGGCTGAGGAGCGGGAGGCGTCGGCCTCCCCGGGGCCCAGCTGCTGGAGCTCCTCCTGGCGGTGCCGGAACGCGACGACACGCGATCCCGGACAGGGCCCCGGGGGGGCGGCCCTGCGGCCCCGCGGTGCCCGAAGTGTTTTCGGCGGGCGTTTTCCGGCCAATTCTCATGAGCGTTCTGCCCAAATCGGGATCGATTTGGGCAGAACGCTCGTGAGAATTGGCCGGCGTTGGGCAGCCCTGGTCAGCGCCCAGTTCCGCGTGGAGCAGGGCCCTTTCTCGCTCGGGGTATGTCGCGGCCACCCGGAAAACGAGCCGCGACGATGGGGCGCGGCCGGCAGCCGCGGCGCCGGGGAGTTTTCCCCGAGCAGAGTGGATGGAGGCGCCGTGGCCAGGCGTCCGCCTCCGCCGTGGCGGGCGGCCGGGGCGCCCCTGGAGGGGGCTGGCCTCTGTGGGGAAACGGACTGGTCTCTCACTCCGCGGCTAGGACGAAGCCGCGAAAGGTGCTCTTGTGGCCGGGACGGTCGGGGGACTCGTGGCGCGGGACTCAGGGTTCCCCATGAGGAGGCCCGCAGTCTCAGGCCCCTGGCAACGGAAGGCTGAGCAAGCAGTCCCGGGCCCGGGCCCGGCTTTCGGGGCTGGCCCGGCCCCAGCTGCCGGCGCCAGGGAGGGGACCCCCGGTGGCTGAGGAGCGGGAGGCGTCGGCCTCCCCGCGGCACGCCTCCCGGAGCTCCTCCTGGCGGTGCCGGAACGCGACGACACGCGATCCCGGACAGGGCCCCGGGGGGGGCCGCCCTGCGGCCCTGTGGTGCCCGAAGTGTGTTCGCCGTGCGTTTTCCGGCCAATTCTCACGAGCGTTCTGCCCAAATCGGGATCGATTTGGGCAGAACGCTCGTGAGAATTGGCCGGCGTTGGGCAGCCCTGGTCAGCGCCCAGTTCCGCGTGGAGCAGGGCCCTTTTTCGCTCGGGGCATGTCGCGGCCGCCCGGAAAACGAGCCGCGACGATGGGGCGCGGCCGGCAGCCGCGGCGCCGGGGAGTTTTCCCCGAGCAGAGTGGATGGAGGCGCCGTGGCCGGGCGTCCGCCTCCGCCGTGGCGGGCGGCCGGGGCGCCCCTGGAGGGGGCTGGCCTCTGTGGGGAAACGGACTGGTCCCTCACTCCGCGGCTAGGACGAAGCCGCGAAAGGTGCCATTGTCGCCGGGACGGTCGGGGGACTCGTGCCGCGGGACTCAGGGTTCCCCATGGGGAGGCCCGCAGTCTCAGGCCCCTGGCAACGGAAGGCTGAGCAAGCAGTCCCGGGCCCGGGCCCGGCTTTCGGGGCTGGCCCGGCCCCAGCTGCCGGCGCCAGGGAGGGGAACCCCGGAGGCTGAGGAGCGGGAGGCGTCGGCCTCCCCGGGGCCCGCCTCCCGGAGCTCCTCCTGGCGGTGCCGGAACGCGCCGACACGCGATCCTGGACAGGGCCCCGGGGGGGCGGCCCTGCGGCCCTCTGGTGCCCGAAGTGTGTTCGCCGGGCGTTTTCCGGCCAATTCTCACGAGCGTTCTGCCCAAATCGGGATCGATTTGGGCAGAACGCTCGTGAGAATTGGCCGGCGTTGGGCAGCCCCGGTCAGCGCCCAGGGCCGCGTGGAGCAGGGCCCTTTCTCGCTCGGGGCATGGCGCGGCCACCCGGAAAACGAGCCGCGACGATGGGGCGCGGCCGGCGGCCCCGGCGCCGGGGAGTTTTCCCCGAGCAGAGTGGATGGAGGCGCCGTGGCCGGGCGTCCGCCTCCGCCGTGGCGGGCGGCCGGGGCGCCCGTGGAGGGGGCTGGCCTCTGTGGGGGAACGGAGTGATCTCTCACTCCACGGCTGGGACGAAGCCGCGCAAGGTGCCGTGGTCGCCGGGACGGTCGGGGGGACTCGTGGCGCGGGACTCAGGGTTCCCCATGCGGAGGCCCCCAGGCTCAGGCCCCTGGCAACGGAAGGCTGAACAAGCAGGCCCGGGCCCGGGCCCGGCTTTCGGGGCTGGCCCGGCCCCAGCGGCCGGCGCCAGGGAGGGGACCCCCGGAGGCTGAGGAGCGGGAGGCGTCGGCCTCCCCGGGGCCCGCCTCCCGGAGCTCCTCCTGGCGGTGCCGGAACGCGTCGACACGCGATCCCGGACAGGGCCCCGGGGGGGCGGCCCTGCGGCCCTCTGGTGCCCGAAGTGTGTTCGCCGGGCGTTTTCCGGCCAATTCTCACGAGCGTTCTGCCCAAATCGGGATCGATTTGGGCAGAACGCTCGTGAGAATTGGCCGGCGTTGGGCAGCCCCGGTCAGCGCCCAGGGCCGCGTGGAGCAGGGCCCTTTCTCGCTCGGGGCATGGCGCGGCCACCCGGAAAACGAGCCGCGACGATGGGGCGCGGCCGGCGGCCCCGGCGCCGGGGAGTTTTCCCCGAGCAGAGTGGATGGAGGCGCCGTGGCCGGGCGTCCGCCTCCGCCGTGGCGGGCGGCCGGGGCGCCCGTGGAGGGGGCTGGCCTCTGTGGGGGAACGGAGTGATCTCTCACTCCACGGCTGGGACGAAGCCGCGCAAGGTGCCGTGGTCGCCGGGACGGTCGGGGGGACTCGTGGCGCGGACTCAGGGTTCCCCATGCGGAGGCCCCCAGGCTCAGGCCCCTGGCAACGGAAGGCTGAGCAAGCAGGCCCGGGCCCGGGCCCGGCTTTCGGGGCTGGCCCGGCCCCAGCGGCCGGCGCCAGGGAGGGGACCCCCGGAGGCTGAGGAGCGGGAGGCGTCGGCCTCCCCGGGGCCCGCCTCCCGGAGCTCCTCCTGGCGGTGCCGGAACGCGCCGACACGCGATCCCGGACAGGGCCCCGGGGGGGCGGCCCTGCGGCCCTCTGGTGCCCGAAGTGTGTTCGCCGGGCGTTTTCCGGCCAATTCTCACGAGCGTTCTGCCCAAATCGGGATCGATTTGGGCAGAACGCTCGTGAGAATTGGCCGGCGTTGGGCAGCCCCGGTCAGCGCCCAGGGCCGCGTGGAGCAGGGCCCTTTCTCGCTCGGGGCATGGCGCGGCCACCCGGAAAACGAGCCGCGACGATGGGGCGCGGCCGGCGGCCCCGGCGCCGGGGAGTTTTCCCCGAGCAGAGTGGATGGAGGCGCCGTGGCCGGGCGTCCGCCTCCGCCGTGGCGGGCGGCCGGGGCGCCCGTGGAGGGGGCTGGCCTCTGTGGGGGAACGGAGTGATCTCTCACTCCACGGCTGGGACGAAGCCGCGCAAGGTGCCGTGGTCGCCGGGACGGTCGGGGGGACTCGTGGCGCGGGACTCAGGGTTCCCCATGCGGAGGCCCCCAGGCTCAGGCCCCTGGCAACGGAAGGCTGAACAAGCAGGCCCGGGCCCGGGCCCGGCTTTCGGGGCTGGCCCGGCCCCAGCGGCCGGCGCCAGGGAGGGGACCCCCGGAGGCTGAGGAGCGGGAGGCGTCGGCCTCCCCGGGGCCCGCCTCCCGGAGCTCCTCCTGGCGGTGCCGGAACGCGCCGACACGCGATCCCGGACAGGGCCCCGGGGGGGCGGCCCTGCGGCCCTCTGGTGCCCGAAGTGTGTTCGCCGGGCGTTTTCCGGCCAATTCTCACGAGCGTTCTGCCCAAATCGGGATCGATTTGGGCAGAACGCTCGTGAGAATTGGCCGGCGTTGGGCAGCCCCGGTCAGCGCCCAGGGCCGCGTGGAGCAGGGCCCTTTCTCGCTCGGGGCATGGCGCGGCCACCCGGAAAACGAGCCGCGACGATGGGGCGCGGCCGGCGGCCCCGGCGCCGGGGAGTTTTCCCCGAGCAGAGTGGATGGAGGCGCCGTGGCCGGGCGTCCGCCTCCGCCGTGGCGGGCGGCCGGGGCGCCCGTGGAGGGGGCTGGCCTCTGTGGGGGAACGGAGTGATCTCTCACTCCACGGCTGGGACGAAGCCGCGCAAGGTGCCGTGGTCGCCGGGACGGTCGGGGGGACTCGTGGCGCGGACTCAGGGTTCCCCATGCGGAGGCCCCCAGGCTCAGGCCCCTGGCAACGGAAGGCTGAGCAAGCAGGCCCGGGCCCGGGCCCGGCTTTCGGGGCTGGCCCGGCCCCAGCGGCCGGCGCCAGGGAGGGGACCCCCGGAGGCTGAGGAGCGGGAGGCGTCGGCCTCCCCGGGGCCCGCCTCCCGGAGCTCCTCCTGGCGGTGCCGGAACGCGCCGACACGCGATCCCGGACAGGGCCCCGGGGGGGCGGCCCTGCGGCCCTCTGGTGCCCGAAGTGTGTTCGCCGGGCGTTTTCCGGCCAATTCTCACGAGCGTTCTGCCCAAATCGGGATCGATTTGGGCAGAACGCTCGTGAGAATTGGCCGGCGTTGGGCAGCCCCGGTCAGCGCCCAGGGCCGCGTGGAGCAGGGCCCTTTCTCGCTCGGGGCATGGCGCGGCCACCCGGAAAACGAGCCGCGACGATGGGGCGCGGCCGGCGGCCCCGGCGCCGGGGAGTTTTCCCCGAGCAGAGTGGATGGAGGCGCCGTGGCCGGGCGTCCGCCTCCGCCGTGGCGGGCGGCCGGGGCGCCCGTGGAGGGGGCTGGCCTCTGTGGGGGAACGGAGTGATCTCTCACTCCACGGCTGGGACGAAGCCGCGCAAGGTGCCGTGGTCGCCGGGACGGTCGGGGGGACTCGTGGCGCGGGACTCAGGGTTCCCCATGCGGAGGCCCCCAGGCTCAGGCCCCTGGCAACGGAAGGCTGAACAAGCAGGCCCGGGCCCGGGCCCGGCTTTCGGGGCTGGCCCGGCCCCAGCGGCCGGCGCCAGGGAGGGGACCCCCGGAGGCTGAGGAGCGGGAGGCGTCGGCCTCCCCGGGGCCCGCCTCCCGGAGCTCCTCCTGGCGGTGCCGGAACGCGCCGACACGCGATCCCGGACAGGGCCCCGGGGGGGCGGCCCTGCGGCCCTCTGGTGCCCGAAGTGTGTTCGCCGGGCGTTTTCCGGCCAATTCTCACGAGCGTTCTGCCCAAATCGGGATCGATTTGGGCAGAACGCTCGTGAGAATTGGCCGGCGTTGGGCAGCCCCGGTCAGCGCCCAGGGCCGCGTGGAGCAGGGCCCTTTCTCGCTCGGGGCATGGCGCGGCCACCCGGAAAACGAGCCGCGACGATGGGGCGAGGCCGGCGGCCCCGGCGCCGGGGAGTTTTCCCCGAGCAGAGTGGATGGAGGCGCCGTGGCCGGGCGTCCGCCTCCGCCGTGGCGGGCGGCCGGGGCGCCCGTGGAGGGGGCTGGCCTCTGTGGGGGAACGGAGTGATCTCTCACTCCACGGCTGGGACGAAGCCGCGCAAGGTGCCGTGGTCGCCGGGACGGTCGGGGGGACTCGTGGCGCGGGACTCAGGGTTCCCCATGCGGAGGCCCCCAGGCTCAGGCCCCTGGCAACGGAAGGCTGAGCAAGCAGGCCCGGGCCCGGGCCCGGCTTTCGGGGCTGGCCCGGCTCCAGCGGCCGGCGCCAGGGAGGGGACCCCCGGAGGCTGAGGAGCGGGAGGCGTCGGCCTCCCCGGGGCCCGCCTCCCGGAGCTTCTCCTGGCGGTGCCGAAACGCGTCGACACGCGATCCCAGACAGGGCCCCGGGGGGGGCCGCCCTGCGGCCCTGTGGTGCCCGAAGTGTGTTCGCCGGGCGTTTTCCGGCCAATTCTCACGAGCGTTCTGCCCAAATCGGGATCGATTTGGGCAGAACGCTCGTGAGAATTGGCCGGCGTTGGGCAGCCCCGGTCAGCGCCCAGGGCCGCGTGGAGCAGGGCCCTTTCTCGCTCGGGGCATGGCGCGGCCACCCGGAAAACGAGCCGCGACGATGGGGCGCGGCCGGCGGCCCCGGCGCCGGGGAGTTTTCCCCGAGCAGAGTGGATGGAGGCGCCGTGGCCGGGCGTCCGCCTCCGCCGTGGCGGGCGGCCGGGGCGCCCGTGGAGGGGGCTGGCCTCTGTGGGGGAACGGAGTGATCTCTCACTCCACGGCTGGGACGAAGCCGCGCAAGGTGCCGTGGTCGCCGGGACGGTCGGGGGGACTCGTGGCGCGGGACTCAGGGTTCCCCATGCGGAGGCCCCCAGGCTCAGGCCCCTGGCAACGGAAGGCTGAGCAAGCAGGCCCGGGCCCGGGCCCGGCTTTCGGGGCTGGCCCGGCCCCAGCGGCCGGCGCCAGGGAGGGGACCCCCGGAGGCTGAGGAGCGGGAGGCGTCGGCCTCCCCGGGGCCCGCCTCCCGGAGCTCCTCCTGGCGGTGCCGGAACGCGCCAACACGCGATCCCGGACAGGGCCCCGGGGGGGCGGCCCTGCGGCCCTCTGGTGCCCGAAGTGTGTTCGCCGGGCGTTTTCCGACCAATTCTCACGAGCGTTCTGCCCAAATCGATCCCGATTTGGGCAGAACGCTCGTGAGAATTGGCCGGCGTTGGGCAGCCCCGGTCAGCGCCCAGGGCCGCGTGGAGCAGGGCCCTTTCTCGCTCGGGGCATGGCGCGGCCACCCGGAAAACGAGCCGCGACGATGGGGCGCGGCCGGCGGCCCCGGCGCCGGGGAGTTTTCCCCGAGCAGAGTGGATGGAGGCGCCCTGGCCGGGCGTCCGCCTCCGCTGTGGCGGGCGGCCGGGGCGCCCGTGGAGGGGGCTGGCCTCTGTGGGGGAACGGAGTGATCTCTCACTCCACGGCTGGGACGAAGCCGCGCAAGGTGCCGTGGTCGCCGGGACGGTCGGGGGGACTCGTGGCGCGGGACTCAGGGTTCCCCATGCGGAGGCCCCCAGGCTCAGGCCCCTGGCAACGGAAGGCTGAGCAAGCAGGCCCGGGCCCGGGCCCGGCTTTCGGGGCTGGCCCGGCCCCAGCGGCCGGCGCCAGGGAGGGGACCCCCGGAGGCTGAGGAGCGGGAGGCGTCGGCCTCCCCGGGGCCCGCCTCCCGGAGCTCCTCCTGGCGGTGCCGGAACGCGCCGACACGCGATCCCGGACAGGGCCCCGGGGGGGCGGCCCTGCGGCCCTCTGGTGCCCGAAGTGTGTTCGCCGGGCGTTTTCCGGCCAATTCTCACGAGCGTTCTGCCCAAATCGGGATCGATTTGGGCAGAACGCTCGTGAGAATTGGCCGGCGTTGGGCAGCCCCGGTCAGCGCCCAGGGCCGCGTGGAGCAGGGCCCTTTCTCGCTCGGGGCATGGCGCGGCCACCCGGAAAACGAGCCGCGACGATGGGGCGCGGCCGGCGGCCCCGGCGCCGGGGAGTTTTCCCCGAGCAGAGTGGATGGAGGCGCCGTGGCCGGGCGTCCGCCTCCGCCGTGGCGGGCGGCCGGGGCGCCCGTGGAGGGGGCTGGCCTCTGTGGGGGAACGGAGTGATCTCTCACTCCACGGCTGGGACGAAGCCGCGAAAGGTGCCGTGGTCGCCGGGACGGTCGGGGGGACTCGTGGCGCGGGACTCAGTGTTCCCCATGCGGAGGCCCCCAGGCTCAGGCCCCTGGCAACGGAAGGCTGAGCAAGCAGGCCCGGGCCCGGGCCCGGCTTTCGGGGCTGGCCCGGCCCCAGCGGCCGGCGCCAGGGAGGGGACCCCCGGAGGCTGAGGAGCGGGAGGCGTCGGCCTCCCCGGGGCCCGCCTCCCGGAGCTCCTCCTGGCGGTGCCGGAACGCGCCGACACGCGATCCCGGACAGGGCCCCGGGGGGGCGGCCCTGCGGCCCTCTGGTGCCCGAAGTGTGTTCGCCGGGCGTTTTCCGGCCAATTCTCACGAGCGTTCTGCCCAAATCGATCCCGATTTCGGCAGAACGCTCGTGAGAATTGGCGGGCGTTGGGCAGCCCCGGTCAGCTCCCAGGGCCGCGTGGAGCAGGGCCCTTTCTCGCTCGGGGCATGGCGCGGCCACCCGGAAAACGAGCCGCGACGATGGGGCGCGGCCGGCGGCCCCGGCGCCGGGGAGTTTTCCCCGAGCAGAGTGGATGGAGGCGCCGTGGCCGGGCGTCCGCCTCCGCCGTGGCGGGCGGCCGGGGCGCCCGTGGAGGGGGCTGGCCTCTGTGGGGGAACGGAGTGATCTCTCACTCCACGGCTGGGACGAAGCCGCGCAAGGTGCCGTGGTCGCCGGGACGGTCGGGGGGACTCGTGGCGCGGGACTCAGGGTTCCCCATGCGGAGGCCCCCAGGCTCAGGCCCCTGGCAACGGAAGGCTGAACAAGCAGGCCCGGGCCAGGGCCCGGCTTTCGGGGCTGGCCCGGCCCCAGCGGCCGGCGCCAGGGAGGGGACCCCCGGAGGCTGAGGAGCGGGAGGCGTCGGCCTCCCCGGGGCCCGCCTCCCGGAGCTCCTCCTGGCGGTGCCGGAACGCGCCGACACGCGATCCCGGACAGGGCCCCGGGGGGGCGGCCCTGCGGCCTTCTGGTGCCCGAAGTGTGTTCGCCGGTCGTTTTCCGGCCAATTCTCACGAGCGTTCTGCCCAAATCGGGATCGATTTGGGCAGAACGCTCATGAGAATTGGCCGGCGTTGGGCAGCCCCGGTCAGCGCCCAGGGCCGCGTGGAGCAGGGCCCTTTCTCGCTCGGAGCATGGCGCGGCCACCCGGAAAACGAGCCGCGACGATGGGGCGCGGCCGGCGGCCCCGGCGCCGGGGAGTTTTCCCCGAGCAGGGTGGATGGAGGCGCCGTAGCCGGGCGTCCGCCTCCGCCGTGGCGGGCGGCCGGGGCGCCCGTGGAGGGGGCTGGCCTCTGTGGGGGAACGGAGTGATCTCTCACTCCACGGCTGGGACGAAGCCGCGAAAGGTGCCGTGGTCGCCGGGACGGTCGGGGGGACTCGTGGCGCGGGACTCAGGGTTCCCCATGCGGAGGCCCCCAGGCTCAGGCCCCTGGCAACGGAAGGCTGAGCAAGCAGGCCCGGGCCCGGGCCCGGCTTTCGAGGCTGGCCCGGCCCCAGCGGCCGGCGCCAGGGAGGGGACCCCCGGAGGCTGAGGAGCGGGAGGCGTCGGCCTCCCCGGGGCCCGCCTCCCGGAGCTCCTCCTGGCGGTGCCGGAACGCGCCGACACGCGATCCCGGACAGGGCCTCGGGGGGGCGGCCCTGCGGCCCTCTGGTGCCCGAAGTGTGTTCGCCGGGCGTTTTCCGGCCAATTCTCACGAGCGTTCTGCCCAAATCGGGATCGATTTGGGCAGAACGCTCGTGAGAATTGGCCGGCGTTGGGCAGCCCCGGTCAGCGCCCAGGGCCGCGTGGAGCAGGGCCTTTCTCGCTCGGGGCATGGCGCGGCCACCCGGAAAACGAGCCGCGACGATGGGGCGCGGCCGGCGGCCCCGGCGCCGGGGAGTTTTCCCCGAGCAGAGTGGATGGAGGCGCCGTGGCCGGGCGTCCGCCTCCGCCGTGGCGGGCGGCCGGGGCGCCCGTGGAGGGGGCTGGCCTCTGTGGGGGAACGGAGTGATCTCTCACTCCACGGCTGGGACGAAGCCGCGCAAGGTGCCGTGGTCGCCGGGACGGTCGGGGGGACTCGTGGCGCGGGACTCAGGGTTCCCCATGCGGAGGCCCCCAGGCTCAGGCCCCTGGCAACGGAAGGCTGAGCAAGCAGGCCCGGGCCCGGGCCCGGCTTTCGGGGCTGGCCCGGCCCCAGCGGCCGGCGCCAGGGAGGGGACCCCCGGAGGCTGAGGAGCGGGAGGCGTCGGCCTCCCCGGGGCCCGCCTCCCGGAGCTCCTCCTGGCGGTGCCGGAACGCGCCGACACGCGATCCCGGACAGGGCCCCGGGGGGGCGGCCCTGCGGCCCTCTGGTGCCCGAAGTGTGTTCGCCGGGCGTTTTCCGGCCAATTCTCACGAGCGTTCTGCCCAAATCGGGATCGATTTGGGCAGAACGCTCGTGAGAATTGGCCGGCGTTGGGCAGCCCCGGTCAGCGCCCAGGGCCGCGTGGAGCAGGGCCCTTTCTCGCTCGGGGCATGGCGCGGCCACACGGAAAACGAGCCGCGACGATGGGGCGCGGCCGGCGGCCCCGGCCCCGGGGAGTTTACCCCGAGCAGAGTGGATGGAGGCGCCGTGGCCGGGCGTCCGCCTCCGCCGTGGCGGGCGGCCGGGGCGCCCGTGGAGGGGGCTGGCCTCTGTGGGGGAACGGAGTGATCTCTCACTCCACGGCTGGGACGAAGCCGCGCAAGGTGCCGTGGTCGCCGGGACGGTCGGGGGGACTCGTGGCGCGGGACTCAGGGTTCCCCATGCGGAGGCCCCCAGGCTCAGGCCCCTGGCAACGGAAGGCTGAGCAAGCAGGCCCGGGCCCGGGCCCGGCTTTCGGGGCTGGCCCGGCCCCAGCTGCCGGCTCCAGGGAGGGGACCCCCGGAGGCTGAGGAGCGGGAGGCGTCGGCCTCCCCGGGGCCCGCCTCCCGGAGCTCCTCCTGGCGGTGCCGAAACGCGTCGACACGCGATCCCAGACAGGGCCCCGGGGGGGGCCGCCCTGCGGCCCTGTGGTGCCCGAAGTGTGTTCGCCGGGCGTTTTCCGGCCAATTCTCACGAGCGTTCTGCCCAAATCGGGATCGATTTGGGCAGAACGCTCGTGAGAATTGGCCGGCGTTGGGCAGCCCCGGTCAGCGCCCAGGGCCGCGTGGAGCAGGGCCCTTTCTCGCTCGGGGCATGGCGCGGCCACCCGGAAAACGAGCCGCGACGATGGGGCGCGGCCGGCGGCCCCGGCGCCGGGGAGTTTTCCCCGAGCAGAGTGGATGGAGGCGCCGTGGCCGGGCGTCCGCCTCCGCCGTGGCGGGCGGCCGGGGCGCCCGTGGAGGGGGCTGGCCTCTGTGGGGGAACGGAGTGATCTCTCACTCCACGGCTGGGACGAAGCCGCGCAAGGTGCCGTGGTCGCCGGGACGGTCGGGGGGACTCGTGGCGCGGGACTCAGGGTTCCCCATGCGGAGGCCCCCAGGCTCAGGCCCCTGGCAACGGAAGGCTGAGCAAGCAGGCCCGGGCCCGGGCCCGGCTTTCGGGGCTGGCCCGGCCCCAGCGGCCGGCGCCAGGGAGGGGACCCCCGGAGGCTGAGGAGCGGGAGGCGTCGGCCTCCCCGGGGCCCGCCTCCCGGAGCTCCTCCTGGCGGTGCCGGAACGCGCCGACACGCGATCCCGGACAGGGCCCCGGGGGGGCGGCCCTGCGGCCCTCTGGTGCCCGAAGTGTGTTCGCCGGGCGTTTTCCGGCCAATTCTCACGAGCGTTCTGCCCAAATCGGGATCGATTTGGGCAGAACGCTCGTGAGAATTGGCCGGCGTTGGGCAGCCCCGGTCAGCGCCCAGGGCCGCGTGGAGCAGGGCCCTTTCTCGCTCGGGGCATGGCGCGGCCACCCGGAAAACGAGCCGCGACGATGGGGCGCGGCCGGCGGCCCCGGCGCCGGGGAGTTTTCCCCGAGCAGAGTGGATGGAGGCGCCGTGGCCGGGCGTCCGCCTCCGCCGTGGCGGGCGGCCGGGGCGCCCGTGGAGGGGGCTGGCCTCTGTGGGGGAACGGAGTGATCTCTCACTCCACGGCTGGGACGAAGCCGCGCAAGGTGCCGTGGTCGCCGGGACGGTCGGGGGGACTCGTGGCGCGGGACTCAGGGTTCCCCATGCGGAGGCCCCCAGGCTCAGGCCCCTGGCAACGGAAGGCTGAGCAAGCAGGCCCGGGCCCGGGCCCGGCTTTCGGGGCTGGCCCGGCCCCAGCGGCCGGCGCCAGGGAGGGGACCCCCGGAGGCTGAGGAGCGGGAGGCGTCGGCCTCCCCGGGGCCCGCCTCCCGGAGCTCCTCCTGGCGGTGCCGGAACGCGCCGACACGCGATCCCGGACAGGGCCCCGGGGGGGCGGCCCTGCGGCCCTCTGGTGGCCGAAGTGTGTTCGCCGGGCGTTTTCCGGCCAATTCTCACGAGCGTTCTGCCCAAATCGGGATCGATTTGGGCAGAACGCTCGTGAGAATTGGCCGGCGTTGGGCAGCCCCGGTCAGCGCCCAGGGCCGCGTGGAGCAGGGCCCTTTCTCGCTCGGGGCATGGCGCGGCCACCCGGAAAACGAGCCGCGACGATGGGGCGCGGCCGGCGGCCCCGGCGCCGGGGAGTTTTCCCCGAGCAGGGTGGATGGAGGCGCCGTAGCCGGGCGTCCGCCTCCGCCGTGGCGGGCGGCCGGGGCGCCCGTGGAGGGGGCTGGCCTCTGTGGGGGAACGGAGTGATCTCTCACTCCACGGCTGGGACGAAGCCGCGCAAGGTGCCGTGGTCGCCGGGACGGTCGGGGGGACTCGTGGCGCGGGACTCAGGGTTCCCCATGCGGAGGCCCCCAGGCTCAGGCCCCTGGCAACGGAAGGCTGAGCAAGCAGGCCCGGGCCCGGGCCCGGCTTTCGGGGCTGGCCCGGCCCCAGCGGCCGGCGCCAGGGAGGGGAACCCCGGAGGCTGAGGAGCGGGAGGCGTCGGCCTCCCCGGGGCCCGCCTCCCGGAGCTCCTCCTGGCGGTGCCGGAACGCGCCGACACGCGATCCCGGACAGGGCCCCGGGGGGGCGGCCCTGCGGCCCTCTGGTGCCCGAAGTGTGTTCGCCGGGCGTTTTCCGGCCAATTCTCACGAGCGTTCTGCCCAAATCGGGATCGATTTGGGCAGAACGCTCGTGAGAATTGGCCGTCGTTGGGCAGCCCCGGTCAGCGCCCAGGGCCGCGTGGAGCAGGGCCCTTTCTCGCTCGGGGCATGGCGCGGCCACCCGGAAAACGAGCCGCGACGATGGGGCGCGGCCGGCGGCCCCGGCGCCGGGGAGTTTTCCCCGAGCAGAGTGGATGGAGGCGCCGTGGCCGGGCGTCCGCCTCCGCCGTGGCGGGCGGCCGGGGCGCCCGTGGAGGGGGCTGGCCTCTGTGGGGGAACGGAGTGATCTCTCACTCCACGGCTGGGACGAAGCCGCGCAAGGTGCCGTGGTCGCCGGGACGGTCGGGGGGACTCGTGGCGCGGGACTCAGGGTTCCCCATGCGGAGGCCCCCAGGCTCAGGCCCCTGGCAACGGAAGGCTGAGCAAGCAGGCCCGGGCCCGGGCCCGGCTTTCGGGGCTGGCCCGGCCCCAGCGGCCGGCGCCAGGGAGGGGACCCCCGGAGGCTGAGGAGCGGGAGGCGTCGGCCTCCCCGGGGCCCGCCTCCCGGAGCTCCTCCTGGCGGTGCCGGAACGCGCCGACACGCGATCCCGGACAGGGCCCCGGGGGGGCGGCCCTGCGGCCCTCTGGTGCCCGAAGTGTGTTCGCCGGGCGTTTTCCGGCCAATTCTCACGAGCGTTCTGCCCAAATCGGGATCGATTTGGGCAGAACGCTCGTGAGAATTGGCCGGCGTTGGGCAGCCCCGGTCAGCGCCCAGGGCCGCGTGGAGCAGGGCCCTTTCTCGCTCGGGGCATGGCGCGGCCACCCGGAAAACGAGCCGCGACGATGGGGCGCGGCCGGCGGCCCCGGCGCCGGGGAGTTTTCCCCGAGCAGAGTGGATGGAGGCGCCGTGGCCGGGCGTCCGCCTCCGCCGTGGCGGGCGGCCGGGGCGCCCGTGGAGGGGGCTGGCCTCTGTGGGGGAACGGAGTGATCTCTCACTCCACGGCTGGGACGAAGCCGCGCAAGGTGCCGTGGTCGCCGGGACGGTCGGGGGGACTCGTGGCGCGGGACTCAGGGTTCCCCATGCGGAGGCCCCCAGGCTCAGGCCCCTGGCAACGGAAGGCTGAGCAAGCAGGCCCGGGCCCGGGCCCGGCTTTCGGGGCTGGCCCGGCCCCAGCGGCCGGCGCCAGGGAGGGGACCCCCGGAGGCTGAGGAGCGGGAGGCGTCGGCCTCCCCGGGGCCCGCCTCCCGGAGCTCCTCCTGGCGGTGCCGGAACGCGCCGACACGCGATCCCGGACAGGGCCCCGGGGGGGCGGCCCTGCGGCCCTCTGGTGCCCGAAGTGTGTTCGCCGGGCGTTTTCCGGCCAATTCTCACGAGCGTTCTGCCCAAATCGGGATCGATTTGGGCAGAACGCTCGTGAGAATTGGCCGGCGTTGGGCAGCCCCGGTCAGCGCCCAGGGCCGCGTGGAGCAGGGCACTTTCTCGCTCGGGGCATGGCGCGGCCACCCGGAAAACGAGCCGCGACGATGGGGCGCGGCCGGCGGCCCCGGCGCCGGGGAGTTTTCCCCGAGCAGGGTGGATGGAAGCGCCGTAGCCGGGCGTCCGCCTCCGCCGTGGCGGGCGGCCGGGGCGCCCGTGGAGGGGGCTGGCCTCTGTGGGGGAACGGAGTGATCTCTCACTCCACGGCTGGGACGAAGCCGCGCAAGGTGCCGTGGTCGCCGGGACGGTCGGGGGGACTCGTGGCGCGGGACTCAGGGTTCCCCATGCGGAGGCCCCCAGGCTCAGGCCCCTGGCAACGGAAGGCTGAGCAAGCAGGCCCGGGCCCGGGCCCGGCTTTCGGGGCTGGCCCGGCCCCAGCGGCCGGCGCCAGGGAGGGGACCCCCGGAGGCTGAGGAGTGGGAGGCGTCGGCCTCCCCGGGGCCCGCCTCCCGGAGCTCCTCCTGGCGGTGCCGGAACGCGCCGACACGCGATCCCGGACAGGGCCCCGGGGGGGCGGCCCTGCGGCCCTCTGGTGCCCGAAGTGTGTTCGCCGGGCGTTTTCCGGCCAATTCTCACGAGCGTTCTGCCCAAATCGGGATCGATTTGGGCAGAACGCTCGTGAGAATTGGCCGGCGTTGGGCAGCCCCGGTCAGCGCCCAGGGCCGCGTGGAGCAGGGCCCTTTCTCGCTCGGGGCATGGCGCGGCCACCCGGAAAACGAGCCGCGACGATGGGGCGCGGCCGGCGGCCCCGGCGCCGGGGAGTTTTCCCCGAGCAGAGTGGATGGAGGCGCCGTGGCCGGGCGTCCGCCTCCGCCGTGGCGGGCGGCCGGGGCGCCCGTGGAGGGGGCTGGCCTCTGTGGGGGAACGGAGTGATCTCTCACTCCACGGCTGGGACGAAGCCGCGCAAGGTGCCGTGGTCGCCGGGACGGTCGGGGGGACTCGTGGCGCGGGACTCAGGGTTCCCCATGCGGAGGCCCCCAGGCTCAGGCCCCTGGCAACGGAAGGCTGAGCAAGCAGGCCCGGGCCCGGGCCCGGCTTTCGGGGCTGGCCCGGCCCCAGCGGCCGGCGCCAGGGAGGGGACCCCCGGAGGCTGAGGAGCGGGAGGCGTCGGCCTCCCCGGGGCCCGCCTCCCGGAGCTCCTCCTGGCGGTGCCGGAACGCGCCGACACGCGATCCCGGACAGGGCCCCGGGGGGGGCGGCCCTGCGGCCCTCTGGTGCCCGAAGTGTGTTCGCCGGGCGTTTTCCGGACAATTCTCACGAGCGTTCTGCCCAAATCGGGATCGATTTGGGCAGAACGCTCGTGAGAATTGGCCGGCGTTGGGCAGCCCCGGTCAGCGCCCAGGGCCGCGTGGAGCAGGGCCCTTTCTCGCTCGGGGCATGGCGCGGCCACCCGGAAAACGACCCGCAACGATGGGGCGCGGCCGGCGGCCCCGGCGCCGGGGAGTTTTCCCCGAGCAGAGTGGATGGAGGCGCCGTGGCCGGGCGTCCGCCTCCGCCGTGGCGGGCGGCCGGGGCGCCCGTGGAGGGGGCTGGCCTCTGTGGGGGAACGGAGTGATCTCTCACTCCACGGCTGGGACGAAGCCGCGCAAGGTGCCGTGGTCGCCGGGACGGTCGGGGGGACTCGTGGCGCGGGACTCAGGGTTCCCCATGCGGAGGCCCCCAGGCTCAGGCCCCTGGCAACGGAAGGCTGAGCAAGCAGGCCCGGGCCCGGGCCCGGCTTTCGGGGCTGGCCCGGCCCCAGCTGCCGGCGCCAGGGAGGGGACCCCCGGAGGCTGAGGAGCGGGAGGCGTCGGCCTCCCCGGGGCCCGCCTCCCGGAGCTCCTCCTGGCGGTGCCGAAACGCGTGGACACGCGATCCCAGACAGGGCCCCGGGGGGGGGCCGCCCTGCGGCCCTGTGGTGCCCGAAGTGTGTTCGCCGGGCGTTTTCCGGCCAATTCTCACGAGCGTTCTGCCCAAATCGGGATCGATTTGGGCAGAACGCTCGTGAGAATTGGCCGGCGTTGGGCAGCCCCGGTCAGCGCCCAGGGCCGCGTGGAGCAGGGCCCTTTCTCGCTCGGGGCATGGCGCGGCCACCCGGAAAACGAGCCGCGACGATGGGGCGCGGCCGGCGGCCCCGGCGCCGGGGAGTTTTCCCCGAGCAGAGTGGATGGAGGCGCCGTGGCCGGGCGTCCGCCTCCGCCGTGGCGGGCGGCCGGGGCGCCCGTGGAGGGGGCTGGCCTCTGTGGGGGAACGGAGTGATCTCTCACTCCACGGCTGGGACGAAGCCGCGCAAGGTGCCGTGGTCGCCGGGACGGTCGGGGGGACTCGTGGCGCGGGACTCAGGGTTCCCCATGCGGAGGCCCCCAGGCTCAGGCCCCTGGCAACGGAAGGCTGAGCAAGCAGGCCCGGGCCCGGGCCCGGCTTTCGGGGCTGGCCCGGCCCCAGCGGCCGGCGCCAGGGAGGGGACTCCCGGAGGCTGAGGAGCGGGAGGCGTCGGCCTCCCCGGGGCCCGCCTCCCGGAACTCCTCCTGGCGGTGCCGGAACAAGCCGACACGCGATCCCGGACAGGGCCCCGGGGGGGCGGCCCTGCGGCCCTCTGGTGCCCGAAGTGTGTTCGCCGGGCGTTTTCCGGCCAATTCTCACGAGCGTTCTGCCCAAATCGGGATCGATTTGGGCAGAACGCTCGTGAGAATTGGCCGGCGTTGGGCAGCCCCGGTCAGCGCCCAGGGCCGCGTGGAGCAGGGCCCTTTCTCGCTCGGGGCATGGCGCGGCCACCCGGAAAACGAGCCGCGACGATGGGGCGCGGCCGGCGGCCCCGGCGCCGGGGAGTTTTCCCCGAGCAGGGAGGATGGAGGCGCCGTGGCCGGGCGTCCGCCTCCGCCGTGGCGGGCGGCCGGGGCGCCCGTGGAGGGGGCTGGCCTCTGTGGGGGAACGGAGTGATCTCTCACTCCACGGCTGGGACGAAGCCGCGCAAGGTGCCGTGGTCGCCGGGACGGTCGGGGGGACTCGTGGCGCGGGACTCAGGGTTCCCCATGCAGAGGCCCCCAGGCTCAGGTCCCTGGCAACGGAAGGCTGAGCAAGCAGGCCCGGGCCCGGGCCCGGCTTTCGGGGCTGGCCCGGCCCCAGCGGCCGGCGCCAGGGAGGGGACCCCCGGAGGCTGAGGAGCGGGAGGCGTCGGCCTCCCCGGGTCCCGCCTCCCGGAGCTCCTCCTGGCGGTGCCGGAACGCGCTGACACGCGATCCCGGACAGGGCCCCGGGGGGGCGGCCCTGCGGCCCTCTGGTGCCCGAAGTGTGTTCGCCGGGCGTTTTCCGGCCAATTCTCACGAGCGTTCTGCCCAAATCGGGATCGATTTGGGCAGAACGCTCGTGAGAATTGGCCGGCGTTGGGCAGCCCCGGTCAGCGCCCAGGGCCGCGTGGAGCAGGGCCCTTTCTCGCTCGGGGCATGGCGCGGCCACCCGGAAAACGAGCCGCGACGATGGGGCGCGGCCGGCGGCCCCGGCGCCGGGGAGTTTTCCCCGAGCAGAGTGGATGGAGGCGCCGTGGCCGGACGTCCGCCTCCGCCGTGGCGGGCGGCCGGGGCGCCCGTGGAGGGGGCTGGCCTCTGTGGGGGAACGGAGTGATCTCTCACTCCACGGCTGGGACGAAGCCGCGCAAGGTGCCGTGGAAGCCGGGACGGTCGGGGGGACTCGTGGCGCGGGACTCAGGGTTCCCCATGCGGAGGCCCCCAGGCTCAGGCCCCTGGCAACGGAAGGCTGAGCAAGCAGGCCCGGGCCCGGGCCCGGCTTTCGGGGCTGGCCCGGCCCCAGCGGCCGGCGCCAGGGAGGGGACCCCCGGAGGCTGAGGAGCGGGAGGCGTCGGCCTCCCCGGGGCCCGCCTCCCGGAGCTCCTCCTGGCGGTGCCGGAACGCGCCGACACGCGATCCCGGACAGGGCCCCGGGGGGGCGGCCCTGCGGCCCTCTGGTGCCCGAAGTGTGTTCGCCGGGCATTTTCCGGCCAATTCTCACGAGCGTTCTGCCCAAATCGGGATCGATTTGGGCAGAACGCTCGTGAGAATTGGCCGGCGTTGGGCAGCCCCGGTCAGCGCCCAGGGCCGCGTGGAGCAGGGCCCTTTCTCGCTCGGGGCATGGCGCGGCCACCCGGAAAACGAGCCGCGACGATGGGGCGCGGCCGGCGGCCCCGGCGCCGGGGAGTTTTCCCCGAGCAGAGTGGATGGAGGCGCCGTGGCCGGGCGTCCGCCTCCGCCGTGGCGGGCAGCCGGGGCGCCCGTGGAGGGGGCTGGCCTCTGTGGGGGAACGGAGTGATCTCTCACTCCACGGCTGGGACGAAGCCGCGCAAGGTGCCGTGGTCGCCGGGACGGTCGGGGGGACTCGTGGCGCGGGACTCAGGGTTCCCCATGCGGAGGCCCCCAGGCTCAGGCCCCTGGCAACGGAAGGCTGAGCAAGCAGGCCCGGGCCCGGGCCCGGCTTTCGGGGCTGGCCCGGCCCCAGCGGCCGGCGCCAGGGAGGGGACCCCCGGAGGCTGAGGAGCGGGAGGCGTCGGCCTCCCCGGGGCCCGCCTCCCGGAGCTCCTCCTGGCGGTGCCGGAACGCGCCGACACGCGATCCCAGACAGGGCCCCGGGGGGGCGGCCCTGCGGCCCTCTGGTGCCCGAAGTGTGTTCGCCGGGCGTTTTCCGGCCAATTCTCACGAGCGTTCTGCCCAAATCGGGATCGATTTGGGCAGAACGCTCGTGAGAATTGGCCGGCGTTGGGCAGCCCCGGTCAGCGCCCAGGGCCGCGTGGAGCAGGGCCCTTTCTCGCTCGGGGCATGGCGCGGCCACCTGGAAAACGAGCCGCGACGATGGGGCGCGGCCGGCGGCCCCGGCGCCGGGGAGTTTTCCCCGAGCAGAGTGGATGGAGGCGCCGTGGCCGGGCGTCCGCCTCCGCCGTGGCGGGCGGCCGAGGCGCCCGTGGAGGGGGCTGGCCTCTGTGGGGGAACGGAGTGATCTCTCACTCCACGGCTGGGACGAAGCCGCGCAAGGTGCCGTGGTCGCCGGGACGGTCGGGGGGACTCGTGGCGCGGGACTCAGGGTTCCCCATGCGGAGGCCCCCAGGCTCAGGCCCCTGGCAACGGAAGGCTGAGCAAGCAGGCCCGGGCCCGGGCCCGGCTTTCGGGGCTGGCCCGGCCCCAGCGGCCGGCGCCAGGGAGGGGACCCCCGGAGGCTGAGGAGCGGGAGGCGTCGGCCTCCCCGGGGCCCGCCTCCTGGAGCTCCTCCTGGCGGTGCCGGAACGCGCCGACACGCGATCCCGGACAGGGCCCCGGGGGGGCGGCCCTGCGGCCCTCTGGTGCCCGAAGTGTGTTCGCCGGGCGTTTTCCGGCCAATTCTCACGAGCGTTCTGCCCAAATCGGGATCGATTTGGGCAGAACGCTCGTGAGAATTGGCCGGCGTTGGGCAGCCCCGGTCAGCTCCCAGGGCCGCGTGGAGCAGGGCACTTTCTCGCTCGGGGCATGGCGCGGCCTCCCGGAAAACGAGCCGCGACGATGGGGCGCGGCCGGCGGCCCCGGCGACGGGGAGTTTTCCCCGAGCAGAGTGGATGGAGGCGCCGTGGCCGGGCGTCCGCCTCCGCCGTGGCGGGCGGCCGGGGCGCCCGTGGAGGGGGCTGGCCTCTGTGGGGGAACGGAGTGATCTCTCACTCCACGGCTGGGACGAAGCCGCGCAAGGTGCCGTGGTCGCCGGGACGGTCGGGGGGACTCGTGGCGCGGGACTCAGGGTTCCCCATGCGGAGGCCCCCAGGCTCAGGCCCCTGGCAACGGAAGGCTGAGCAAGCAGGCCCGGGCCCGGGCCCGGCTTTCGGGGCTGGCCCGGCCCCAGCGGCCGGCGCCAGGGAGGGGACCCCCGGAGGCTGAGGAGCGGGAGGCGTCGGCCTCCCCGGGGCCCGCCTCCCGGAGCTCCTCCTGGCGGTGCCGGAACGCGCCGACACGCGATCCCGGACAGGGCCCCGGGGGGGCGGCCCTGTGGCCCTCTGGTGCCCGAAGTGTGTTCGCCGGGCATTTTCCGGCCAATTCTCACGAGCGTTCTGCCCAAATCGGGATCGATTTGGGCAGAACGCTCGTGAGAATTGGCCGGCGTTGGGCAGCCCCGGTCAGCGCCCAGGGCCGCGTGGAGCAGGGCCCTTTCTCGCTCGGGGCATGGCGCGGCCACCCGGAAAACGAGCCGCGACGATGGGGCGCGGCCGGCGGCCCCGGCGCCGGGGACTTTTCCCCGAGCAGGGTGGATGGAGGCGCCGTGGCCGGGCGTCCGCCTCCGCCGTGGCGGGCGGCCGGGGCGCCCGTGGAGGGGGCTGGCCTCTGTGGGGGAACGGAGTGATCTCTCACTCCACGGCTGGGACGAAGCCGCGCAAGGTGCCGTGGTCGCCGGGACGGTCGGGGGGACTCGTGGCGCGGGACTCAGGGTTCCCCATGCGGAGGCCCCCAGGCTCAGGCCCCTGGCAACGGAAGGCTGAGCAAGCAGGCCCGGGCCCGGGCCCGGCTTTCGGGGCTGGCCCGGCCCCAGCGGCCGGCGCCAGGGAGGGGACCCCCGGAGGCTGAGGAGCGGGAGGCGTCGGCCTCCCCGGGGCCCGCCTCCCGGAGCTCCTCCTGGCGGTGCCGGAACGCGCCGACACGCGATCCCGGACAGGGCCCCGGGGGGGCGGCCCTGCGGCCCTCTGGTGCCCGAAGTGTGTTCGCCGGGCGTTTTCCGGCCAATTCTCACGAGCGTTCTGCCCAAATCGGGATCGATTTGGGCAGAACGCTCGTGAGAATTGGCCGGCGTTGGGCAGCCCCGGTCAGCGCCCAGGGCCGCGTGGAGCAGGGCCCTTTCTCGCTCGGGGCCTGGCACGGCCACCCGGAAAACGAGCCGCGACGATGGGGCGCGGCCGGCGGCCCCGGCGCCGGGGAGTTTTCCCCCGAGCAGAGTGGATGGAGGCGCCGTGGCCGGGCGTCCGCCTCCGCCGTGGCGGGCGGCCGGGGCGCCCGTGGAGGGGGCTGGCCTCTGTGGGGGAACGGAGTGATCTCTCACTCCACGGCTGGGACGAAGCCGCGCAAGGTGCCGTGGTCGCCGGGACGGTCGGGGGGACTCGTGGCGCGGGACTCAGGGTTCCCCATGCGGAGGCCCCCAGGCTCAGGCCCCTGGCAACGGAAGGCTGAGCAAGCAGTCCCGGGCCCGGGCCCGGCTTTCGGGGCTGGCCCGGCCCCAGCGGCCGGCGCCAGGGAGGGGACCCCCGGAGGCTGAGGAGCGGGAGGCGTCGGCCTCCCCGGGGCCCGCCTCCCGGAGCTCCTCCTGGCGGTGCCAGAACGCACCGACACGCGATCCCGGACAGGGCCCCGGGGGGGCGGCCCTGCGGCCCTCTGGTGCCCGAAGTGTGTTCGCCGGGCGTTTTCCGGCCAATTCTCACGAGCGTTCTGCCCAAATCGGGATCGATTTGGGCAGAACGCTCGTGAGAATTGGCCGGCGTTGGGCAGCCCCGGTCAGCGCCCAGGGCCGCGTGGAGCAGGGCCCTTTCTCGCTCGGGGCATGGCGCGGCCACCCGGAAAACGAGCCGCGACGATGGGGCTCGGCCGGCGGCCCCGGCGCCGGGGAGTTTTCCCCGAGCAGGGTGGATGGAGGCGCCGTGGCCGGGCGTCCGCCTCCGCCGTGGCGGGCGGCCGGGGCGCCCGTGGAGGGGGCTGGCCTCTGTGGGGGAACGGAGTGATCTCTCACTCCACGGCTGGGACGAAGCCGCGCAAGGTGCCGTGGTCGCCGGGACGGGCGGGGGGACTCGTGGCGCGGGACTCAGGGTTCCCCATGCGGAGGCCCCCAGGCTCAGGCCCCTGGCAACGGAAGGCTGAGCAAGCAGGCCCGGGCCCGGGCCCGGCTTTCGGGGTTGGCCCGGCCCCAGCGGCCGGCGCCAGGGAGGGGACCCCCGGAGGCTGAGGAGCGGGAGGCGTCGGCCTCCCCGGGGCCCGCCTCCCGGAGCTCCTCCTGGCGGTGCCGGAACGCGCCGACACGCGATCCCGGACAGGGCCCCGGGGGGGGCGGCCCTGCGGCCCTCTGGTGCCCGAAGTGTGTTCGCCGGGCGTTTTCCGGCCAATTCTCACGAGCGTTCTGCCCAAATCGGGATCGATTTGGGCAGAACGCTCGTGAGAATTGGCCGGCGTTGGGCAGCCCCGGTCAGCGCCCAGGGCCGCGTGGAGCAGGGCCCTTTCTCGCTCGGGGCATGGCGCGGCCACCCGGAAAACGAGCCGCGACGATGGGTCGCGGCCGGCGGCCCCGGCGCCGGGGAGTTTTCCCCGAGAATGGTGGATGGAGGCGCCGTGGCCGGGCGTCCGCCTCCGCCGTGGCGGGCGGCCGGGGCGCCCGTGGAGGGGGCTGGCCTCTGTGGGGGAACGGAGTGATCTCTCACTCCACGGCTGGGACGAAGCCACGAAAGGTGCCGTGGTCGCCGGGACGGTCGGGGGGACTCGTGGCGCGGGACTCAGGGTTCCCCATGCGGAGGCCCCCAGGCTCAGGCCCCTGGCAACGGAAGGCTGAGCAAGCAGGCCCGGGCCCGGGCCCGGCATTCGGGGCTGGCCCGGCCCCAGCGGCCGGCGCCAGGGAGGGGACCCCCGGAGGCTGAGGAGCGGGAGGCGTCGGCCTCCCCGGGGCCCGCCTCCCGGAGCTCCTCCTCGCGGTGCCGGAACGCGCCGACACGCGATCCCGGACAGGGCCCCGGGGGGGGGCCCTGCGGCCCTCTGGTGCCCGAAGTGTGTTCGCCGGGCGTTTTCCGGCCAATTCTCACGAGCGTTCTGCCCAAATCGGGATCGATTTGGGCAGAACGCTCGTGAGAATTGGCCGGCGTTGGGCAGCCCCGGTCAGCGCCCAGGGCCGCGTGGAGCAGGGCCCTTTCTCGCTCGGGGCATGGCGCGGCCACCCGGAAAACGAGCCGCGACGATGGGGCGCGGCCGGCGGCCCCGGCGCCGGGGAGTTTTCCCCGAGCAGGGTGGATGGAAGCGCCGTGGCCGGGCGTCCGCCTCCGCCGTGGCGGGCGGCCGGGGCGCCCGTGGAGGGGGCTGGCCTCTGTGGGGGAACGGAGTGATCTCTCACTCCACGGCTGGGACGAAGCCGCGAAAGGTGCCGTGGTCGCCGGGACGGTCGGGGGGACTCGTGGCGCAGGACTCAGGGTTCCCCATGCGGAGGCCCCCAGGCTCAGGCCCCTGGCAACGGAAGGCTGAGCAAGCAGGCCCGGGCCCGGGCCCGGCTTTCGGGGCTGGCCCGGCCCCAGCGGCCGGCGCCAGGGAGGGGACCCCCGGAGGCTGAGGAGCGGGAGGCGTCGGCCTCCCCGGGGCCTGCCTCCCGGAGCTCCTCCTGGCGGTGCCGGAACGCGCCGACACGCGATCCCGGACAGGGCCCCGGGGGGGCGGCCCTGCGGCCCTCTGGTGCCCGAAGTGTGTTCGCCGGGCGTTTTCCGGCCAATTCTCACGAGCGTTCTGCCCAAATCGGGATCGATTTGGGCAGAACGCTCGTGAGAATTGGCCGGCGTTGGGCAGCCCCGGTCAGCGCCCAGGGCCGCGTGGAGCAGGGCCCTTTCTCGCTCGGGGCATGGCGCGGCCACCCGGAAAACGAGCCGCGACGATGGGGCGCGGCCGGGGGCCCCGGCGCCGGGGAGTTTTCCCCGAGCAGGGTGGATGGAGGCGCCGTGGCCGGGCGTCCGCCTCCGCCGTGGCGGGCGGCCGGGGCGCCCGTGGAGGGGGCTGGCCTCTGTGGGGGAACGGAGTGATCTCTCACTCCACGGCTGGGACGAAGCCGCGCAAGGTGCCGTGGTCGCCGGGACGGTCGGGGGGACTCGTGGCGCGGGACTCAGGGTTCCCCATGCGGAGGCCCCCAGGCTCAGGCCCCTGGCAACGGAAGGCTGAGCAAGCAGGCCCGGGCCCGGGCCCGGCTTTCGGGGCTGGCCCGGCCCCAGCGGCCGGCGCCAGGGAGGGGACCCCCGGAGGCTGAGGAGCGGGAGGCGTCGGCCTCCCCGGGGCCCGCCTCCCGGAGCTCCTCCTGGCGGTGCCGGAACGCGCCGACACGCGATCCCGGACAGGGCCCCTGGGGGGCGGCCCTGCGGCCCTCTGGTGCCCGAAGTGTGTTCGCCGGGCGTTTTCCGGACAATTCTCACGAGCGTTCTGCCCAAATCGGGATCGATTTGGGCAGAACGCTCGTGAGAATTGGCCGGCGTTGGGCAGCCCCGGTCAGCGCCCAGGGCCGCGTGGAGCAGGGCCCTTTCTCGCTCGGGGCATGGCGCGGCCACCCGGAAAACGAGCCGCGACGATGGGGCTCGGCCGGCGGCCCCGGCGCCGGGGAGTTTTCCCCGAGCAGGGTGGATGGAGGCGCCGTGGCCGGGCGTCCGCCTCCGCCGTGGCGGGCGGCCGGGGCGCCCGTGGAGGGGGCTGGCCTCTGTGGGGGAACGGAGTGATCTCTCACTCCACGGCTGGGACGAAGCCGCGCAAGGTGCCGTGGTCGCCGGGACGGGCGGGGGGACTCGTGGCGTGGGACTCAGGGTTCCCCATGCGGAGGCCCCCAGGCTCAGGCCCCTGGCAACGGAAGGCTGAGCAAGCAGGCCCGGGCCCGGGCCCGGCTTTCGGGGTTGGCCCGGCCCCAGCGGCCGGCGCCAGGGAGGGGACCCCCGGAGGCTGAGGAGCGGGAGGCGTCGGCCTCCCCGGGGCCCGCCTCCCGGAGCTCCTCCTGGCGGTGCCGGAACGCGCCGACACGCGATCCCGGACAGGGACCCGGGGGGGCGGCCCTGCGGCCCTCTGGTGCCCGAAGTGTGTTCGCCGGGCGTTTTCCGGCCAATTCTCACGAGCGTTCTGCCCAAATCGGGATCGATTTGGGCAGAACGCTCGTGAGAATTGGCCGGCGTTGGGCAGCCCTGGTCAGCGCCCAGGGCCGCGTGGAGCAGGGCCCTTTCTCGCTCGGGGCATGGCGCGGCCACCCGGAAAACGAGCCGCGACGATGGGTCGCGGCCGGCGGCCCCGGCGCCGGGGAGTTTTCCCCGAGCAGGGTGGATGGAGGCGCCGTGGCCGGGCGTCCGCCTCCGCCGTGGCGGGCGGCCGGGGCGCCCGTGGAGGGGGTGGCCTCTGTGGGGGAACGGAGTGATCTCTCACTCCACGGCTGGGACGAAGCCACGCAAGGTGCCGTGGTCGCCGGGACGGTCGGGGGGACTCGTGGCGCGGGACTCAGGGTTCCCCATGCGGAGGCCCCCAGGCTCAGGCCCCTGGCAACGGAAGGCTGAGCAAGCAGGCCCGGGCCCGGGCCCGGCTTTCGGGGCTGGCCCGGCCCCAGCGGCCGGCGCCAGGGAGGGGACCCCCGGAGGCTGAGGAGCGGGAGGCGTCGGCCTCCCCGGGGCCCGCCTCCCGGAGCTCCTCCTGGCGGTGCCGGAACGCGCCGACACGCGATCCCGGACAGGGCCCCGGGGGGGGGCCCTGCGGCCCTCTGGTGCCCGAAGTGTGTTCGCCGGGCGTTTTCCGGCCAATTCTCACGAGCGTTCTGCCCAAATCGGGATCGATTTGGGCAGAACGCTCGTGAGAATTGGCCGGCGTTGGGCAGCCCCGGTCAGTGCCCAGGGCCGCGTGGAGCAGGGCCCTTTCTCGCTCGGGGCATGGCGCGGCCACCCGGAAAACGAGCCGCGACAATGGGGCGCGGCCGGCGGCCCCGGCGCCGGGGAGTTTTCCCCGAGCAGGGTGGATGGAGGCGCCGTGGCCGGGCGTCCGCCTCCGCCGTGGCGGGCGGCCGGGGCGCCCGTGGAGGGGGCTGGCCTCTGTGGGGGAACGGAGTGATCTCTCACTCCACGGCTGGGACGAAGCCGCGCAAGGTGCCGTGGTCGCCGGGACGGTCGGGGGGACTCGTGGCGCGGGACTCAGGGTTCCCCATGCGGAGGCCCCCAGGCTCAGGCCCCTGGCAACGGAAGGCTGAGCAAGCAGGCCCGGGCCCTGGCCCGGGTTTCGGGGCTGGCCCGGCCCCAGCGGCCGGCGCCAGGGAGGGGACCCCCGGAGGCTGAGGAGCGGGAGGCGTCGGCCTCCCCGGGGCCCGCCTCCCGGAGCTCCTCCTGGCGGTGCCGGAACGCGCCGACACGCGATCCCGGACAGGGCCCCGGGGGGGCGGCCCTGCGGCCCTCTGGTGCCCGAAGTGTGTTCGCCGGGCGTTTTCCGGCCAATTCTCACGAGCGTTCTGCCCAAATCGGGATCGATTTGGGCAGAACGCTCGTGAGAATTGGCCGGCGTTGGGCAGCCCCGGTCAGCGCCCAGGGCCGCGTGGAGCAGGGCCCTTTCTCGCTCGGGGCATGGCTCGGCCACCCGAAAAACGAGCCGCGACGATGGGGCGCGGCCGGCGGCCCCGGCGCCGGGGAGTTTTCCCCGAGCAGAGTGGATGGAGGCGCCGTGGCCGGGCGTCCGCCTCCGCCGTGGCGGGCGGCCGGGGCGCCCGTGGAGGGGGCTGGCCTCTGTGGGGGAACGGAGTGATCTCTCACTCCACGGCTGGGACGAAGCCGCGAAAGGTGCCGTGGTCGCCGGGACGGTCGGGGGGACTCGTGGCGCGGGACTCAGGGTTCCCCATGCGGAGGCCCCCAGGCTCAGGCCCCTGGCAACGGAAGGCTGAGCAAGCAGGCCCGGGCCCGGGCCCGGCTTTCGGGGCTGGCCCGGCCCCAGCGGCCGGCGCCAGGGAGGGGACCCCCGGAGGCTGAGGAGCGGGAGGCGTCGGCCTCCCCGGGGCCCGCCTCCCGGAGCTCCTCCTGGCGGTGCCGGAACGCGCCGACACGCGATCCCGGACAGGGCCCCGGGGGGGCGGCCCTGCGGCCCTCTGGTGCCCGAAGTGTGTTCGCCGGGCGTTTTCCGGCCAATTCTCACGAAAGTTCTGCCCAAATCGGGATCGATTTGGGCAGAACGCTCGTGAGAATTGGCCGGCGTTGGGCAGCCCCGGTCAGCGCCCGGGGCCGCGTGGAGCAGGGCCCTTTCTCGCTCGGGGCATGGCGCGGCCACCCGGAAAACGAGCCGCGACGATGGGGCGCGGCCGGCGGCCCCGGCGCCGGGGAGTTTTCCCCGAGCAGGGTGGATGGAGGCGCCGTGGCCGGGCGTCCGCCTCCGCCGTGGCGGGCGGCCGGGGCGCCCGTGGAGGGGGCTGGCCTCTGTGGGGGAACGGAGTGATCTCTCACTCCACGGCTGGGACGAAGCCGCGCAAGGTGCCGTGGTCGCCGGGACGGTCGGGGGGACTCGTGGCGCGGGACTCAGGGTTCCCCATGCGGAGGCCCCCAGGCTCAGGCCCCTGGCAACGGAAGGCTGAGCAAGCAGGCCCGGGCCCGGGCCCGGCTTTCGGGGCTGGCCCGGCCCCAGCGGCCGGCGCCAGGGAGGGGACCCCCGGAGGCTGAGGAGCGGGAGGCGTCGGCCTCCCCGGGGCCCGCCTCCCGGAGCTCCTCCTGGCGGTGCCGGAACGCGCCGACACGCGATCCCGGACAGGGCCCCGGGGGGGCGGCCCTGCGGCCCTCTGGTGCCCGAAGTGTGTTCGCCGGGCGTTTTCCCGGCCAATTCTCACGAGCGTTCTGCCCAAATCGGGATCGATTTGGGCAGAACGCTCGTGAGAATTGGCCGGCGTTGGGCAGCCCCGGTCAGCGCCCAGGGCCGCGTGGAGCAGGGCCCTTTCTCGCTCGGGGCATGGCGCGGCCACCCGGAAAACGAGCCGCGACGATGGGGCGCGGCCGGCGGCCCCGGCGCCGGGGAGTTTTCCCCGAGCAGAGTGGATGGAGGCGCCGTGGCCGGGCGTCCGCCTCCGCCGTGGCGGGCGGCCGGGGCGCCCGTGGAGGGGGCTGGCCTCTGTGGGGGAACGGAGTGATCTCTCACTCCACGGCTGGGACGAAGCCGCGCAAGGTGCCGTGGTCGCCGGGACGGTCGGGGGGACTCGTGGCGCGGGACTCAGGGTTCCCCATGCGGAGGCCCCCAGGCTCAGGCCCCTGGCAACGGAAGGCTGAGCAAGCAGGCCCGGGCCCGGGCCCGGCTTTCGGGGCTGGCCCGGCCCCAGCGGCCGGCGCCAGGGAGGGGACCCCCGGAGGCTGAGGAGCGGGAGGCGTCGGCCTCCCCGGGGCCCGCCTCCCGGAGCTCCTCCTGGCGGTGCCGGAACGCGCCGACACGCGATCCCGGACAGGGCCCCGGGGGGGCGGCCCTGCGGCCCTCTGGTGCCCGAAGTGTGTTCGCCGGGCGTTTTCCGGCCAATTCTCACGAGCGTTCTGCCCAAATCGGGATCGATTTGGGCAGAACGCTCGTGAGAATTGGCCGGCGTTGGGCAGCCCCGGTCAGCGCCCAGGGCCGCGTGGAGCAGGGCCCTTTCTCGCTCGGGGCATGGCGCGGCCACCTGGAAAACGAGCCGCGACGATGGGGCGCGGCCGGCGGCCCCGGCGCCGGGGAGTTTTCCCCGAGCAGAGTGGATGGAGGCGCCGTGGCCGGGCGTCCGCCTCCGCCGTGGCGGGCGGCCGAGGCGCCCGTGGAGGGGGCTGGCCTCTGTGGGGGAACGGAGTGATCTCTCACTCCACGGCTGGGACGAAGCCGCGCAAGGTGCCGTGGTCGCCGGGACGGTCGGGGGGACTCGTGGCGCGGGACTCAGGGTTCCCCATGCGGAGGCCCCCAGGCTCAGGCCCCTGGCAACGGAAGGCTGAGCAAGCAGGCCCGGGCCCGGGCCCGGCTTTCGGGGCTGGCCCGGCCCCAGCGGCCGGCGCCAGGGAGGGGACCCCCGGAGGCTGAGGAGCGGGAGGCGTCGGCCTCCCCGGGGCCCGCCTCCTGGAGCTCCTCCTGGCGGTGCCGGAACGCGCCGACACGCGATCCCGGACAGGGCCCCGGGGGGGCGGCCCTGCGGCCCTCTGGTGCCCGAAGTGTGTTCGCCGGGCGTTTTCCGGCCAATTCTCACGAGCGTTCTGCCCAAATCGGGATCGATTTGGGCAGAACGCTCGTGAGAATTGGCCGGCGTTGGGCAGCCCCGGTCAGCGCCCAGGGCCGCGTGGAGCAGGGCCCTTTCTCGCTCGGGGCATGGCGCGGCCACCCGGAAAACGAGCCGCGACGATGGGGCGCGGCCGGCGGCCCCGGCGCCGGGGAGTTTTCCCCGAGCAGAGTGGATGGAGGCGCCGTGGCCGGGCGTCCGCCTCCGCCGTGGCGGGCGGCCGGGGCGCCCGTGGAGGGGGCTGGCCTCTGTGGGGGAACGGAGTGATCTCTCACTCCACGGCTGGGACGAAGCCGCGCAAGGTGCCGTGGTCGCCGGGACGGTCGGGGGGACTCGTGGCGCGGGACTCAGGGTTCCCCATGCGGAGGCCCCCAGGCTCAGGCCCCTGGCAACGGAAGGCTGAGCAAGCAGGCCCGGGCCCGGGCCCGGCTTTCGGGGCTGGCCCGGCCCGAGCGGCCGGCGCCAGGGAGGGGACCCCCGGAGGCTGAGGAGCGGGAGGCGTCGGCCTCCCCGGGGCCCGCCTCCCGGAGCTCCTCCTGGCGGTGCCGGAACGCGCCGACACGCGATCCCGGACAGGGCCCCGGGGGGGCGGCCCTGTGGCCCTCTGGTGCCCGAAGTGTGTTCGCCGGGCGTTTTCCGGCCAATTCTCACGAGCGTTCTGCCCAAATCGGGATCGATTTGGGCAGAACGCTCGTGAGAATTGGCCGGCGTTGGGCAGCCCCGGTCAGCGCCCAGGGCCGCGTGGAGCAGGGCCCTTTCTCGCTCGGGGCCTGGCACGGCCACCCGGAAAACGAGCCGCGACGATGGGGCGCGGCCGGCGGCCCCGGCGCCGGGGAGTTTTCCCCGAGCAGAGTGGATGGAGGCGCCGTGGCCGGGCGTCCGCCTCCGCCGTGGCGGGCGGCCGGGGCGCCCGTGGAGGGGGCTGGCCTCTGTGGGGGAACGGAGTGATCTCTCACTCCACGGCTGGGACGAAGCCGCGCAAGGTGCCGTGGTCGCCGGGACGGTCGGGGGGACTCGTGGCGCGGGACTCAGGGTTCCCCATGCGGAGGCCCCCAGGCTCAGGCCCCTGGCAACGGAAGGCTGAGCAAGCAGTCCCGGGCCCGGGCCCGGCTTTCGGGGCTGGCCCGGCCCGAGCGGCCGGCGCCAGGGAGGGGACCCCCGGAGGCTGAGGAGCGGGAGGCGTCGGCCTCCGCGGGGCCCGCCTCCCGGAGCTCCTCCTGGCGGTGCCAGAACGCACCGACACGCGATCCCGGACAGGGCCCCGGGGGGGCGGCCCTGCGGCCCTCTGGTGCCCGAAGTGTGTTCGCCGGGCGTTTTCCGGCCAATTCTCACGAGCGTTCTGCCCAAATCGGGATCGATTTGGGCAGAACGCTCGTGAGAATTGGCCGGCGTTGGGCAGCCCCGGTCAGCGCCCAGGGCCGCGTGGAGCAGGGCCCTTTCTCGCTCGGGGCATGGCGCGGCCACCCGGAAAACGAGCCGCGACGATGGGGCTCGGCCGGCGGCCCCGGCGCCGGGGAGTTTTCCCCGAGCAGGGTGGATGGAGGCGCCGTGGCCGGGCGTCCGCCTCCGCCGTGGCGGGCGGCCGGGGCGCCCGTGGAGGGGGCTGGCCTCTGTGGGGGAACGGAGTGATCTCTCACTCCACGGCTGGGACGAAGCCGCGCAAGGTGCCGTGGTCGCCGGGACGGGCGGGGGGACTCGTGGCGTGGGACTCAGGGTTCCCCATGCGGAGGCCCCCAGGCTCAGGCCCCTGGCAACGGAAGGCTGAGCAAGCAGGCCCGGGCCCGGGCCCGGCATTCGGGGCTGGCCCGGCCCCAGCGGCCGGCGCCAGGGAGGGGACCCCCGGAGGCTGAGGAGCGGGAGGCGTCGGCCTCCCCGGGGCCCGCCTCCCGGAGCTCCTCCTGGCGGTGCCGGAACGCGCCGACACGCGATCCCGGACAGGGCCCCGGGGGGGGGCCCTGCGGCCCTCTGGTGCCCGAAGTGTGTTCGCCGGGCGTTTTCCGGCCAATTCTCACGAGCGTTCTGCCCAAATCGGGATCGATTTGGGCAGAACGCTCGTGAGAATTGGCCGGCGTTGGGCAGCCCCGGTCAGCGCCCAGGGCCGCGTGGAGCAGGGCCCTTTCTCGCTCGGGGCATGGCGCGGCCACCCGGAAAACGAGCCGCGACGATGGGGCGCGGCCGGCGGCCCCGGCGCCGGGGAGTTTTCCCCGAGCAGGGTGGATGGAGGCGCCGTGGCCGGGCGTCCGCCTCCGCCGTGGCGGGCGGCCGGGGCGCCCGTGGAGGGGGCTGGCCTCTGTGGGGGAACGGAGTGATCTCTCACTCCACGGCTGGGACGAAGCCGCGCAAGGTGCCGTTGTCGCCGGGACGGTCGGGGGGACTCGTGGCGCAGGACTCAGGGTTCCCCATGCGGAGAACCCCAGGCTCAGGCCCCTGGCAACGGAAGGCTGAGCAAGCAGGCCCGGGCCCGGGCCCGGCTTTCGGGGCTGGCCCGGCCCCAGCGGCCGGCGCCAGGGAGGGGACCCCCGGAGGCTGAGGAGCGGGAGGCGTCGGCCTCCCCGGGGCCTGCCTCCCGGAGCTCCTCCTGGCGGTGCCGGAACGCGCCGACACGCGATCCCGGACAGGGCCCCGGGGGGGCGGCCCTGCGGCCCTCTGGTGCCCGAAGTGTGTTCGCCGGGCGTTTTCCGGCCAATTCTCACGAGCGTTCTGCCCAAATCGGGATCGATTTGGGCAGAACGCTCGTGAGAATTGGCCGGCGTTGGGCAGCCCCGGTCAGCGCCCAGGGCCGCGTGGAGCAGGGCCCTTTCTCGCTCGGGGCATGGCGCGGCCACCCGGAAAACGAGCCGCGACGATGGGGCGCGGCCGGGGGCCCCGGCGCCGGGGAGTTTTCCCCGAGCAGGGTGGATGGAGGCGCCGTGGCCGGGCGTCCGCCTCCGCCGTGGCGGGCGGCCGGGGCGCCCGTGGAGGGGGCTGGCCTCTGTGGGGGAACGGAGTGATCTCTCACTCCACGGCTGGGACGAAGCCGCGCAAGGTGCCGTGGTCGCCGGGACGGTCGGGGGGACTCGTGGCGCGGGACTCAGGGTTCCCCATGCGGAGGCCCCCAGGCTCAGGCCCCTGGCAACGGAAGGCTGAGCAAGCAGGCCCGGGCCCGGGCCCGGCTTTCGGGGCTGGCCCGGCCCCAGCGGCCGGCGCCAGGGAGGGGACCCCCGGAGGCTGAGGAGCGGGAGGCGTCGGCCTCCCCGGGGCCCGCCTCCCGGAGCTCCTCCTGGCGGTGCCGGAACGCGCCGACACGCGATCCCGGACAGGGCCCCGGGGGGGCGGCCCTGCGGCCCTCTGGTGCCCGAAGTGTGTTCGCCGGGCGTTTTCCGGCCAATTCTCACGAGCGTTCTGCCCAAATCGGGATCGATTTGGGCAGAACGCTCGTGAGAATTGGCCGGCGTTGGGCAGCCCCGGTCAGCGCCCAGGGCCGCGTGGAGCAGGGCCCTTTCTCGCTCGGGGCATGGCGCGGCCACCCGGAAAACGAGCCGCGACGATGGGGCTCGGCCGGCGGCCCCGGCGCCGGGGAGTTTTCCCCGAGCAGGGTGGATGGAGGCGCCGTGGCCGGGCGTCCGCCTCCGCCGTGGCGGGCGGCCGGGGCGCCCGTGGAGGGGGCTGGCCTCTGTGGGGGAACGGAGTGATCTCTCACTCCACGGCTGGGACGAAGCCGCGCAAGGTGCCGTGGTCGCCGGGACGGGCGGGGGGACTCGTGGCGCGGGACTCAGGGTTCCCCATGCGGAGGCCCCCAGGCTCAGGCCCCTGGCAACGGAAGGCTGAGCAAGCAGGCCCGGGCCCGGGCCCGGCTTTCGGGGTTGGCCCGGCCCCAGCGGCCGGCGCCAGGGAGGGGACCCCCGGAGGCTGAGGAGCGGGAGGCGTCGGCCTCCCCGGGGCCCGCCTCCCGGAGCTCCTCCTGGCGGTGCCGGAACGCGCCGACACGCGATCCCGGACAGGGCCCCGGGGGGGCGGCCCTGCGGCCCTCTGGTGCCCGAAGTGTGTTCGCCGGGCGTTTTCCGGCCAATTCTCACGAGCGTTCTGCCCAAATCGGGATCGATTTGGGCAGAACGCTCATGAGAATTGGCCGGCGTTGGGCAGCCCCGGTCAGCGCCCAGGGCCGCGTGGAGCAGGGCCCTTTCTCGCTCGGGGCATGGCGCGGCCACCCGGAAAACGAGCCGCGACGATGGGGCGCGGCCGGCGGCCCCGGCGCCGGGGAGTTTTCCCCGAGCAGGGTGGATGGAGGCGCCGTGGCCGGGCGTCCGCCTCCGCCGTGGCGGGCGGCCGGGGCGCCCGTGGAGGGGGCTGGCCTCTGTGGGGGAACGGAGTGATCTCTCACTCCACGGCTGGGACGAAGCCGCGCAAGGTGCCGTGGTCGCCGGGACGGTCGGGGGGACTCGTGGCGCGGGACTCGGGGTTCCCCATGCGGAGGCCCCCAGGCTCAGGCCCCTGGCAACGGAAGGCTGAGCAAGCAGGCCCGGGCCCGGGCCCGGCTTTCGGGGCTGGCCCGGCCCCAGCGGCCGGCGCCAGGGAGGGGACCCCCGGAGGCTGAGGAGCGGGAGGCGTCGGCCTCCCCGGGGCCCGCCTCCCGGAGCTCCTCCTGGCGGTGCCGGAACGCGCCGACACGCGATCCCGGACAGGGCCCCGGGGGGGCGGCCCTGCGGCCCTCTGGTGCCCGAAGTGTGTTCGCCGGGCGTTTTCCGGCCAATTCTCACGAAAGTTCTGCCCAAATCGGGATCGATTTGGGCAGAACGCTCGTGAGAATTGGCCGGCGTTGGGCAGCCCCGGTCAGCGCCCAGGGCCGCGTGGAGCAGGGCCCTTTCTCGCTCGGGGCATGGCGCGGCCACCCGGAAAACGAGCCGCGACGATGGGGCGCGGCCGGGGGCCCCGGCGCCGGGGAGTTTTCCCCGAGCAGGGTGGATGGAGGCGCCGTGGCCGGGCGTCCGCCTCCGCCGTGGCGGGCGGCCGGGGCGCCCGTGGAGGGGGCTGGCCTCTGTGGGGGAACGGAGTGATCTCTCACTCCACGGCTGGGACGAAGCCGCGCAAGGTGCCGTGGTCGCCGGGACGGTCGGGGGGACTCGTGGCGCGGGACTCAGGGTTCCCCATGCGGAGGCCCCCAGGCTCAGGCCCCTGGCAACGGAAGGCTGAGCAAGCAGGCCCGGGCCCGGGCCCGGCTTTCGGGGCTGGCCCGGCCCCAGCGGCCGGCGCCAGGGAGGGGACCCCCGGAGGCTGAGGAGCGGGAGGCGTCGGCCTCCCCGGGGCCCGCCTCCCGGAGCTCCTCCTGGCGGTGCCGGAACGCGCCGACACGCGATCCCGGACAGGGCCCCGGGGGGGCGGCCCTGCGGCCCTCTGGTGCCCGAAGTGTGTTCGCCGGGCGTTTTCCGGCCAATTCTCACGAGCGTTCTGCCCAAATCGGGATCGATTTGGGCAGAACGCTCGTGAGAATTGGCCGGCGTTGGGCAGCCCCGGTCAGCGCCCAGGGCCGCGTGGAGCAGGGCCCTTTCTCGCTCGGGGCATGGCGCGGCCACCCGGAAAACGAGCCGCGACGATGGGGCGCGGCCGGCGGCCCCGGCGCCGGGGAGTTTTCCCCGAGCAGAGTGGATGGAGGCGCCGTGGCCGGGCGTCCGCCTCCGCCGTGGCGGGCGGCCGGGGCGCCCGTGGAGGGGGCTGGCCTCTGTGGGGGAACGGAGTGATCTCTCACTCCACGGCTGGGACGAAGCCGCGCAAGGTGCCGTGGTCGCCGGGACGGTCGGGGGGACTCGTGGCGCGGGACTCAGGGTTCCCCATGCGGAGGCCCCCAGGCTCAGGCCCCTGGCAACGGAAGGCTGAACAAGCAGGCCCGGGCCCGGGCCCGGCTTTCGGGGCTGGCCCGGCCCCAGCGGCCGGCGCCAGGGAGGGGACCCCCGGAGGCTGAGGAGCGGGAGGCGTCGGCCTCCCCGGGGCCCGCCTCCCGGAGCTCCTCCTGGCGGTGCCGGAACGCGCCGACACGCGATCCCGGACAGGGCCCCGGGGGGGCGGCCCTGCGGCCCTCTGGTGCCCGAAGTGTGTTCGCCGGGCGTTTTCCGGCCAATTCTCACGAGCGTTCTGCCCAAATCGGGATCGATTTGGGCAGAACGCTCGTGAGAATTGGCCGGCGTTGGGCAGCCCCGGTCAGCGCCCAGGGCCGCGTGGAGCAGGGCCCTTTCTCGCTCGGGGCATGGCGCGGCCACCCGGAAAACGAGCCGCGACGATGGGGCGAGGCCGGCGGCCCCGGCGCCGGGGAGTTTTCCCCGAGCAGAGTGGATGGAGGCGCCGTGGCCGGGCGTCCGCCTCCGCCGTGGCGGGCGGCCGGGGCGCCCGTGGAGGGGGCTGGCCTCTGTGGGGGAACGGAGTGATCTCTCACTCCACGGCTGGGACGAAGCCGCGCAAGGTGCCGTGGTCGCCGGGACGGTCGGGGGGACTCGTGGCGCGGGACTCAGGGTTCCCCATGCGGAGGCCCCCAGGCTCAGGCCCCTGGCAACGGAAGGCTGAGCAAGCAGGCCCGGGCCCGGGCCCGGCTTTCGGGGCTGGCCCGGCTCCAGCGGCCGGCGCCAGGGAGGGGACCCCCGGAGGCTGAGGAGCGGGAGGCGTCGGCCTCCCCGGGGCCCGCCTCCCGGAGCTTCTCCTGGCGGTGCCGAAACGCGTCGACACGCGATCCCAGACAGGGCCCCGGGGGGGGCCGCCCTGCGGCCCTGTGGTGCCCGAAGTGTGTTCGCCGGGCGTTTTCCGGCCAATTCTCACGAGCGTTCTGCCCAAATCGGGATCGATTTGGGCAGAACGCTCGTGAGAATTGGCCGGCGTTGGGCAGCCCCGGTCAGCGCCCAGGGCCGCGTGGAGCAGGGCCCTTTCTCGCTCGGGGCATGGCGCGGCCACCCGGAAAACGAGCCGCGACGATGGGGCGCGGCCGGCGGCCCCGGCGCCGGGGAGTTTTCCCCGAGCAGAGTGGATGGAGGCGCCGTGGCCGGGCGTCCGCCTCCGCCGTGGCGGGCGGCCGGGGCGCCCGTGGAGGGGGCTGGCCTCTGTGGGGGAACGGAGTGATCTCTCACTCCACGGCTGGGACGAAGCCGCGCAAGGTGCCGTGGTCGCCGGGACGGTCGGGGGGACTCGTGGCGCGGGACTCAGGGTTCCCCATGCGGAGGCCCCCAGGCTCAGGCCCCTGGCAACGGAAGGCTGAGCAAGCAGGCCCGGGCCCGGGCCCGGCTTTCGGGGCTGGCCCGGCCCCAGCGGCCGGCGCCAGGGAGGGGACCCCCGGAGGCTGAGGAGCGGGAGGCGTCGGCCTCCCCGGGGCCCGCCTCCCGGAGCTCCTCCTGGCGGTGCCGGAACGCGCCAACACGCGATCCCGGACAGGGCCCCGGGGGGGCGGCCCTGCGGCCCTCTGGTGCCCGAAGTGTGTTCGCCGGGCGTTTTCCGACCAATTCTCACGAGCGTTCTGCCCAAATCGATCCCGATTTGGGCAGAACGCTCGTGAGAATTGGCCGGCGTTGGGCAGCCCCGGTCAGCGCCCAGGGCCGCGTGGAGCAGGGCCCTTTCTCGCTCGGGGCATGGCGCGGCCACCCGGAAAACGAGCCGCGACGATGGGGCGCGGCCGGCGGCCCCGGCGCCGGGGAGTTTTCCCCGAGCAGAGTGGATGGAGGCGCCCTGGCCGGGCGTCCGCCTCCGCTGTGGCGGGCGGCCGGGGCGCCCGTGGAGGGGGCTGGCCTCTGTGGGGGAACGGAGTGATCTCTCACTCCACGGCTGGGACGAAGCCGCGCAAGGTGCCGTGGTCGCCGGGACGGTCGGGGGGACTCGTGGCGCGGGACTCAGGGTTCCCCATGCGGAGGCCCCCAGGCTCAGGCCCCTGGCAACGGAAGGCTGAGCAAGCAGGCCCGGGCCCGGGCCCGGCTTTCGGGGCTGGCCCGGCCCCAGCGGCCGGCGCCAGGGAGGGGACCCCCGGAGGCTGAGGAGCGGGAGGCGTCGGCCTCCCCGGGGCCCGCCTCCCGGAGCTCCTCCTGGCGGTGCCGGAACGCGCCGACACGCGATCCCGGACAGGGCCCCGGGGGGGCGGCCCTGCGGCCCTCTGGTGCCCGAAGTGTGTTCGCCGGGCGTTTTCCGGCCAATTCTCACGAGCGTTCTGCCCAAATCGGGATCGATTTGGGCAGAACGCTCGTGAGAATTGGCCGGCGTTGGGCAGCCCCGGTCAGCGCCCAGGGCCGCGTGGAGCAGGGCCCTTTCTCGCTCGGGGCATGGCGCGGCCACCCGGAAAACGAGCCGCGACGATGGGGCGCGGCCGGCGGCCCCGGCGCCGGGGAGTTTTCCCCGAGCAGAGTGGATGGAGGCGCCGTGGCCGGGCGTCCGCCTCCGCCGTGGCGGGCGGCCGGGGCGCCCGTGGAGGGGGCTGGCCTCTGTGGGGGAACGGAGTGATCTCTCACTCCACGGCTGGGACGAAGCCGCGAAAGGTGCCGTGGTCGCCGGGACGGTCGGGGGGACTCGTGGCGCGGGACTCAGTGTTCCCCATGCGGAGGCCCCCAGGCTCAGGCCCCTGGCAACGGAAGGCTGAGCAAGCAGGCCCGGGCCCGGGCCCGGCTTTCGGGGCTGGCCCGGCCCCAGCGGCCGGCGCCAGGGAGGGGACCCCCGGAGGCTGAGGAGCGGGAGGCGTCGGCCTCCCCGGGGCCCGCCTCCCGGAGCTCCTCCTGGCGGTGCCGGAACGCGCCGACACGCGATCCCGGACAGGGCCCCGGGGGGGCGGCCCTGCGGCCCTCTGGTGCCCGAAGTGTGTTCGCCGGGCGTTTTCCGGCCAATTCTCACGAGCGTTCTGCCCAAATCGATCCCGATTTCGGCAGAACGCTCGTGAGAATTGGCGGGCGTTGGGCAGCCCCGGTCAGCTCCCAGGGCCGCGTGGAGCAGGGCCCTTTCTCGCTCGGGGCATGGCGCGGCCACCCGGAAAACGAGCCGCGACGATGGGGCGCGGCCGGCGGCCCCGGCGCCGGGGAGTTTTCCCCGAGCAGAGTGGATGGAGGCGCCGTGGCCGGGCGTCCGCCTCCGCCGTGGCGGGCGGCCGGGGCGCCCGTGGAGGGGGCTGGCCTCTGTGGGGGAACGGAGTGATCTCTCACTCCACGGCTGGGACGAAGCCGCGCAAGGTGCCGTGGTCGCCGGGACGGTCGGGGGGACTCGTGGCGCGGGACTCAGGGTTCCCCAGGCGGAGGCCCCCAGGCTCAGGCCCCTGGCAACGGAAGGCTGAACAAGCAGGCCCGGGCCAGGGCCCGGCTTTCGGGGCTGGCCCGGCCCCAGCGGCCGGCGCCAGGGAGGGGACCCCCGGAGGCTGAGGAGCGGGAGGCGTCGGCCTCCCCGGGGCCCGCCTCCCGGAGCTCCTCCTGGCGGTGCCGGAACGCGCCGACACGCGATCCCGGACAGGGCCCCGGGGGGGCGGCCCTGCGGCCTTCTGGTGCCCGAAGTGTGTTCGCCGGTCGTTTTCCGGCCAATTCTCACGAGCGTTCTGCCCAAATCGGGATCGATTTGGGCAGAACGCTCATGAGAATTGGCCGGCGTTGGGCAGCCCCGGTCAGCGCCCAGGGCCGCGTGGAGCAGGGCCCTTTCTCGCTCGGAGCATGGCGCGGCCACCCGGAAAACGAGCCGCGACGATGGGGCGCGGCCGGCGGCCCCGGCGCCGGGGAGTTTTCCCCGAGCAGGGTGGATGGAGGCGCCGTAGCCGGGCGTCCGCCTCCGCCGTGGCGGGCGGCCGGGGCGCCCGTGGAGGGGGCTGGCCTCTGTGGGGGAACGGAGTGATCTCTCACTCCACGGCTGGGACGAAGCCGCGAAAGGTGCCGTGGTCGCCGGGACGGTCGGGGGGACTCGTGGCGCGGGACTCAGGGTTCCCCATGCGGAGGCCCCCAGGCTCAGGCCCCTGGCAACGGAAGGCTGAGCAAGCAGGCCCGGGCCCGGGCCCGGCTTTCGAGGCTGGCCCGGCCCCAGCGGCCGGCGCCAGGGAGGGGACCCCCGGAGGCTGAGGAGCGGGAGGCGTCGGCCTCCCCGGGGCCCGCCTCCCGGAGCTCCTCCTGGCGGTGCCGGAACGCGCCGACACGCGATCCCGGACAGGGCCTCGGGGGGGCGGCCCTGCGGCCCTCTGGTGCCCGAAGTGTGTTCGCCGGGCGTTTTCCGGCCAATTCTCACGAGCGTTCTGCCCAAATCGGGATCGATTTGGGCAGAACGCTCGTGAGAATTGGCCGGCGTTGGGCAGCCCCGGTCAGCGCCCAGGGCCGCGTGGAGCAGGGCCTTTCTCGCTCGGGGCATGGCGCGGCCACCCGGAAAACGAGCCGCGACGATGGGGCGCGGCCGGCGGCCCCGGCGCCGGGGAGTTTTCCCCGAGCAGAGTGGATGGAGGCGCCGTGGCCGGGCGTCCGCCTCCGCCGTGGCGGGCGGCCGGGGCGCCCGTGGAGGGGGCTGGCCTCTGTGGGGGAACGGAGTGATCTCTCACTCCACGGCTGGGACGAAGCCGCGCAAGGTGCCGTGGTCGCCGGGACGGTCGGGGGGACTCGTGGCGCGGGACTCAGGGTTCCCCATGCGGAGGCCCCCAGGCTCAGGCCCCTGGCAACGGAAGGCTGAGCAAGCAGGCCCGGGCCCGGGCCCGGCTTTCGGGGCTGGCCCGGCCCCAGCGGCCGGCGCCAGGGAGGGGACCCCCGGAGGCTGAGGAGCGGGAGGCGTCGGCCTCCCCGGGGCCCGCCTCCCGGAGCTCCTCCTGGCGGTGCCGGAACGCGCCGACACGCGATCCCGGACAGGGCCCCGGGGGGGCGGCCCTGCGGCCCTCTGGTGCCCGAAGTGTGTTCGCCGGGCGTTTTCCGGCCAATTCTCACGAGCGTTCTGCCCAAATCGGGATCGATTTGGGCAGAACGCTCGTGAGAATTGGCCGGCGTTGGGCAGCCCCGGTCAGCGCCCAGGGCCGCGTGGAGCAGGGCCCTTTCTCGCTCGGGGCATGGCGCGGCCACACGGAAAACGAGCCGCGACGATGGGGCGCGGCCGGCGGCCCCGGCCCCGGGGAGTTTACCCCGAGCAGAGTGGATGGAGGCGCCGTGGCCGGGCGTCCGCCTCCGCCGTGGCGGGCGGCCGGGGCGCCCGTGGAGGGGGCTGGCCTCTGTGGGGGAACGGAGTGATCTCTCACTCCACGGCTGGGACGAAGCCGCGCAAGGTGCCGTGGTCGCCGGGACGGTCGGGGGGACTCGTGGCGCGGGACTCAGGGTTCCCCATGCGGAGGCCCCCAGGCTCAGGCCCCTGGCAACGGAAGGCTGAGCAAGCAGGCCCGGGCCCGGGCCCGGCTTTCGGGGCTGGCCCGGCCCCAGCTGCCGGCTCCAGGGAGGGGACCCCCGGAGGCTGAGGAGCGGGAGGCGTCGGCCTCCCCGGGGCCCGCCTCCCGGAGCTCCTCCTGGCGGTGCCGAAACGCGTCGACACGCGATCCCAGACAGGGCCCCGGGGGGGGCCGCCCTGCGGCCCTGTGGTGCCCGAAGTGTGTTCGCCGGGCGTTTTCCGGCCAATTCTCACGAGCGTTCTGCCCAAATCGGGATCGATTTGGGCAGAACGCTCGTGAGAATTGGCCGGCGTTGGGCAGCCCCGGTCAGCGCCCAGGGCCGCGTGGAGCAGGGCCCTTTCTCGCTCGGGGCATGGCGCGGCCACCCGGAAAACGAGCCGCGACGATGGGGCGCGGCCGGCGGCCCCGGCGCCGGGGAGTTTTCCCCGAGCAGAGTGGATGGAGGCGCCGTGGCCGGGCGTCCGCCTCCGCCGTGGCGGGCGGCCGGGGCGCCCGTGGAGGGGGCTGGCCTCTGTGGGGGAACGGAGTGATCTCTCACTCCACGGCTGGGACGAAGCCGCGCAAGGTGCCGTGGTCGCCGGGACGGTCGGGGGGACTCGTGGCGCGGGACTCAGGGTTCCCCATGCGGAGGCCCCCAGGCTCAGGCCCCTGGCAACGGAAGGCTGAGCAAGCAGGCCCGGGCCCGGGCCCGGCTTTCGGGGCTGGCCCGGCCCCAGCGGCCGGCGCCAGGGAGGGGACCCCCGGAGGCTGAGGAGCGGGAGGCGTCGGCCTCCCCGGGGCCCGCCTCCCGGAGCTCCTCCTGGCGGTGCCGGAACGCGCCGACACGCGATCCCGGACAGGGCCCCGGGGGGGCGGCCCTGCGGCCCTCTGGTGCCCGAAGTGTGTTCGCCGGGCGTTTTCCGGCCAATTCTCACGAGCGTTCTGCCCAAATCGGGATCGATTTGGGCAGAACGCTCGTGAGAATTGGCCGGCGTTGGGCAGCCCCGGTCAGCGCCCAGGGCCGCGTGGAGCAGGGCCCTTTCTCGCTCGGGGCATGGCGCGGCCACCCGGAAAACGAGCCGCGACGATGGGGCGCGGCCGGCGGCCCCGGCGCCGGGGAGTTTTCCCCGAGCAGAGTGGATGGAGGCGCCGTGGCCGGGCGTCCGCCTCCGCCGTGGCGGGCGGCCGGGGCGCCCGTGGAGGGGGCTGGCCTCTGTGGGGGAACGGAGTGATCTCTCACTCCACGGCTGGGACGAAGCCGCGCAAGGTGCCGTGGTCGCCGGGACGGTCGGGGGGACTCGTGGCGCGGGACTCAGGGTTCCCCATGCGGAGGCCCCCAGGCTCAGGCCCCTGGCAACGGAAGGCTGAGCAAGCAGGCCCGGGCCCGGGCCCGGCTTTCGGGGCTGGCCCGGCCCCAGCGGCCGGCGCCAGGGAGGGGACCCCCGGAGGCTGAGGAGCGGGAGGCGTCGGCCTCCCCGGGGCCCGCCTCCCGGAGCTCCTCCTGGCGGTGCCGGAACGCGCCGACACGCGATCCCGGACAGGGCCCCGGGGGGGCGGCCCTGCGGCCCTCTGGTGCCCGAAGTGTGTTCGCCGGGCGTTTTCCGGCCAATTCTCACGAGCGTTCTGCCCAAATCGGGATCGATTTGGGCAGAACGCTCGTGAGAATTGGCCGGCGTTGGGCAGCCCCGGTCAGCGCCCAGGGCCGCGTGGAGCAGGGCCCTTTCTCGCTCGGGGCATGGCGCGGCCACCCGGAAAACGAGCCGCGACGATGGGGCGCGGCCGGCGGCCCCGGCGCCGGGGAGTTTTCCCCGAGCAGGGTGGATGGAGGCGCCGTAGCCGGGCGTCCGCCTCCGCCGTGGCGGGCGGCCGGGGCGCCCGTGGAGGGGGCTGGCCTCTGTGGGGGAACGGAGTGATCTCTCACTCCACGGCTGGGACGAAGCCGCGCAAGGTGCCGTGGTCGCCGGGACGGTCGGGGGGACTCGTGGCGCGGGACTCAGGGTTCCCCATGCGGAGGCCCCCAGGCTCAGGCCCCTGGCAACGGAAGGCTGAGCAAGCAGGCCCGGGCCCGGGCCCGGCTTTCGGGGCTGGCCCGGCCCCAGCGGCCGGCGCCAGGGAGGGGAACCCCGGAGGCTGAGGAGCGGGAGGCGTCGGCCTCCCCGGGGCCCGCCTCCCGGAGCTCCTCCTGGCGGTGCCGGAACGCGCCGACACGCGATCCCGGACAGGGCCCCGGGGGGGCGGCCCTGCGGCCCTCTGGTGCCCGAAGTGTGTTCGCCGGGCGTTTTCCGGCCAATTCTCACGAGCGTTCTGCCCAAATCGGGATCGATTTGGGCAGAACGCTCGTGAGAATTGGCCGTCGTTGGGCAGCCCCGGTCAGCGCCCAGGGCCGCGTGGAGCAGGGCCCTTTCTCGCTCGGGGCATGGCGCGGCCACCCGGAAAACGAGCCGCGACGATGGGGCGCGGCCGGCGGCCCCGGCGCCGGGGAGTTTTCCCCGAGCAGAGTGGATGGAGGCGCCGTGGCCGGGCGTCCGCCTCCGCCGTGGCGGGCGGCCGGGGCGCCCGTGGAGGGGGCTGGCCTCTGTGGGGGAACGGAGTGATCTCTCACTCCACGGCTGGGACGAAGCCGCGCAAGGTGCCGTGGTCGCCGGGACGGTCGGGGGGACTCGTGGCGCGGGACTCAGGGTTCCCCATGCGGAGGCCCCCAGGCTCAGGCCCCTGGCAACGGAAGGCTGAGCAAGCAGGCCCGGGCCCGGGCCCGGCTTTCGGGGCTGGCCCGGCCCCAGCGGCCGGCGCCAGGGAGGGGACCCCCGGAGGCTGAGGAGCGGGAGGCGTCGGCCTCCCCGGGGCCCGCCTCCCGGAGCTCCTCCTGGCGGTGCCGGAACGCGCCGACACGCGATCCCGGACAGGGCCCCGGGGGGGCGGCCCTGCGGCCCTCTGGTGCCCGAAGTGTGTTCGCCGGGCGTTTTCCGGCCAATTCTCACGAGCGTTCTGCCCAAATCGGGATCGATTTGGGCAGAACGCTCGTGAGAATTGGCCGGCGTTGGGCAGCCCCGGTCAGCGCCCAGGGCCGCGTGGAGCAGGGCCCTTTCTCGCTCGGGGCATGGCGCGGCCACCCGGAAAACGAGCCGCGACGATGGGGCGCGGCCGGCGGCCCCGGCGCCGGGGAGTTTTCCCCGAGCAGAGTGGATGGAGGCGCCGTGGCCGGGCGTCCGCCTCCGCCGTGGCGGGCGGCCGGGGCGCCCGTGGAGGGGGCTGGCCTCTGTGGGGGAACGGAGTGATCTCTCACTCCACGGCTGGGACGAAGCCGCGCAAGGTGCCGTGGTCGCCGGGACGGTCGGGGGGACTCGTGGCGCGGGACTCAGGGTTCCCCATGCGGAGGCCCCCAGGCTCAGGCCCCTGGCAACGGAAGGCTGAGCAAGCAGGCCCGGGCCCGGGCCCGGCTTTCGGGGCTGGCCCGGCCCCAGCGGCCGGCGCCAGGGAGGGGACCCCCGGAGGCTGAGGAGCGGGAGGCGTCGGCCTCCCCGGGGCCCGCCTCCCGGAGCTCCTCCTGGCGGTGCCGGAACGCGCCGACACGCGATCCCGGACAGGGCCCCGGGGGGGCGGCCCTGCGGCCCTCTGGTGCCCGAAGTGTGTTCGCCGGGCGTTTTCCGGCCAATTCTCACGAGCGTTCTGCCCAAATCGGGATCGATTTGGGCAGAACGCTCGTGAGAATTGGCCGGCGTTGGGCAGCCCCGGTCAGCGCCCAGGGCCGCGTGGAGCAGGGCACTTTCTCGCTCGGGGCATGGCGCGGCCACCCGGAAAACGAGCCGCGACGATGGGGCGCGGCCGGCGGCCCCGGCGCCGGGGAGTTTTCCCCGAGCAGGGTGGATGGAAGCGCCGTAGCCGGGCGTCCGCCTCCGCCGTGGCGGGCGGCCGGGGCGCCCGTGGAGGGGGCTGGCCTCTGTGGGGGAACGGAGTGATCTCTCACTCCACGGCTGGGACGAAGCCGCGCAAGGTGCCGTGGTCGCCGGGACGGTCGGGGGGACTCGTGGCGCGGGACTCAGGGTTCCCCATGCGGAGGCCCCCAGGCTCAGGCCCCTGGCAACGGAAGGCTGAGCAAGCAGGCCCGGGCCCGGGCCCGGCTTTCGGGGCTGGCCCGGCCCCAGCGGCCGGCGCCAGGGAGGGGACCCCCGGAGGCTGAGGAGTGGGAGGCGTCGGCCTCCCCGGGGCCCGCCTCCCGGAGCTCCTCCTGGCGGTGCCGGAACGCGCCGACACGCGATCCCGGACAGGGCCCCGGGGGGGCGGCCCTGCGGCCCTCTGGTGCCCGAAGTGTGTTCGCCGGGCGTTTTCCGGCCAATTCTCACGAGCGTTCTGCCCAAATCGGGATCGATTTGGGCAGAACGCTCGTGAGAATTGGCCGGCGTTGGGCAGCCCCGGTCAGCGCCCAGGGCCGCGTGGAGCAGGGCCCTTTCTCGCTCGGGGCATGGCGCGGCCACCCGGAAAACGAGCCGCGACGATGGGGCGCGGCCGGCGGCCCCGGCGCCGGGGAGTTTTCCCCGAGCAGAGTGGATGGAGGCGCCGTGGCCGGGCGTCCGCCTCCGCCGTGGCGGGCGGCCGGGGCGCCCGTGGAGGGGGCTGGCCTCTGTGGGGGAACGGAGTGATCTCTCACTCCACGGCTGGGACGAAGCCGCGCAAGGTGCCGTGGTCGCCGGGACGGTCGGGGGGACTCGTGGCGCGGGACTCAGGGTTCCCCATGCGGAGGCCCCCAGGCTCAGGCCCCTGGCAACGGAAGGCTGAGCAAGCAGGCCCGGGCCCGGGCCCGGCTTTCGGGGCTGGCCCGGCCCCAGCGGCCGGCGCCAGGGAGGGGACCCCCGGAGGCTGAGGAGCGGGAGGCGTCGGCCTCCCCGGGGCCCGCCTCCCGGAGCTCCTCCTGGCGGTGCCGGAACGCGCCGACACGCGATCCCGGACAGGGCCCCGGGGGGGGCGGCCCTGCGGCCCTCTGGTGCCCGAAGTGTGTTCGCCGGGCGTTTTCCGGACAATTCTCACGAGCGTTCTGCCCAAATCGGGATCGATTTGGGCAGAACGCTCGTGAGAATTGGCCGGCGTTGGGCAGCCCCGGTCAGCGCCCAGGGCCGCGTGGAGCAGGGCCCTTTCTCGCTCGGGGCATGGCGCGGCCACCCGGAAAACGACCCGCAACGATGGGGCGCGGCCGGCGGCCCCGGCGCCGGGGAGTTTTCCCCGAGCAGAGTGGATGGAGGCGCCGTGGCCGGGCGTCCGCCTCCGCCGTGGCGGGCGGCCGGGGCGCCCGTGGAGGGGGCTGGCCTCTGTGGGGGAACGGAGTGATCTCTCACTCCACGGCTGGGACGAAGCCGCGCAAGGTGCCGTGGTCGCCGGGACGGTCGGGGGGACTCGTGGCGCGGGACTCAGGGTTCCCCATGCGGAGGCCCCCAGGCTCAGGCCCCTGGCAACGGAAGGCTGAGCAAGCAGGCCCGGGCCCGGGCCCGGCTTTCGGGGCTGGCCCGGCCCCAGCTGCCGGCGCCAGGGAGGGGACCCCCGGAGGCTGAGGAGCGGGAGGCGTCGGCCTCCCCGGGGCCCGCCTCCCGGAGCTCCTCCTGGCGGTGCCGAAACGCGTGGACACGCGATCCCAGACAGGGCCCCGGGGGGGGGCCGCCCTGCGGCCCTGTGGTGCCCGAAGTGTGTTCGCCGGGCGTTTTCCGGCCAATTCTCACGAGCGTTCTGCCCAAATCGGGATCGATTTGGGCAGAACGCTCGTGAGAATTGGCCGGCGTTGGGCAGCCCCGGTCAGCGCCCAGGGCCGCGTGGAGCAGGGCCCTTTCTCGCTCGGGGCATGGCGCGGCCACCCGGAAAACGAGCCGCGACGATGGGGCGCGGCCGGCGGCCCCGGCGCCGGGGAGTTTTCCCCGAGCAGAGTGGATGGAGGCGCCGTGGCCGGGCGTCCGCCTCCGCCGTGGCGGGCGGCCGGGGCGCCCGTGGAGGGGGCTGGCCTCTGTGGGGGAACGGAGTGATCTCTCACTCCACGGCTGGGACGAAGCCGCGCAAGGTGCCGTGGTCGCCGGGACGGTCGGGGGGACTCGTGGCGCGGGACTCAGGGTTCCCCATGCGGAGGCCCCCAGGCTCAGGCCCCTGGCAACGGAAGGCTGAGCAAGCAGGCCCGGGCCCGGGCCCGGCTTTCGGGGCTGGCCCGGCCCCAGCGGCCGGCGCCAGGGAGGGGACTCCCGGAGGCTGAGGAGCGGGAGGCGTCGGCCTCCCCGGGGCCCGCCTCCCGGAACTCCTCCTGGCGGTGCCGGAACAAGCCGACACGCGATCCCGGACAGGGCCCCGGGGGGGCGGCCCTGCGGCCCTCTGGTGCCCGAAGTGTGTTCGCCGGGCGTTTTCCGGCCAATTCTCACGAGCGTTCTGCCCAAATCGGGATCGATTTGGGCAGAACGCTCGTGAGAATTGGCCGGCGTTGGGCAGCCCCGGTCAGCGCCCAGGGCCGCGTGGAGCAGGGCCCTTTCTCGCTCGGGGCATGGCGCGGCCACCCGGAAAACGAGCCGCGACGATGGGGCGCGGCCGGCGGCCCCGGCGCCGGGGAGTTTTCCCCGAGCAGGGAGGATGGAGGCGCCGTGGCCGGGCGTCCGCCTCCGCCGTGGCGGGCGGCCGGGGCGCCCGTGGAGGGGGCTGGCCTCTGTGGGGGAACGGAGTGATCTCTCACTCCACGGCTGGGACGAAGCCGCGCAAGGTGCCGTGGTCGCCGGGACGGTCGGGGGGACTCGTGGCGCGGGACTCAGGGTTCCCCATGCAGAGGCCCCCAGGCTCAGGTCCCTGGCAACGGAAGGCTGAGCAAGCAGGCCCGGGCCCGGGCCCGGCTTTCGGGGCTGGCCCGGCCCCAGCGGCCGGCGCCAGGGAGGGGACCCCCGGAGGCTGAGGAGCGGGAGGCGTCGGCCTCCCCGGGTCCCGCCTCCCGGAGCTCCTCCTGGCGGTGCCGGAACGCGCTGACACGCGATCCCGGACAGGGCCCCGGGGGGGCGGCCCTGCGGCCCTCTGGTGCCCGAAGTGTGTTCGCCGGGCGTTTTCCGGCCAATTCTCACGAGCGTTCTGCCCAAATCGGGATCGATTTGGGCAGAACGCTCGTGAGAATTGGCCGGCGTTGGGCAGCCCCGGTCAGCGCCCAGGGCCGCGTGGAGCAGGGCCCTTTCTCGCTCGGGGCATGGCGCGGCCACCCGGAAAACGAGCCGCGACGATGGGGCGCGGCCGGCGGCCCCGGCGCCGGGGAGTTTTCCCCGAGCAGAGTGGATGGAGGCGCCGTGGCCGGACGTCCGCCTCCGCCGTGGCGGGCGGCCGGGGCGCCCGTGGAGGGGGCTGGCCTCTGTGGGGGAACGGAGTGATCTCTCACTCCACGGCTGGGACGAAGCCGCGCAAGGTGCCGTGGAAGCCGGGACGGTCGGGGGGACTCGTGGCGCGGGACTCAGGGTTCCCCATGCGGAGGCCCCCAGGCTCAGGCCCCTGGCAACGGAAGGCTGAGCAAGCAGGCCCGGGCCCGGGCCCGGCTTTCGGGGCTGGCCCGGCCCCAGCGGCCGGCGCCAGGGAGGGGACCCCCGGAGGCTGAGGAGCGGGAGGCGTCGGCCTCCCCGGGGCCCGCCTCCCGGAGCTCCTCCTGGCGGTGCCGGAACGCGCCGACACGCGATCCCGGACAGGGCCCCGGGGGGGCGGCCCTGCGGCCCTCTGGTGCCCGAAGTGTGTTCGCCGGGCATTTTCCGGCCAATTCTCACGAGCGTTCTGCCCAAATCGGGATCGATTTGGGCAGAACGCTCGTGAGAATTGGCCGGCGTTGGGCAGCCCCGGTCAGCGCCCAGGGCCGCGTGGAGCAGGGCCCTTTCTCGCTCGGGGCATGGCGCGGCCACCCGGAAAACGAGCCGCGACGATGGGGCGCGGCCGGCGGCCCCGGCGCCGGGGAGTTTTCCCCGAGCAGAGTGGATGGAGGCGCCGTGGCCGGGCGTCCGCCTCCGCCGTGGCGGGCAGCCGGGGCGCCCGTGGAGGGGGCTGGCCTCTGTGGGGGAACGGAGTGATCTCTCACTCCACGGCTGGGACGAAGCCGCGCAAGGTGCCGTGGTCGCCGGGACGGTCGGGGGGACTCGTGGCGCGGGACTCAGGGTTCCCCATGCGGAGGCCCCCAGGCTCAGGCCCCTGGCAACGGAAGGCTGAGCAAGCAGGCCCGGGCCCGGGCCCGGCTTTCGGGGCTGGCCCGGCCCCAGCGGCCGGCGCCAGGGAGGGGACCCCCGGAGGCTGAGGAGCGGGAGGCGTCGGCCTCCCCGGGGCCCGCCTCCCGGAGCTCCTCCTGGCGGTGCCGGAACGCGCCGACACGCGATCCCAGACAGGGCCCCGGGGGGGCGGCCCTGCGGCCCTCTGGTGCCCGAAGTGTGTTCGCCGGGCGTTTTCCGGCCAATTCTCACGAGCGTTCTGCCCAAATCGGGATCGATTTGGGCAGAACGCTCGTGAGAATTGGCCGGCGTTGGGCAGCCCCGGTCAGCGCCCAGGGCCGCGTGGAGCAGGACCCTTTCTCGCTCGGGGCATGGCGCGGCCACCTGGAAAACGAGCCGCGACGATGGGGCGCGGCCGGCGGCCCCGGCGCCGGGGAGTTTTCCCCGAGCAGAGTGGATGGAGGCGCCGTGGCCGGGCGTCCGCCTCCGCCGTGGCGGGCGGCCGAGGCGCCCGTGGAGGGGGCTGGCCTCTGTGGGGGAACGGAGTGATCTCTCACTCCACGGCTGGGACGAAGCCGCGCAAGGTGCCGTGGTCGCCGGGACGGTCGGGGGGACTCGTGGCGCGGGACTCAGGGTTCCCCATGCGGAGGCCCCCAGGCTCAGGCCCCTGGCAACGGAAGGCTGAGCAAGCAGGCCCGGGCCCGGGCCCGGCTTTCGGGGCTGGCCCGGCCCCAGCGGCCGGCGCCAGGGAGGGGACCCCCGGAGGCTGAGGAGCGGGAGGCGTCGGCCTCCCCGGGGCCCGCCTCCTGGAGCTCCTCCTGGCGGTGCCGGAACGCGCCGACACGCGATCCCGGACAGGGCCCCGGGGGGGCGGCCCTGCGGCCCTCTGGTGCCCGAAGTGTGTTCGCCGGGCGTTTTCCGGCCAATTCTCACGAGCGTTCTGCCCAAATCGGGATCGATTTGGGCAGAACGCTCGTGAGAATTGGCCGGCGTTGGGCAGCCCCGGTCAGCTCCCAGGGCCGCGTGGAGCAGGGCACTTTCTCGCTCGGGGCATGGCGCGGCCTCCCGGAAAACGAGCCGCGACGATGGGGCGCGGCCGGCGGCCCCGGCGACGGGGAGTTTTCCCCGAGCAGAGTGGATGGAGGCGCCGTGGCCGGGCGTCCGCCTCCGCCGTGGCGGGCGGCCGGGGCGCCCGTGGAGGGGGCTGGCCTCTGTGGGGGAACGGAGTGATCTCTCACTCCACGGCTGGGACGAAGCCGCGCAAGGTGCCGTGGTCGCCGGGACGGTCGGGGGGACTCGTGGCGCGGGACTCAGGGTTCCCCATGCGGAGGCCCCCAGGCTCAGGCCCCTGGCAACGGAAGGCTGAGCAAGCAGGCCCGGGCCCGGGCCCGGCTTTCGGGGCTGGCCCGGCCCCAGCGGCCGGCGCCAGGGAGGGGACCCCCGGAGGCTGAGGAGCGGGAGGCGTCGGCCTCCCCGGGGCCCGCCTCCCGGAGCTCCTCCTGGCGGTGCCGGAACGCGCCGACACGCGATCCCGGACAGGGCCCCGGGGGGGCGGCCCTGTGGCCCTCTGGTGCCCGAAGTGTGTTCGCCGGGCATTTTCCGGCCAATTCTCACGAGCGTTCTGCCCAAATCGGGATCGATTTGGGCAGAACGCTCGTGAGAATTGGCCGGCGTTGGGCAGCCCCGGTCAGCGCCCAGGGCCGCGTGGAGCAGGGCCCTTTCTCGCTCGGGGCATGGCGCGGCCACCCGGAAAACGAGCCGCGACGATGGGGCGCGGCCGGCGGCCCCGGCGCCGGGGACTTTTCCCCGAGCAGGGTGGATGGAGGCGCCGTGGCCGGGCGTCCGCCTCCGCCGTGGCGGGCGGCCGGGGCGCCCGTGGAGGGGGCTGGCCTCTGTGGGGGAACGGAGTGATCTCTCACTCCACGGCTGGGACGAAGCCGCGCAAGGTGCCGTGGTCGCCGGGACGGTCGGGGGGACTCGTGGCGCGGGACTCAGGGTTCCCCATGCGGAGGCCCCCAGGCTCAGGCCCCTGGCAACGGAAGGCTGAGCAAGCAGGCCCGGGCCCGGGCCCGGCTTTCGGGGCTGGCCCGGCCCCAGCGGCCGGCGCCAGGGAGGGGACCCCCGGAGGCTGAGGAGCGGGAGGCGTCGGCCTCCCCGGGGCCCGCCTCCCGGAGCTCCTCCTGGCGGTGCCGGAACGCGCCGACACGCGATCCCGGACAGGGCCCCGGGGGGGCGGCCCTGCGGCCCTCTGGTGCCCGAAGTGTGTTCGCCGGGCGTTTTCCGGCCAATTCTCACGAGCGTTCTGCCCAAATCGGGATCGATTTGGGCAGAACGCTCGTGAGAATTGGCCGGCGTTGGGCAGCCCCGGTCAGCGCCCAGGGCCGCGTGGAGCAGGGCCCTTTCTCGCTCGGGGCCTGGCACGGCCACCCGGAAAACGAGCCGCGACGATGGGGCGCGGCCGGCGGCCCCGGCGCCGGGGAGTTTTCCCCGAGCAGAGTGGATGGAGGCGCCGTGGCCGGGCGTCCGCCTCCGCCGTGGCGGGCGGCCGGGGCGCCCGTGGAGGGGGCTGGCCTCTGTGGGGGAACGGAGTGATCTCTCACTCCACGGCTGGGACGAAGCCGCGCAAGGTGCCGTGGTCGCCGGGACGGTCGGGGGGACTCGTGGCGCGGGACTCAGGGTTCCCCATGCGGAGGCCCCCAGGCTCAGGCCCCTGGCAACGGAAGGCTGAGCAAGCAGTCCCGGGCCCGGGCCCGGCTTTCGGGGCTGGCCCGGCCCCAGCGGCCGGCGCCAGGGAGGGGACCCCCGGAGGCTGAGGAGCGGGAGGCGTCGGCCTCCCCGGGGCCCGCCTCCCGGAGCTCCTCCTGGCGGTGCCAGAACGCACCGACACGCGATCCCGGACAGGGCCCCGGGGGGGCGGCCCTGCGGCCCTCTGGTGCCCGAAGTGTGTTCGCCGGGCGTTTTCCGGCCAATTCTCACGAGCGTTCTGCCCAAATCGGGATCGATTTGGGCAGAACGCTCGTGAGAATTGGCCGGCGTTGGGCAGCCCCGGTCAGCGCCCAGGGCCGCGTGGAGCAGGGCCCTTTCTCGCTCGGGGCATGGCGCGGCCACCCGGAAAACGAGCCGCGACGATGGGGCTCGGCCGGCGGCCCCGGCGCCGGGGAGTTTTCCCCGAGCAGGGTGGATGGAGGCGCCGTGGCCGGGCGTCCGCCTCCGCCGTGGCGGGCGGCCGGGGCGCCCGTGGAGGGGGCTGGCCTCTGTGGGGGAACGGAGTGATCTCTCACTCCACGGCTGGGACGAAGCCGCGCAAGGTGCCGTGGTCGCCGGGACGGGCGGGGGGACTCGTGGCGCGGGACTCAGGGTTCCCCATGCGGAGGCCCCCAGGCTCAGGCCCCTGGCAACGGAAGGCTGAGCAAGCAGGCCCGGGCCCGGGCCCGGCTTTCGGGGTTGGCCCGGCCCCAGCGGCCGGCGCCAGGGAGGGGACCCCCGGAGGCTGAGGAGCGGGAGGCGTCGGCCTCCCCGGGGCCCGCCTCCCGGAGCTCCTCCTGGCGGTGCCGGAACGCGCCGACACGCGATCCCGGACAGGGCCCCGGGGGGGCGGCCCTGCGGCCCTCTGGTGCCCGAAGTGTGTTCGCCGGGCGTTTTCCGGCCAATTCTCACGAGCGTTCTGCCCAAATCGGGATCGATTTGGGCAGAACGCTCGTGAGAATTGGCCGGCGTTGGGCAGCCCCGGTCAGCGCCCAGGGCCGCGTGGAGCAGGGCCCTTTCTCGCTCGGGGCATGGCGCGGCCACCCGGAAAACGAGCCGCGACGATGGGTCGCGGCCGGCGGCCCCGGCGCCGGGGAGTTTTCCCCGAGAATGGTGGATGGAGGCGCCGTGGCCGGGCGTCCGCCTCCGCCGTGGCGGGCGGCCGGGGCGCCCGTGGAGGGGGCTGGCCTCTGTGGGGGAACGGAGTGATCTCTCACTCCACGGCTGGGACGAAGCCACGAAAGGTGCCGTGGTCGCCGGGACGGTCGGGGGGACTCGTGGCGCGGGACTCAGGGTTCCCCATGCGGAGGCCCCCAGGCTCAGGCCCCTGGCAACGGAAGGCTGAGCAAGCAGGCCCGGGCCCGGGCCCGGCATTCGGGGCTGGCCCGGCCCCAGCGGCCGGCGCCAGGGAGGGGACCCCCGGAGGCTGAGGAGCGGGAGGCGTCGGCCTCCCCGGGGCCCGCCTCCCGGAGCTCCTCCTCGCGGTGCCGGAACGCGCCGACACGCGATCCCGGACAGGGCCCCGGGGGGGGGCCCTGCGGCCCTCTGGTGCCCGAAGTGTGTTCGCCGGGCGTTTTCCGGCCAATTCTCACGAGCGTTCTGCCCAAATCGGGATCGATTTGGGCAGAACGCTCGTGAGAATTGGCCGGCGTTGGGCAGCCCCGGTCAGCGCCCAGGGCCGCGTGGAGCAGGGCCCTTTCTCGCTCGGGGCATGGCGCGGCCACCCGGAAAACGAGCCGCGACGATGGGGCGCGGCCGGCGGCCCCGGCGCCGGGGAGTTTTCCCCGAGCAGGGTGGATGGAAGCGCCGTGGCCGGGCGTCCGCCTCCGCCGTGGCGGGCGGCCGGGGCGCCCGTGGAGGGGGCTGGCCTCTGTGGGGGAACGGAGTGATCTCTCACTCCACGGCTGGGACGAAGCCGCGAAAGGTGCCGTGGTCGCCGGGACGGTCGGGGGGACTCGTGGCGCAGGACTCAGGGTTCCCCATGCGGAGGCCCCCAGGCTCAGGCCCCTGGCAACGGAAGGCTGAGCAAGCAGGCCCGGGCCCGGGCCCGGCTTTCGGGGCTGGCCCGGCCCCAGCGGCCGGCGCCAGGGAGGGGACCCCCGGAGGCTGAGGAGCGGGAGGCGTCGGCCTCCCCGGGGCCTGCCTCCCGGAGCTCCTCCTGGCGGTGCCGGAACGCGCCGACACGCGATCCCGGACAGGGCCCCGGGGGGGCGGCCCTGCGGCCCTCTGGTGCCCGAAGTGTGTTCGCCGGGCGTTTTCCGGCCAATTCTCACGAGCGTTCTGCCCAAATCGGGATCGATTTGGGCAGAACGCTCGTGAGAATTGGCCGGCGTTGGGCAGCCCCGGTCAGCGCCCAGGGCCGCGTGGAGCAGGGCCCTTTCTCGCTCGGGGCATGGCGCGGCCACCCGGAAAACGAGCCGCGACGATGGGGCGCGGCCGGGGGCCCCGGCGCCGGGGAGTTTTCCCCGAGCAGGGTGGATGGAGGCGCCGTGGCCGGGCGTCCGCCTCCGCCGTGTCGGGCGGCCGGGGCGCCCGTGGAGGGGGCTGGCCTCTGTGGGGGAACGGAGTGATCTCTCACTCCACGGCTGGGACGAAGCCGCGCAAGGTGCCGTGGTCGCCGGGACGGTCGGGGGGACTCGTGGCGCGGGACTCAGGGTTCCCCATGCGGAGGCCCCCAGGCTCAGGCCCCTGGCAACGGAAGGCTGAGCAAGCAGGCCCGGGCCCGGGCCCGGCTTTCGGGGCTGGCCCGGCCCCAGCGGCCGGCGCCAGGGAGGGGACCCCCGGAGGCTGAGGAGCGGGAGGCGTCGGCCTCCCCGGGGCCCGCCTCCCGGAGCTCCTCCTGGCGGTGCCGGAACGCGCCGACACGCGATCCCGGACAGGGCCCCTGGGGGGCGGCCCTGCGGCCCTCTGGTGCCCGAAGTGTGTTCGCCGGGCGTTTTCCGGCCAATTCTCACGAGCGTTCTGCCCAAATCGGGATCGATTTGGGCAGAACGCTCGTGAGAATTGGCCGGCGTTGGGCAGCCCCGGTCAGCGCCCAGGGCCGCGTGGAGCAGGGCCCTTTCTCGCTCGGGGCATGGCGCGGCCACCCGGAAAACGAGCCGCGACGATGGGGCTCGGCCGGCGGCCCCGGCGCCGGGGAGTTTTCCCCGAGCAGGGTGGATGGAGGCGCCGTGGCCGGGCGTCCGCCTCCGCCGTGGCGGGCGGCCGGGGCGCCCGTGGAGGGGGCTGGCCTCTGTGGGGGAACGGAGTGATCTCTCACTCCACGGCTGGGACGAAGCCGCGCAAGGTGCCGTGGTCGCCGGGACGGGCGGGGGGACTCGTGGCGTGGGACTCAGGGTTCCCCATGCGGAGGCCCCCAGGCTCAGGCCCCTGGCAACGGAAGGCTGAGCAAGCAGGCCCGGGCCCGGGCCCGGCTTTCGGGGTTGGCCCGGCCCCAGCGGCCGGCGCCAGGGAGGGGACCCCCGGAGGCTGAGGAGCGGGAGGCGTCGGCCTCCCCGGGGCCCGCCTCCCGGAGCTCCTCCTGGCGGTGCCGGAACGCGCCGACACGCGATCCCGGACAGGGACCCGGGGGGGCGGCCCTGCGGCCCTCTGGTGCCCGAAGTGTGTTCGCCGGGCGTTTTCCGGCCAATTCTCACGAGCGTTCTGCCCAAATCGGGATCGATTTGGGCAGAACGCTCGTGAGAATTGGCCGGCGTTGGGCAGCCCCGGTCAGCGCCCAGGGCCGCGTGGAGCAGGGCCCTTTCTCGCTCGGGGCATGGCGCGGCCACCCGGAAAACGAGCCGCGACGATGGGTCGCGGCCGGCGGCCCCGGCGCCGGGGAGTTTTCCCCGAGCAGGGTGGATGGAGGCGCCGTGGCCGGGCGTCCGCCTCCGCCGTGGCGGGCGGCCGGGGCGCCCGTGGAGGGGGTGGCCTCTGTGGGGGAACGGAGTGATCTCTCACTCCACGGCTGGGACGAAGCCACGCAAGGTGCCGTGGTCGCCGGGACGGTCGGGGGGACTCGTGGCGCGGGACTCAGGGTTCCCCATGCGGAGGCCCCCAGGCTCAGGCCCCTGGCAACGGAAGGCTGAGCAAGCAGGCCCGGGCCCGGGCCCGGCTTTCGGGGCTGGCCCGGCCCCAGCGGCCGGCGCCAGGGAGGGGACCCCCGGAGGCTGAGGAGCGGGAGGCGTCGGCCTCCCCGGGGCCCGCCTCCCGGAGCTCCTCCTGGCGGTGCCGGAACGCGCCGACACGCGATCCCGGACAGGGCCCCGGGGGGGGGCCCTGCGGCCCTCTGGTGCCCGAAGTGTGTTCGCCGGGCGTTTTCCGGCCAATTCTCACGAGCGTTCTGCCCAAATCGGGATCGATTTGGGCAGAACGCTCGTGAGAATTGGCCGGCGTTGGGCAGCCCCGGTCAGCGCCCAGGGCCGCGTGGAGCAGGGCCCTTTCTCGCTCGGGGCATGGCGCGGCCACCCGGAAAACGAGCCGCGACGATGGGGCGCGGCCGGCGGCCCCGGCGCCGGGGAGTTTTCCCCGAGCAGGGTGGATGGAGGCGCCGTGGCCGGGCGTCCGCCTCCGCCGTGGCGGGCGGCCGGGGCGCCCGTGGAGGGGGCTGGCCTCTGTGGGGGAACGGAGTGATCTCTCACTCCACGGCTGGGACGAAGCCGCGAAAGGTGCCGTGGTCGCCGGGACGGTCGGGGGGACTCGTGGCGCAGGACTCAGGGTTCCCCATGCGGAGGCCCCCAGGCTCAGGCCCCTGGCAACGGAAGGGTGAGCAAGCAGGCCCGGGCCCGGGCCCGGCTTTCGGGGCTGGCCCGGCCCCAGCGGCCGGCGCCAGGGAGGGGACCCCCGGAGGCTGAGGAACGGGAGGCGTCGGCCTCCCCGGGGCCTGCCTCCCGGAGCTCCTCCTGGCGGTGCCGGAACGCGCCGAGACGCGATCCCGGACAGGGCCCCGGGGGGGCGGCCCTGCGGCCCTCTGGTGCCCGAAGTGTGTTTGCCGGGCGTTTTCCGGCCAATTCTCACGAGCGTTCTGCCCAAATCGGGATCGATTTGGGCAGAACGCTCGTGAGAATTGGCCGGCGTTGGGCAGCCCCGGTCAGCGCCCAGGGCCGCGTGGAGCAGGGCCCTTTCTCGCTCGGGGCATGGCGCGGCCACCCGGAAAACGAGCCGCGATGATGGGGCGCGGCCGGGGGCCCCGGCGCCGGGGAGTTTTCCCCGAGCAGGGTGGATGGAGGCGCCGTGGCCGGGCGTCCGCCTCCGCCGTGGCGGGCGGCCGGGGCGCCCGTGGAGGGGGCTGGCCTCTGTGGGGGAACGGAGTGATCTCTCACTCCACGGCTGGGACGAAGCCGCGCAAGGTGCCGTGGTCGCCGGGACGGTCGGGGGGACTCGTGGCGCGGGACTCAGGGTTCCCCATGCGGAGGCCCCCAGGCTCAGGCCCCTGGCAACGGAAGGCTGAGCAAGCAGGCCCGGGCCCGGGCCCGGCTTTCGGGGCTGGCCCGGCCCCAGCGGCCGGCGCCAGGGAGGGGACCCCCGGAGGCTGAGGAGCGGGAGGCGTCGGCCTCCCCGGGGCCCGCCTCCCGGAGCTCCTCCTGGCGGTGCCGGAACGCGCCGACACGCGATCCCGGACAGGGCCCCGGGGGGGCGGCCCTGCGGCCCTCTGGTGCCCGAAGTGTGTTCGCCGGGCGTTTTCCGGCCAATTCTCACGAGCGTTCTGCCCAAATCGGGATCGATTTGGGCAGAACGCTCATGAGAATTGGCCGGCGTTGGGCAGCCCCGGTCAGCGCCCAGGGCCGCGTGGAGCAGGGCCCTTTCTCGCTCGGGGCATGGCGCGGCCACCCGGAAAACGAGCCGCGACGATGGGGCGCGGCCGGGGGCCCCGGCGCCGGGGTGTTTTCCCCGAGCAGGGTGGATGGAGGCGCCGTGGCCGGGCGTCCGCCTCCGCCGTGGCGGGCGGCCGGGGCGCCCGTGGAGGGGGCTGGCCTCTGTGGGGGAACGGAGTGATCTCTCACTCCACGGCTGGGACGAAGCCGCGCAAGGTGCCGTGGTCGCCGGGACGGTCGGGGGGACTCGTGGCGCGGGACTCAGGGTTCCCCATGCGGAGGCCCCCAGGCTCAGGCCCCTGGCAACGGAAGGCTGAGCAAGCAGGCCCGGGCCCGGGCCCGGCTTTCGGGGCTGGCCCGGCCCCAGCGGCCGGCGCCAGGGAGGGGACCCCCGGAGGCTGAGGAGCGGGAGGCGTCGGCCTCCCCGGGGCCCGCCTCCCGGAGCTCCTCCTGGCGGTGCCGGAACGCGCCAACACGCGATCCCGGACAGGGCCCCGGGGGGGCGGCCCTGCGGCCCTCTGGTGCCCGAACTGTATTCGCCGGGCGTTTTCCGGCCAATTCTCACGAGCGTTCTGCCCAAATCGGGATCGATTTGGGCAGAACGCTCGTGAGAATTGGCCGGCGTTGGGCAGCCCCGGTCAGTGCCCAGGGCCGCGTGGAGCAGGGCCCTTTCTCGCTCGGGGCATGGCGCGGCCACCCGGAAAACGAGCCGCGACAATGGGGCGCGGCCGGCGGCCCCGGCGCCGGGGAGTTTTCCCCGAGCAGGGTGGATGGAGGCGCCGTGGCCGGGCGTCCGCCTCCGCCGTGGCGGGCGGCCGGGGCGCCCGTGGAGGGGGCTGGCCTCTGTGGGGGAACGGAGTGATCTCTCACTCCACGGCTGGGACGAAGCCGCGCAAGGTGCCGTGGTCGCCGGGACGGTCGGGGGGACTCGTGGCGCGGGACTCAGGGTTCCCCATGCGGAGGCCCCCAGGCTCAGGCCCCTGGCAACGGAAGGCTGAGCAAGCAGGCCCGGGCCCTGGCCCGGGTTTCGGGGCTGGCCCGGCCCCAGCGGCCGGCGCCAGGGAGGGGACCCCCGGAGGCTGAGGAGCGGGAGGCGTCGGCCTCCCCGGGGCCCGCCTCCCGGAGCTCCTCCTGGCGGTGCCGGAACGCGCCGACACGCGATCCCGGACAGGGCCCCGGGGGGGCGGCCCTGCGGCCCTCTGGTGCCCGAAGTGTGTTCGCCGGGCGTTTTCCGGCCAATTCTCACGAGCGTTCTGCCCAAATCGGGATCGATTTGGGCAGAACGCTCGTGAGAATTGGCCGGCGTTGGGCAGCCCCGGTCAGCGCCCAGGGCCGCGTGGAGCAGGGCCCTTTCTCGCTCGGGGCATGGCTCGGCCACCCGAAAAACGAGCCGCGACGATGGGGCGCGGCCGGCGGCCCCGGCGCCGGGGAGTTTTCCCCGAGCAGAGTGGATGGAGGCGCCGTGGCCGGGCGTCCGCCTCCGCCGTGGCGGGCGGCCGGGGCGCCCGTGGAGGGGGCTGGCCTCTGTGGGGGAACGGAGTGATCTCTCACTCCACGGCTGGGACGAAGCCGCGAAAGGTGCCGTGGTCGCCGGGACGGTCGGGGGGACTCGTGGCGCGGGACTCAGGGTTCCCCATGCGGAGGCCCCCAGGCTCAGGCCCCTGGCAACGGAAGGCTGAGCAAGCAGGCCCGGGCCCGGGCCCGGCTTTCGGGGCTGGCCCGGCCCCAGCGGCCGGCGCCAGGGAGGGGACCCCCGGAGGCTGAGGAGCGGGAGGCGTCGGCCTCCCCGGGGCCCGCCTCCCGGAGCTCCTCCTGGCGGTGCCGGAACGCGCCGACACGCGATCCCGGACAGGGCCCCGGGGGGGCGGCCCTGCGGCCCTCTGGTGCCCGAAGTGTGTTCGCCGGGCGTTTTCCGGCCAATTCTCACGAAAGTTCTGCCCAAATCGGGATCGATTTGGGCAGAACGCTCGTGAGAATTGGCCGGCGTTGGGCAGCCCCGGTCAGCGCCCGGGGCCGCGTGGAGCAGGGCCCTTTCTCGCTCGGGGCATGGCGCGGCCACCCGGAAAACGAGCCGCGACGATGGGGCGCGGCCGGCGGCCCCGGCGCCGGGGAGTTTTCCCCGAGCAGGGTGGATGGAGGCGCCGTGGCCGGGCGTCCGCCTCCGCCGTGGCGGGCGGCCGGGGCGCCCGTGGAGGGGGCTGGCCTCTGTGGGGGAACGGAGTGATCTCTCACTCCACGGCTGGGACGAAGCCGCGCAAGGTGCCGTGGTCGCCGGGACGGTCGGGGGGACTCGTGGCGCGGGACTCAGGGTTCCCCATGCGGAGGCCCCCAGGCTCAGGCCCCTGGCAACGGAAGGCTGAGCAAGCAGGCCCGGGCCCGGGCCCGGCTTTCGGGGCTGGCCCGGCCCCAGCGGCCGGCGCCAGGGAGGGGACCCCCGGAGGCTGAGGAGCGGGAGGCGTCGGCCTCCCCGGGGCCCGCCTCCCGGAGCTCCTCCTGGCGGTGCCGGAACGCGCCGACACGCGATCCCGGACAGGGCCCCGGGGGGGCGGCCCTGCGGCCCTCTGGTGCCCGAAGTGTGTTCGCCGGGCGTTTTCCGGCCAATTCTCACGAGCGTTCTGCCCAAATCGGGATCGATTTGGGCAGAACGCTCGTGAGAATTGGCCGGCGTTGGGCAGCCCCGGTCAGCGCCCAGGGCCGCGTGGAGCAGGGCCCTTTCTCGCTCGGGGCATGGCGCGGCCACCCGGAAAACGAGCCGCGACGATGGGGCGCGGCCGGCGGCCCCGGCGCCGGGGAGTTTTCCCCGAGCAGAGTGGATGGAGGCGCCGTGGCCGGGCGTCCGCCTCCGCCGTGGCGGGCGGCCGGGGCGCCCGTGGAGGGGGCTGGCCTCTGTGGGGGAACGGAGTGATCTCTCACTCCACGGCTGGGACGAAGCCGCGCAAGGTGCCGTGGTCGCCGGGACGGTCGGGGGGACTCGTGGCGCGGGACTCAGGGTTCCCCATGCGGAGGCCCCCAGGCTCAGGCCCCTGGCAACGGAAGGCTGAGCAAGCAGGCCCGGGCCCGGGCCCGGCTTTCGGGGCTGGCCCGGCCCCAGCGGCCGGCGCCAGGGAGGGGACCCCCGGAGGCTGAGGAGCGGGAGGCGTCGGCCTCCCCGGGGCCCGCCTCCCGGAGCTCCTCCTGGCGGTGCCGGAACGCGCCGACACGCGATCCCGGACAGGGCCCCGGGGGGGCGGCCCTGCGGCCCTCTGGTGCCCGAAGTGTGTTCGCCGGGCGTTTTCCGGCCAATTCTCACGAGCGTTCTGCCCAAATCGGGATCGATTTGGGCAGAACGCTCGTGAGAATTGGCCGGCGTTGGGCAGCCCCGGTCAGCGCCCAGGGCCGCGTGGAGCAGGGCCCTTTCTCGCTCGGGGCATGGCGCGGCCACCTGGAAAACGAGCCGCGACGATGGGGCGCGGCCGGCGGCCCCGGCGCCGGGGAGTTTTCCCCGAGCAGAGTGGATGGAGGCGCCGTGGCCGGGCGTCCGCATCCGCCGTGGCGGGCGGCCGAGGCGCCCGTGGAGGGGGCTGGCCTCTGTGGGGGAACGGAGTGATCTCTCACTCCACGGCTGGGACGAAGCCGCGCAAGGTGCCGTGGTCGCCGGGACGGTCGGGGGGACTCGTGGCGCGGGACTCAGGGTTCCCCATGCGGAGGCCCCCAGGCTCAGGCCCCTGGCAACGGAAGGCTGAGCAAGCAGGCCCGGGCCCGGGCCCGGCTTTCGGGGCTGGCCCGGCCCCAGCGGCCGGCGCCAGGGAGGGGACCCCCGGAGGCTGAGGAGCGGGAGGCGTCGGCCTCCCCGGGGCCCGCCTCCTGGAGCTCCTCCTGGCGGTGCCGGAACGCGCCGACACGCGATCCCGGACAGGGCCCCGGGGGGGCGGCCCTGCGGCCCTCTGGTGCCCGAAGTGTGTTCGCCGGGCGTTTTCCGGCCAATTCTCACGAGCGTTCTGCCCAAATCGGGATCGATTTGGGCAGAACGCTCGTGAGAATTGGCCGGCGTTGGGCAGCCCCGGTCAGCGCCCAGGGCCGCGTGGAGCAGGGCCCTTTCTCGCTCGGGGCATGGCGCGGCCACCCGGAAAACGAGCCGCGACGATGGGGCGCGGCCGGCGGCCCCGGCGCCGGGGAGTTTTCCCCGAGCAGAGTGGATGGAGGCGCCGTGGCCGGGCGTCCGCCTCCGCCGTGGCGGGCGGCCGGGGCGCCCGTGGAGGGGGCTGGCCTCTGTGGGGGAACGGAGTGATCTCTCACTCCACGGCTGGGACGAAGCCGCGCAAGGTGCCGTGGTCGCCGGGACGGTCGGGGGGACTCGTGGCGCGGGACTCAGGGTTCCCCATGCGGAGGCCCCCAGGCTCAGGCCCCTGGCAACGGAAGGCTGAGCAAGCAGGCCCGGGCCCGGGCCCGGCTTTCGGGGCTGGCCCGGCCCCAGCGGCCGGCGCCAGGGAGGGGACCCCCGGAGGCTGAGGAGCGGGAGGCGTCGGCCTCCCCGGGGCCCGCCTCCCGGAGCTCCTCCTGGCGGTGCCGGAACGCGCCGACACGCGATCCCGGACAGGGCCCCGGGGGGGCGGCCCTGTGGCCCTCTGGTGCCCGAAGTGTGTTCGCCGGGCATTTTCCGGCCAATTCTCACGAGCGTTCTGCCCAAATCGGGATCGATTTGGGCAGAACGCTCGTGAGAATTGGCCGGCGTTGGGCAGCCCCGGTCAGCGCCCAGGGCCGCGTGGAGCAGGGCCCTTTCTCGCTCGGGGCATGGCGCGGCCACCCGGAAAACGAGCCGCGACGATGGGTCGCGGCCGGCGGCCCCGGCGCCGGGGAGTTTTCCCCCGAGCAGGGTGGATGGAGGCGCCGTGGCCGGGCGTCCGCCTCCGCCGTGGCGGGCGGCCGGGGCGCCCGTGGAGGGGGCTGGCCTCTGTGGGGGAACGGAGTGATCTCTCACTCCACGGCTGGGACGAAGCCACGCAAGGTGCCGTGGTCGCCGGGACGGTCGGGGGGACTCGTGGCGCGGGACTCAGGGTTCCCCATGCGGAGGCCCCCAGGCTCAGGCCCCTGGCAACGGAAGGCTGAGCAAGCAGGCCCGGGCCCGGGCCCGGCTTTCGGGGCTGGCCCGGCCCCAGCGGCCGGCGCCAGGGAGGGGACCCCCGGAGGCTGAGGAGCGGGAGGCGTCGGCCTCCCCGGGGCCCGCCTCCCGGAGCTCCTCCTGGCGGTGCCGGAACGCGCCGACACGCGATCCCGGACAGGGCCCCGGGGGGGCGGCCCTGCGGCCCTCTGGTGCCCGAAGTGTGTTCGCCGGGCGTTTTCCGGCCAATTCTCACGAGCGTTCTGCCCAAATCGGGATCGATTTGGGCAGAACGCTCGTGAGAATTGGCCGGCGTTGGGCAGCCCCGGTCAGCGCCCAGGGCCGCGTGGAGCAGGGCCCTTTCTCGCTCGGGGCCTGGCACGGCCACCCGGAAAACGAGCCGCGACGATGGGGCGCGGCCGGCGGCCCCGGCGCCGGGGAGTTTTCCCCGAGCAGAGTGGATGGAGGCGCCGTGGCCGGGCGTCCGCCTCCGCCGTGGCGGGCGGCCGGGGCGCCCGTGGAGGGGGCTGGCCTCTGTGGGGGAACGGAGTGATCTCTCACTCCACGGCTGGGACGAAGCCGCGCAAGGTGCCGTGGTCGCCGGGACGGTCGGGGGGACTCGTGGCGCGGGACTCAGGGTTCCCCATGCGGAGGCCCCCAGGCTCAGGCCCCTGGCAACGGAAGGCTGAGCAAGCAGTCCCGGGCCCGGGCCCGGGTTTCGGGGCTGGCCCGGCCCGAGCGGCCGGCGCCAGGGAGGGGACCCCCGGAGGCTGAGGAGCGGGAGGCGTCGGCCTCCGCGGGGCCCGCCTCCCGGAGCTCCTCCTGGCGGTGCCAGAACGCACCGACACGCGATCCCGGACAGGGCCCCGGGGGGGCGGCCCTGCGGCCCTCTGGTGCCCGAAGTGTGTTCGCCGGGCGTTTTCCGGCCAATTCTCACGAGCGTTCTGCCCAAATCGGGATCGATTTGGGCAGAACGCTCGTGAGAATTGGCCGGCGTTGGGCAGCCCCGGTCAGCGCCCAGGGCCGCGTGGAGCAGGGCCCTTTCTCGCTCGGGGCATGGCGCGGCCACCCGGAAAACGAGCCGCGACGATGGGGCTCGGCCGGCGGCCCCGGCGCCGGGGAGTTTTCCCCGAGCAGGGTGGATGGAGGCGCCGTGGCCGGGCGTCCGCCTCCGCCGTGGCGGGCGGCCGGGGCGCCCGTGGAGGGGGCTGGCCTCTGTGGGGGAACGGAGTGATCTCTCACTCCACGGCTGGGACGAAGCCGCGCAAGGTGCCGTGGTCGCCGGGACGGGCGGGGGGACTCGTGGCGTGGGACTCAGGGTTCCCCATGCGGAGGCCCCCAGGCTCAGGCCCCTGGCAACGGAAGGCTGAGCAAGCAGGCCCGGGCCCGGGCCCGGCATTCGGGGCTGGCCCGGCCCCAGCGGCCGGCGCCAGGGAGGGGACCCCCGGAGGCTGAGGAGCGGGAGGCGTCGGCCTCCCCGGGGCCCGCCTCCCGGAGCTCCTCCTGGCGGTGCCGGAACGCGCCGACACGCGATCCCGGACAGGGCCCCGGGGGGGGGCCCTGCGGCCCTCTGGTGCCCGAAGTGTGTTCGCCGGGCGTTTTCCGGCCAATTCTCACGAGCGTTCTGCCCAAATCGGGATCGATTTGGGCAGAACGCTCGTGAGAATTGGCCGGCGTTGGGCAGCCCCGGTCAGCGCCCAGGGCCGCGTGGAGCAGGGCCCTTTCTCGCTCGGGGCATGGCGCGGCCACCCGGAAAACGAGCCGCGACGATGGGGCGCGGCCGGCGGCCCCGGCGCCGGGGAGTTTTCCCCGAGCAGGGTGGATGGAGGCGCCGTGGCCGGGCGTCCGCCTCCGCCGTGGCGGGCGGCCGGGGCGCCCGTGGAGGGGGCTGGCCTCTGTGGGGGAACGGAGTGATCTCTCACTCCACGGCTGGGACGAAGCCGCGCAAGGTGCCGTTGTCGCCGGGACGGTCGGGGGGACTCGTGGCGCAGGACTCAGGGTTCCCCATGCGGAGAACCCCAGGCTCAGGCCCCTGGCAACGGAAGGCTGAGCAAGCAGGCCCGGGCCCGGGCCCGGCTTTCGGGGCTGGCCCGGCCCCAGCGGCCGGCGCCAGGGAGGGGACCCCCGGAGGCTGAGGAGCGGGAGGCGTCGGCCTCCCCGGGGCCTGCCTCCCGGAGCTCCTCCTGGCGGTGCCGGAACGCGCCGACACGCGATCCCGGACAGGGCCCCGGGGGGGCGGCCCTGCGGCCCTCTGGTGCCCGAAGTGTGTTCGCCGGGCGTTTTCCGGCCAATTCTCACGAGCGTTCTGCCCAAATCGGGATCGATTTGGGCAGAACGCTCGTGAGAATTGGCCGGCGTTGGGCAGCCCCGGTCAGCGCCCAGGGCCGCGTGGAGCAGGGCCCTTTCTCGCTCGGGGCATGGCGCGGCCACCCGGAAAACGAGCCGCGACGATGGGGCGCGGCCGGGGGCCCCGGCGCCGGGGAGTTTTCCCCGAGCAGGGTGGATGGAGGCGCCGTGGCCGGGCGTCCGCCTCCGCCGTGGCGGGCGGCCGGGGCGCCCGTGGAGGGGGCTGGCCTCTGTGGGGGAACGGAGTGATCTCTCACTCCACGGCTGGGACGAAGCCGCGCAAGGTGCCGTGGTCGCCGGGACGGTCGGGGGGACTCGTGGCGCGGGACTCAGGGTTCCCCATGCGGAGGCCCCCAGGCTCAGGCCCCTGGCAACGGAAGGCTGAGCAAGCAGGCCCGGGCCCGGGCCCGGCTTTCGGGGCTGGCCCGGCCCCAGCGGCCGGCGCCAGGGAGGGGACCCCCGGAGGCTGAGGAGCGGGAGGCGTCGGCCTCCCCGGGGCCCGCCTCCCGGAGCTCCTCCTGGCGGTGCCGGAACGCGCCGACACGCGATCCCGGACAGGGCCCCGGGGGGGCGGCCCTGCGGCCCTCTGGTGCCCGAAGTGTGTTCGCCGGGCGTTTTCCGGCCAATTCTCACGAGCGTTCTGCCCAAATCGGGATCGATTTGGGCAGAACGCTCGTGAGAATTGGCCGGCGTTGGGCAGCCCCGGTCAGCGCCCAGGGCCGCGTGGAGCAGGGCCCTTTCTCGCTCGGGGCATGGCGCGGCCACCCGGAAAACGAGCCGCGACGATGGGGCTCGGCCGGCGGCCCCGGCGCCGGGGAGTTTTCCCCGAGCAGGGTGGATGGAGGCGCCGTGGCCGGGCGTCCGCCTCCGCCGTGGCGGGCGGCCGGGGCGCCCGTGGAGGGGGCTGGCCTCTGTGGGGGAACGGAGTGATCTCTCACTCCACGGCTGGGACGAAGCCGCGCAAGGTGCCGTGGTCGCCGGGACGGGCGGGGGGACTCGTGGCGCGGGACTCAGGGTTCCCCATGCGGAGGCCCCCAGGCTCAGGCCCCTGGCAACGGAAGGCTGAGCAAGCAGGCCCGGGCCCGGGCCCGGCTTTCGGGGTTGGCCCGGCCCCAGCGGCCGGCGCCAGGGAGGGGACCCCCGGAGGCTGAGGAGCGGGAGGCGTCGGCCTCCCCGGGGCCCGCCTCCCGGAGCTCCTCCTGGCGGTGCCGGAACGCGCCGACACGCGATCCCGGACAGGGCCCCGGGGGGGCGGCCCTGCGGCCCTCTGGTGCCCGAAGTGTGTTCGCCGGGCGTTTTCCGGCCAATTCTCACGAGCGTTCTGCCCAAATCGGGATCGATTTGGGCAGAACGCTCATGAGAATTGGCCGGCGTTGGGCAGCCCCGGTCAGCGCCCAGGGCCGCGTGGAGCAGGGCCCTTTCTCGCTCGGGGCATGGCGCGGCCACCCGGAAAACGAGCCGCGACGATGGGGCGCGGCCGGGGGCCCCGGCGCCGGGGAGTTTTCCCCGAGCAGGGTGGATGGAGGCGCCGTGGCCGGGCGTCCGCCTCCGCCGTGGCGGGCGGCCGGGGCGCCCGTGGAGGGGGCTGGCCTCTGTGGGGGAACGGAGTGATCTCTCACTCCACGGCTGGGACGAAGCCGCGCAAGGTGCCGTGGTCGCCGGGACGGTCGGGGGGACTCGTGGCGCGGGACTCAGGGTTCCCCATGCGGAGGCCCCCAGGCTCAGGCCCCTGGCAACGGAAGGCTGAGCAAGCAGGCCCGGGCCCGGGCCCGGCTTTCGGGGCTGGCCCGGCCCCAGCTGCCGGCGCCAGGGAGGGGACCCCCGGAGGCTGAGGAGCGGGAGGCGTCGGCCTCCCCGGGCCCGCCTCCCGGAGCTCCTCCTGGCGGTGCCGGAACGCGCCGACACGCGATCCCGGACAGGGCCCCGGGGGGGCGGCCCTGCGGCCCTCTGGTGCCCGAAGTGTGTTCGCCGGGCGTTTTCCGGCCAATTCTCACGAAAGTTCTGCCCAAATCGGGATCGATTTGGGCAGAACGCTCGTGAGAATTGGCCGGCGTTGGGCAGCCCCGGTCAGCGCCCAGGGCCGCGTGGAGCAGGGCCCTTTCTCGCTCGGGGCATGGCGCGGCCACCCGGAAAACGAGCCGCGACGATGGGGCGCGGCCGGCGGCCCCGGCGCCGGGGAGTTTTCCCCGAGCAGGGTGGATGGAGGCGCCGTGGCCGGGCGTCCGCCTCCGCCGTGGCGGGCGGCCGGGGCGCCCGTGGAGGGGGCTGGCCTCTGTGGGGGAACGGAGTGATCTCTCACTCCACGGCTGGGACGAAGCCGCGCAAGGTGCCGTGGTCGCCGGGACGGTCGGGGGGACTCGTGGCGCGGGACTCGGGGTTCCCCATGCGGAGGCCCCCAGGCTCAGGCCCCTGGCAACGGAAGGCTGAGCAAGCAGGCCCGGGCCCGGGCCCGGCTTTCGGGGCTGGCCCGGCCCCAGCGGCCGGCGCCAGGGAGGGGACCCCCGGAGGCTGAGGAGCGGGAGGCGTCGGCCTCCCCGGGGCCCGCCTCCCGGAGCTCCTCCTGGCGGTGCCGGAACGCGCCGACACGCGATCCCGGACAGGGCCCCGGGGGGGCGGCCCTGCGGCCCTCTGGTGCCCGAAGTGTGTTCGCCGGGCGTTTTCCGGCCAATTCTCACGAAAGTTCTGCCCAAATCGGGATCGATTTGGGCAGAACGCTCGTGAGAATTGGCCGGCGTTGGGCAGCCCCGGTCAGCGCCCAGGGCCGCGTGGAGCAGGGCCCTTTCTCGCTCGGGGCATGGCGCGGCCACCCGGAAAACGAGCCGCGACGATGGGGCGCGGCCGGGGGCCCCGGCGCCGGGGAGTTTTCCCCGAGCAGGGTGGATGGAGGCGCCGTGGCCGGGCGTCCGCCTCCGCCGTGGCGGGCGGCCGGGGCGCCCGTGGAGGGGGCTGGCCTCTGTGGGGGAACGGAGTGATCTCTCACTCCACGGCTGGGACGAAGCCGCGCAAGGTGCCGTGGTCGCCGGGACGGTCGGGGGGACTCGTGGCGCGGGACTCAGGGTTCCCCATGCGGAGGCCCCCAGGCTCAGGCCCCTGGCAACGGAAGGCTGAGCAAGCAGGCCCGGGCCCGGGCCCGGCTTTCGGGGCTGGCCCGGCCCCAGCGGCCGGCGCCAGGGAGGGGACCCCCGGAGGCTGAGGAGCGGGAGGCGTCGGCCTCCCCGGGGCCCGCCTCCCGGAGCTCCTCCTGGCGGTGCCGGAACGCGCCGACACGCGATCCCGGACAGGGCCCCGGGGGGGCGGCCCTGCGGCCCTCTGGTGCCCGAAGTGTGTTCGCCGGGCGTTTTCCGGCCAATTCTCACGAGCGTTCTGCCCAAATCGGGATCGATTTGGGCAGAACGGTCGTGAGAATTGGCCGGCGTTGGGCAGCCCCGGTCAGCGCCCAGGGCCGCGTGGAGCAGGGCCCTTTCTCGCTCGGGGCATGGCGCGGCCACCCGGAAAACGAGCCGCGACGATGGGGCGCGGCCGGCGGCCCCGGCGCCGGGGAGTTTTCCCCGAGCAGAGTGGATGGAGGCGCCGTGGCCGGGCGTCCGCCTCCGCCGTGGCGGGCGGCCGGGGCGCCCGTGGAGGGGGCTGGCCTCTGTGGGGGAACGGAGTGATCTCTCACTCCACGGCTGGGACGAAGCCGCGCAAGGTGCCGTGGTCGCCGGGACGGTCGGGGGGACTCGTGGCGCGGGAATCAGGGTTCCCCATGCGGAGGCCCCCAGGCTCAGGCCCCTGGCAACGGAAGGCTGAGCAAGCAGGCCCGGGCCCGGGCCCGGCTTTCGGGGCTGGCCCGGCCCCAGCGGCCGGCGCCAGGGAGGGGACCCCCGGAGGCTGAGGAGCGGGAGGCGTCGGCCTCCCCGGGGCCCGCCTCCCGGAGCTCCTCCTGGCGGTGCCGGAACGCGCCGACACGCGATCCCGGACAGGGCCCCGGGGGGGCGGCCCTGCGGCCCTCTGGTGCCCGAAGTGTGTTCGCCGGGCGTTTTCCGGCCAATTCTCACGAGCGTTCTGCCCAAATCGGGATCGATTTGGGCAGAACGCTCGTGAGAATTGGCCGGCGTTGGGCAGCCCCGGTCAGCGCCCAGGGCCGCGTGGAGCAGGGCCCTTTCTCACTCGGGGCATGGCGCGGCCACCCGGAAAACGAGCCGCGACGATGGGGCGCGGCCGGCGGCCCCGGCGCCGGGGAGTTTTCCCCGAGCAGAGTGGATGGAGGCGCCATGGCCGGGCGTCCGCCTCCGCCGTGGCGGGCGGCCGGGGCGCCCGTGGAGGGGGCTGGCCTCTGTGGGGGAACGGAGTGATCTCTCACTCCACGGCTGGGACGAAGCCGCGCAAGGTGCCGTGGTCGCCGGGACGGTCGGGGGGACTCGTGGCGCGGGACTCAGGGTTCCCCATGCGGAGGCCCCCAGGCTCAGGCCCCTGGCAACGGAAGGCTGAGCAAGCAGGCCCGGGCCCGGGCCCGGCTTTCGGGGATGGCCCGGCCCCAGCGGCCGGCGCCAGGGAGGGGACCCCCGGAGGCTGAGGAGCGGGAGGCGTCGGCCTCCCCGGGGCCCGCCTCCCGGAGCTCCTCCTGGCGTTGCCGCTACGCGCCGACACGCGATCCCGGACAGGGCCCCGGGGGGGCGGCCCTGCGGCCCTCTGGTGCCCGAAGTGTGTTCGCCGGGCGTTTTCCGGCCAATTCTCACGAAAGTTCTGCCCAAATCGGGATCGATTTGGGCAGAACGCTCGTGAGAATTGGCCGGCGTTGGGCAGCCCCGGTCAGCGCCCAGGGCCGCGTGGAGCAGGGCCCTTTCTCGCTCGGGGCATGGCGCGGCCACCCGGAAAACGAGCCGCGACGATGGGGCGCGGCCGGCGGCCCCGGCGCCGGGGAGTTTTCCCCGAGCAGAGTGGATGGAGGCGCCGTGGCCGGGCGTCCGCCTCCGCCGTGGCGGGCGGCCGGGGCGCCCGTGGAGGGGGCTGGCCTCTGTGGGGGAACGGAGTGATCTCTCACTCCACGGCTGGGACGACGCCGCGCAAGGTGCCGTGGTCGCCGGGACGGTCGGGGGGACTCGTGGCGCGGGACTCAGGGTTCCCCATGCGGAGGCCCCCAGGCTCAGGCCCCTGGCAACGGAAGGCTGAGCAAGCAGGCCCGGGCCCGGGCCCGGCTTTCGGGGATGGCCCGGCCCCAGCGGCCGGCGCCAGGGAGGGGACCCCCGGAGGCTGAGGAGCGGGAGGCGTCGGCCTCCCCGGGGCCCGCCTCCCGGAGCTCCTCCTGGCGGTGCCGCTACGCGCCGACACGCGATCCCGGACAGGGCCCCGGGGGGGCGGCCCTGCGGCCCTCTGGTGCCCGAAGTGTGTTCGCCGGGCGTTTTCCGGCCAATTCTCACGAGCGTTCTGCCCAAATCGGGATCGATTTGGGCAGAACGGTCGTGAGAATTGGCCGGCGTTGGGCAGCCCCGGTCAGCGCCCAGGGCCGCGTGGAGCAGGGCCCTTTCTCGCTCGGGGCATGGCGCGGCCACCCGGAAAACGAGCCGCGACGATGGGGCGCGGCCGGCGGCCCCGGCGCCGGGGAGTTTTCCCCGAGCAGAGTGGATGGAGGCGCCGTGGCCGGGCGTCCGCCTCCGCCGTGGCGGGCGGCCGGGGCGCCCGTGGAGGGGGCTGGCCTCTGTGGGGGAACGGAGTGATCTCTCACTCCACGGCTGGGACGAAGCCGCACAAGGTGCCGTGGTCGCCGGGACGGTCGGGGGGACTCGTGGCGCGGGACTCAGGGTTCCCCATGCGGAGGCCCCCAGGCTCAGGCCCCTGGCAACGGAAGGCTGAGCAAGCAGGCCCGGGCCCGGGCCCGGCTTTCGGGGCTGGCCCGGCCCCAGCGGCCGGCGCCAGGGAGGGGACCCCCGGAGGCTGAGGAGCGGGAGGCGTCGGCCTCCCCGGGGCCCGCCTCCCGGAGCTCCTCCTGGCGGTGCCGGAACGCGCCGACACGCGATCCCGGACAGGGCCCCGGGGGGGCGGCCCTGCGGCCCTCTGGTGCCCGAAGTGTGTTCGCCGGGCGTTTTCCGGCCAATTCTCACGAGCGTTCTGCCCAAATCGGGATCGATTTGGGCAGAACGCTCGTGAGAATTGGCCGGCGTTGGGCAGCCCCGGTCAGCGCCCAGGGCCGCGTGGAGCAGGGCCCTTTCTCGCTCGGGGCATGGCGCGGCCACCCGGAAAACGAGCCGCGACGATGGGGCGCGGCCGGCGGCCCCGGCGCCAGGGAATTTTCCCCGAGCAGAGTGGATGGAGGCGCCGTGGCCGGGCGTCCGCCTCCGCCGTGGCGGGCGGCCGGGGCGCCCGTTGAGGGGGCTGGCCTCTGTGGGGGAACGGAGTGATCTCTCACTCCACGGCTGGGACGAAGCCGCGCAAGGTGCCGTGGTCGCCGGGACGGTCGGGGGGACTCGTGGCGCGGGACTCAGGGTTCCCCATGCGGAGGCCCCCAGGCTCAGGCCCCTGGCAACGGAAGGCTGAGCAAGCAGGCCCGGGCCCGGGCCCGGCTTTCGGGGCTGGCCCGGCCCCAGCGGCCGGCGCCAGGGAGGGGACCCCCGGAGGCTGAGGAGCGGGAGGCGTCGGCCTCCCCGGGGCCCGCCTCCCGGAGCTCCTCCTGGCGGTGCCGGAACGCGCCGACACGCGATCCCGGACAGGGCCCCGGGGGGGCGGCCCTGCGGCCCTCTGGTGCCCGAAGTGTGTTCGCCGGGCGTTTTCCGGCCAATTCTCACGAGCGTTCTGCCCAAATCGGGATCGATTTGGGCAGAACGCTCGTGAGAATTGGCCGGCGTTGGGCAGCCCCGGTCAGCGCCCAGGGCCGCGTGGAGCAGGGCCCTTTCTCGCTCGGGGCATGGCGCGGCCACCCGGAAAACGAGCCGCGACGATGGGGCGCGGCCGGCGGCCCCGGCGCCGGGGAGTTTTCCCCGAGCAGAGTGGATGGAGGCGCCGTGGCCGGGCGTCCGCCTCCGCCGTGGCGGGCGGCCGGGGCGCCCGTGGAGGGGGCTGGCCTCTGTGGGGGAACGGAGTGATCTCTCACTCCACGGCTGGGACGAAGCCGCGCAAGGTGCCGTGGTCGCCGGGACGGTCGGGGGGACTCGTGGCGCGGGACGCAGGGTTCCCCATGCGGAGGCCCCCAGGCTCAGGCCCCTGGCAACGGAAGGCTGAGCAAGCAGGCCCGGGCCCGGGCCCGGCTTTCGGGGCTGGCCCGGCCCCAGCGGCCGGCGCCAGGGAGGGGACCCCCGGAGGCTGAGGAGCGGGAGGCGTCGGCCTCCCCGGGGCCCGCCTCCCGGAGCTCCTCCTGGCGGTGCCGGAACGCGCCGACACGCGATCCCGGACAGGGCCCCGGGGGGGCGGCCCTGCGGCCCTCTGGTGCCCGAAGTGTGTTCGCCGGGCGTTTTCCGGCCAATTCTCACGAGCGTTCTGCCCAAATCGGGATCGATTTGGGCAGAACGCTCGTGAGAATTGGCCGGCGTTGGGCAGCCCCGGTCAGCGCCCAGGGCCGCGTGGAGCAGGGCCCTTTCTCGCTCGGGGCATGGCGCGGCCACCCGGAAAACGAGCCGCGACGATGGGGCGCGGCCGGCGGCCCCGGCGCCGGGGAGTTTTCCCCGAGCAGAGTGGATGGAGGCGCCGTGGCCGGGCGTCCGCCTCCGCCGTGGCGGGCGGCCGGGGCGCCCGTGGAGGGGGCTGGCCTCTGTGGGGGAACGGAGTGATCTCTCACTCCACGGCTGGGACGAAGCCGCGCAAGGTGCCGTGGTCGCCGGGACGGTCGGGGGGACTCGTGGCGCGGGACTCAGGGTTCCCCATGCGGAGGCCCCCAGGCTCAGGCCCCTGGCAACGGAAGGCTGAGCAAGCAGGCCCGGGCCCGGGCCCGGCTTTCGGGGCTGGCCCGGCCCCAGCGGCCGGCGCCAGGGAGGGGACCCCCGGAGGCTGAGGAGCGGGAGGCGTCGGCCTCCCCGGGGCCCGCCTCCCGGAGCTCCTCCTGGCGGTGCCGGAACGCGCCGACACGCGATCCCGGACAGGGCCCCGGGGGGGCGGCCCTGCGGCCCTCTGGTGCCCGAAGTGTGTTCGCCGGGCGTTTTCCGGCCAATTCTCACGAGCGTTCTGCCCAAATCGGGATCGATTTGGGCAGAACGCTCGTGAGAATTGGCCGGCGTTGGGCAGCCCCGGTCAGCGCCCAGGGCCGCGTGGAGCAGGGCCCTTTCTCGCTCGGGGCATGGCGCGGCCACCCGGAAAACGAGCCGCGACGATGGGGCGCGGCCGGCGGCCCCGGCGCCGGGGAGTTTTCCCCGAGCAGAGTGGATGGAGGCGCCGTGGCCGGGCGTCCGCCTCCGCCGTGGCGGGCGGCCGGGGCGCCCGTGGAGGGGGCTGGCCTCTGTGGGGGAACGGAGTGATCTCTCACTCCACGGCTAGGACGAAGCCGCGCAAGGTGCCGTGGTCGCCGGGACGGTCGGGGGGACTCGTGGCGCGGGACTCAGGGTTCCCCATGCGGAGGCCCCCAGCCTCAGGCCCCTGGCAACGGAAGGCTGAGCAAGCAGGCCCGGGCCCGGGCCCGGCTTTCGGGGCTGGCCCGGCCCCAGCGGCCGGCGCCAGGGAGGGGACCCCCGGAGGCTGAGGAGCGGGAGTCGTCGGCCTCCCCGGGGCCCGCCTCCCGGAGCTCCTCCTGGCGGTGCCGGAACGCGCCGACACGCGATCCCGGACAGGGCCCCGGGGGGGCGGCCCTGCGGCCCTCTGGTGCCCGAAGTGTGTTCGCCGGGCGTTTTCCGGCCAATTCTCACGAGCGTTCTGCCCAAATCGGGATCGATTTGGGCAGAACGCTCGTGAGAATTGGCCGGCGTTGGGCAGCCCCGGTCAGCGCCCAGGGCCGCGTGGAGCAGGGCCCTTTCTCGCTCGGGGCATGGCGCGGCCACCCGGAAAACGAGCCGCGACGATGGGGCGCGGCCGGCGGCCCCGGCGCCGGGGAGTTTTCCCCGAGCAGAGTGGATGGAGGCGCCGTGGCCGGGCGTCCGCCTCCGCCGTGGCGGGCGGCCGGGGCGCCCGTGGAGGGGGCTGGCCTCTGTGGGGGAACGGAGTGATCTCTCACTCCACGGCTGGGACGAAGCCGCGCAAGGTGCCGTGGTCGCCGGGACGGTCGGGGGGACTCGTGGCGCGGGACTCAGGGTTCCCCATGCGGAGGCCCCCAGGCTCAGGCCCCTGGCAACGGAAGGCTGAGCAAGCAGGCCCGGGCCCGGGCCCGGCTTTCGGGGCTGGCCCGGCCCCAGCGGCCGGCGCCAGGGAGGGGACCCCCGGAGGCTGAGGAGCGGGAGGCGTCGGCCTCCCCGGGGCCCGCCTCCCGGAGCTCCTCCTGGCGGTGCCGGAACGCGCCGACACGCGATCCCGGACAGGGCCCCGGGGGGGCGGCCCTGCGGCCCTCTGGTGCCCGAAGTGTGTTCGCCGGGCGTTTTCCGGCCAATTCTCACGAGCGTTCTGCCCAAATCGGGATCGATTTGGGCAGAACGCTCGTGAGAATTGGCCGGCGTTGGGCAGCCCCGGTCAGCGCCCAGGGCCGCGTGGAGCAGGGCCCTTTCTCGCTCGGGGCATGGCGCGGCCACCCGGAAAACGAGCCGCGACGATGGGGCGCGGCCGGCGGCCCCGGCGCCGGGGAGTTTTCCCCGAGCAGAGTGGATGGAGGCGCCGTGGCCGGGCGTCCGCCTCCGCCGTGGCGGGCGGCCGGGGCGCCCGTGGAGGGGGCTGGCCTCTGTGGGGGAACGGAGTGATCTCTCACTCCACGGCTGGGACGAAGCCGCGCAAGGTGCCGTGGTCGCCGGGACGGTCGGGGGGACTCGTGGCGCGGGACTCAGGGTTCCCCATGCGGAGGCCCCCAGGCTCAGGCCCCTGGCAACGGAAGGCTGAGCAAGCAGGCCCGGGCCCGGGCCCGGCTTTCGGGGCTGGCCCGGCCCCAGCGGCCGGCGCCAGGGAGGGGACCCCCGGAGGCTGAGGAGCGGGAGGCGTCGGCCTCCCCGGGGCCCGCCTCCCGGAGCTCCTCCTGGCGGTGCCGGAACGCGCCGACACGCGATCCCGGACAGGGCCCCGGGGGGGCGGCCCTGCGGCCCTCTGGTGCCCGAAGTGTGTTCGCCGGGCGTTTTCCGGCCAATTCTCACGAGCGTTCTGCCCAAATCGGGATCGATTTGGGCAGAACGCTCGTGAGAATTGGCCGGCGTTGGGCAGCCCCGGTCAGCGCCCAGGGCCGCGTGGAGCAGGGCCCTTTCTCGCTCGGGGCATGGCGCGGCCACCCGGAAAACGAGCCGCGACGATGGGGCGCGGCCGGCGGCCCCGGCGCCGGGGAGTTTTCCCCCGAGCAGAGTGGATGGAGGCGCCGTGGCCGGGCGTCCGCCTCCGCCGTGGCGGGCGGCCGGGGCGCCCGTGGAGGGGGCTGGCCTCTGTGGGGGAACGGAGTGATCTCTCACTCCACGGCTGGGACGAAGCCGCGCAAGGTGCCGTGGTCGCCGGGACGGTCGGGGGGACTCGTGGCGCGGGACTCAGGGTTCCCCATGCGGAGGCCCCCAGGCTCAGGCCCCTGGCAACGGAAGGCTGAGCAAGCAGGCCCGGGCCCGGGCCCGGCTTTCGGGGCTGGCCCGGCCCCAGCGGCCGGCGCCAGGGAGGGGACCCCCGGAGGCTGAGGAGCGGGAGGCGTCGGCCTCCCCGGGGCCCGCCTCCCGGAGCTCCTCCTGGCGGTGCCGGAACGCGCCGACACGCGATCCCGGACAGGGCCCCGGGGGGGCGGCCCTGCGGCCCTCTGGTGCCCGAAGTGTGTTCGCCGGGCGTTTTCCGGCCAATTCTCACGAGCGTTCTGCCCAAATCGGGATCGATTTGGGCAGAACGCTCGTGAGAATTGGCCGGCGTTGGGCAGCCCCGGTCAGCGCCCAGGGCCGCGTGGAGCAGGGCCCTTTCTCGCTCGGGGCATGGCGCGGCCACCCGGAAAACGAGCCGCGACGATGGGGCGCGGCCGGCGGCCCCGGCGCCGGGGAGTTTTCCCCGAGCAGAGTGGATGGAGGCGCCGTGGCCGGGCGTCCGCCTCCGCCGTGGCGGGCGGCCGGGGCGCCCGTGGAGGGGGCTGGCCTCTGTGGGGGAACGGAGTGATCTCTCACTCCACGGCTGGGACGAAGCCGCGAAAGGTGCCGTGGTCGCCGGGACGGTCGGGGGGACTCGTGGCGCGGGACTCAGGGTTCCCCATGCGGAGGCCCCCAGGCTCAGGCCCCTGGCAACGGAAGGCTGAGCAAGCAGGCCCGGGCCCGGGCCCGGCTTTCGGGGCTGGCCCGGCCCCAGCGGCCGGCGCCAGGGAGGGGACCCCCGGAGGCTGAGGAGCGGGAGGCGTCGGCCTCCCCGGGGCCCGCCTCCCGGAGCTCCTCCTGGCGGTGCCGGAACGCGCCGACACGCGATCCCGGACAGGGCCCCGGGGGGGCGGCCCTGCGGCCCTCTGGTGCCCGAAGTGTGTTCGCCGGGCGTTTTCCGGCCAATTCTCACGAGCGTTCTGCCCAAATCGGGATCGATTTGGGCAGAACGCTCGTGAGAATTGGCCGGCGTTGGGCCGCCCCGGTCAGCGCCCAGGGCCGCGTGGAGCAGGGCCCTTTCTCGCTCGGGGCATGGCGCGGCCACCCGGAAAACGAGCCGCGACGATGGGGCGCGGCCGGCGGCCCCGGCGCCGGGGAGTTTTCCCCGAGCAGAGTGGATGGAGGCGCCGTGGCCGGGCGTCCGCCTCCGCCGTGGCGGGCGGCCGGGGCGCCCGTGGAGGGGGCTGGCCTCTGTGGGGGAACGGAGTGATCTCTCACTCCACGGCTGGGACGAAGCCGCGAAAGGTGCCGTGGTCGCCGGGACGGTCGGGGGGACTCGTGGCGCGGGACTCAGGGTTCCCCATGCGGAGGCCCCCAGGCTCAGGCCCCTGGCAACGGAAGGCTGAGCAAGCAGGCCCGGGCCCGGGCCCGGCTTTCGGGGCTGGCCCGGCCCCAGCGGCCGGCGCCAGGGAGGGGACCCCCGGAGGCTGAGGAGCGGGAGGCGTCGGCCTCCCCGGGGCCCGCCTCCCGGAGCTCCTCCTGGCGGTGCCGGAACGCGCCGACACGCGATCCCGGACAGGGCCCCGGGGGGGCGGCCCTGCGGCCCTCTGGTGCCCGAAGTGTGTTCGCCGGGCGTTTTCCGGCCAATTCTCACGAGCGTTCTGCCCAAATCGGGATCGATTTGGGCAGAACGCTCGTGAGAATTGGCCGGCGTTGGGCAGCCCCGGTCAGCGCCCAGGGCCGCGTGGAGCAGGGCCCTTTCTCGCTCGGGGCATGGCGCGGCCACCCGGAAAACGAGCCGCGACGATGGGGCGCGGCCGGCGTCCCCGGCGCCGGGGAGTTTTCCCCGAGCAGAGTGGATGGAGGCGCCGTGGCCGGGCGTCCGCCTCCGCCGTGGCGGGCGGCCGGGGCGCCCGTGGAGGGGGCTGGCCTCTGAGGGGGAACGGAGTGATCTCTCACTCCACGGCTGGGACGAAGCCGCGAAAGGTGCCGTGGTCGCCGGGACGGTCGGGGGGACTCGTGGCGCGGGACTCAGGGTTCCCCATGCGGAGGCCCCCAGGCTCAGGCCCCTGGCAACGGAAGGCTGAGCAAGCAGGCCCGGGCCCGGGCCCGGCTTTCGGGGCTGGCCCGGCCCCAGCGGCCGGCGCCAGGGAGGGGACCCCCGGAGGCTGAGGAGCGGGAGGCGTCGGCCTCCCCGGGGCCCGCCTCCCGGAGCTCCTCCTGGCGGTGCCGGAACGCGCCGACACGCGATCCCGGACAGGGCCCCGGGGGGGCGGCCCTGCGGCCCTCTGGTGCCCGAAGTGTGTTCGCCGGGCGTTTTCCGGCCAAATCTCACGAGCGTTCTGCCCAAATCGGGATCGATTTGGGCAGAACGCTCGTGAGAATTGGCCGGCGTTGGGCAGCCCCGGTCAGCGCCCAGGGCCGCGTGGAGCAGGGCCCTTTCTCGCTCGGGGCATGGCGCGGCCACCCGGAAAACGAGCCGCGACGATGGGGCGCGGCCGGCGGCCCCGGCGCCGGGGAGTTTTCCCCGAGCAGAGTGGATGGAGGCGCCGTGGCCGGGCGTCCGCCTCCGCCGTGGCGGGCGGCCGGGGCGCCCGTGGAGGGGGCTGGCCTCTGTGGCGGAACGGAGTGATCTCTCACTCCACGGCTTCGACGAAGCCGCGCAAGGTGACGTGGTCGCCGGGACGGTCGGGGGGACTCGTGGCGCGGGACTCAGGGTTCCCCATGCGGAGGCCCCCAGGCTCAGGCCCCTGGCAACGGAAGGCTGAGCAAGCAGGCCCGGGCCCGGGCCCGGCTTTCGGGGCTGGCCCGGCCCCAGCGGCCGGCGCCAGGGAGGTGACCCCCGGAGGCTGAGGAGCGGGAGGCGTCGGCCTCCCCGGGGCCCGCCTCCCGGAGCTCCTCCTGGCGGTGCCGGAACGCGCCGACACGCGATCCCGGACAGGGCCCCGGGGGGGCGGCCCTGCGGCCCTCTGGTGCCCGAAGTGTGTTCGCCGGGCGTTTTCCGGCCAATTCTCACGAGCGTTCTGCCCAAATCGGGATCGATTTGGGCAGAACGCTCGTGAGAATTGGCCGGCGTTGGGCAGCCCCGGTCAGCGCCCAGGGCCGCGTGGAGCAGGGCCCTTTCTCGCTCGGGGCATGGCGCGGCCACCCGGAAAACGAGCCGCGACGATGGGGCGCGGCCGGCGGCCCCGGCGCCGGGGAGTTTTCCCCGAGCAGAGTGGATGGAGGCGCCGTGGCCGGGCGTCCGCCTCCGCCGTGGCGGGCGGCCGGGGCGCCCGTGGAGGGGGCTGGCCTCTGTGGCGGAACGGAGTGATCTCTCACTCCACGGCTGGGACGAAGCCGCGCAAGGTGCCGTGGTCGCCGGGACGGTCGGGGGGACTCGTGGCGCGGGACTCAGGGTTCCCCATGCGGAGGCCCCCAGGCTCAGGCCCCTGGCAACGGAAGGCTGAGCAAGCAGGCCCGGGCCCGGGCCCGGCTTTCGGGGCTGGCCCGGCCCCAGCGGCCGGCGCCAGGGAGGGGACCCCCGGAGGCTGAGGAGCGGGAGGCGTCGGCCTCCCCGGGGCCCGCCTCCCGGAGCTCCTCCTGGCGGTGCCGGAACGCGCCGACACGCGATCCCGGACAGGGCCCCGGGGGGGCGGCCCTGCGGCCCTCTGGTGCCCGAAGTGTGTTCGCCGGGCGTTTTCCGGCCAATTCTCACGAGCGTTCTGCCCAAATCGGGATCGATTTGGGCAGAACGCTCGTGAGAATTGGCCGGCGTTGGGCAGCCCCGGTCAGCGCCCAGGGCCGCGTGGAGCAGGGCCCTTTCTCGCTCGGGGCATGGCGCGGCCACCCGGAAAACGAGCCGCGACGATGGGGCGCGGCCGGCGGCCCCGGCGCCGGGGAGTTTTCCCCGAGCAGAGTGGATGGAGGCACCGTGGCCGGGCGTCCGCCTCCGCCGTGGCGGGCGGCCGGGGCGCCCGTGGAGGGGGCTGGCCTCTGTGGGGGAACGGAGTGATCTCTCACTCCACGGCTGGGACGAAGCCGCGCAAGGTGCCGTGGTCGCCGGGACGGTCGGGGGGACTCGTGGCGCGGGACTCAGGGTTCCCCATGCGGAGGCCCCCAGGCTCAGGCCCCTGGCAACGGAAGGCTGAGCAAGCAGGCCCGGGCCCGGGCCCGGCTTTCGGGGCTGGCCCGGCCCCAGCGGCCGGCGCCAGGGAGGGGACCCCCGGAGGCTGAGGAGCGGGAGGCGTCAGCCTCCCCGGGGCCCGCCTCCCGGAGCTCCTCCTGGCGGTGCCGGAACGCGCCGACACGCGATCCCGGACAGGGCCCCGGGGGGGCGGCCCTGCGGCCCTCTGGTGCCCGAAGTGTGTTCGCCGGGCGTTTTCCGGCCAATTCTCACGAGCGTTCTGCCCAAATCGGGATCGATTTGGGCAGAACGCTCGTGAGAATTGGCCGGCGTTGGGCAGCCCCGGTCAGCGCCCAGGGCCGCGTGGAGCAGGGCCCTTTCTCGCTCGGGGCATGGCGCGGCCACCCGGAAAACGAGCCGCGACGATGGGGCGCGGCCGGCGGCCCCGGCGCCGGGGAGTTTTCCCCGAGCAGAGTGGATGGAGGCGCCGTGGCCGGGCGTCCGCCTCCGCCGTGGCGGGCGGCCGGGGCGCCCGTGGAGGGGGCTGGCCTCTGTGGGGGAACGGAGTGATCTCTCACTCCACGGCTGGGACGAAGCCGCGCAAGGTGCCGTGGTCGCCGGGACGGTCGGGGGGACTCGTGGCGCGGGACTCAGGGTTCCCCATGCGGAGGCCCCCAGGCTCAGGCCCCTGGCAACGGAAGGCTGAGCAAGCAGGCCCGGGCCCGGGCCCGGCTTTCGGGGCTGGCCCGGCCCCAGCGGCCGGCGCCAGGGAGGGGACCCCCGGAGGCTGAGGAGCGGGAGGCGTCGGCCTCCCCGGGGCCCGCCTCCCGGAGCTCCTCCTGGCGGTGCCGGAACGCGCCGACACGCGATCCCGGACAGGGCCCCGGGGGGGCGGCCCTGCGGCCCTCTGGTGCCCGAAGTGTGTTCGCCGGGCGTTTTCCGGCCAATTCTCACGAGCGTTCTGCCCAAATCGGGATCGATTTGGGCAGAACGCTCGTGAGAATTGGCCGGCGTTGGGCAGCCCCGGTCAGCGCCCAGGGCCGCGTGGAGCAGGGCCCTTTCTCGCTCGGGGCATGGCGCGGCCACCCGGAAAACGAGCCGCGACGATGGGGCGCGGCCGGCGGCCCCGGCGCCGGGGAGTTTTCCCCGAGCAGAGTGGATGGAGGCGCCGTGGCCGGGCGTCCGCCTCCGCCGTGGCGGGCGGCCGGGGCGCCCGTGGAGGGGGCTGGCCTCTGTGGGGGAACGGAGTGATCTCTCACTCCACGGCTAGGACGAAGCCGCGCAAGGTGCCGTGGTCGCCGGGACGGTCGGGGGGACTCGTGGCGCGGGACTCAGGGTTCCCCATGCGGAGGCCCCCAGCCTCAGGCCCCTGGCAACGGAAGGCTGAGCAAGCAGGCCCGGGCCCGGGCCCGGCTTTCGGGGCTGGCCCGGCCCCAGCGGCCGGCGCCAGGGAGGGGACCCCCGGAGGCTGAGGAGCGGGAGTCGTCGGCCTCCCCGGGGCCCGCCTCCCGGAGCTCCTCCTGGCGGTGCCGGAACGCGCCGACACGCGATCCCGGACAGGGCCCCGGGGGGGCGGCCCTGCGGCCCTCTGGTGCCCGAAGTGTGTTCGCCGGGCGTTTTCCGGCCAATTCTCACGAGCGTTCTGCCCAAATCGGGATCGATTTGGGCAGAACGCTCGTGAGAATTGGCCGGCGTTGGGCAGCCCCGGTCAGCGCCCAGGGCCGCGTGGAGCAGGGCCCTTTCTCGCTCGGGGCATGGCGCGGCCACCCGGAAAACGAGCCGCGACGATGGGGCGCGGCCGGCGGCCCCGGCGCCGGGGAGTTTTCCCCGAGCAGAGTGGATGGAGGCGCCGTGGCCGGGCGTCCGCCTCCGCCGTGGCGGGCGGCCGGGGCGCCCGTGGAGGGGGCTGGCCTCTGTGGGGGAACGGAGTGATCTCTCACTCCACGGCTGGGACGAAGCCGCGCAAGGTGCCGTGGTCGCCGGGACGGTCGGGGGGACTCGTGGCGCGGGACTCAGGGTTCCCCATGCGGAGGCCCCCAGGCTCAGGCCCCTGGCAACGGAAGGCTGAGCAAGCAGGCCCGGGCCCGGGCCCGGCTTTCGGGGCTGGCCCGGCCCCAGCGGCCGGCGCCAGGGAGGGGACCCCCGGAGGCTGAGGAGCGGGAGGCGTCGGCCTCCCCGGGGCCCGCCTCCCGGAGCTCCTCCTGGCGGTGCCGGAACGCGCCGACACGCGATCCCGGACAGGGCCCCGGGGGGGCGGCCCTGCGGCCCTCTGGTGCCCGAAGTGTGTTCGCCGGGCGTTTTCCGGCCAATTCTCACGAGCGTTCTGCCCAAATCGGGATCGATTTGGGCAGAACGCTCGTGAGAATTGGCCGGCGTTGGGCAGCCCCGGTCAGCGCCCAGGGCCGCGTGGAGCAGGGCCCTTTCTCGCTCGGGGCATGGCGCGGCCACCCGGAAAACGAGCCGCGACGATGGGGCGCGGCCGGCGGCCCCGGCGCCGGGGAGTTTTCCCCGAGCAGAGTGGATGGAGGCGCCGTGGCCGGGCGTCCGCCTCCGCCGTGGCGGGCGGCCGGGGCGCCCGTGGAGGGGGCTGGCCTCTGTGGGGGAACGGAGTGATCTCTCACTCCACGGCTGGGACGAAGCCGCGCAAGGTGCCGTGGTCGCCGGGACGGTCGGGGGGACTCGTGGCGCGGGACTCAGGGTTCCCCATGCGGAGGCCCCCAGGCTCAGGCCCCTGGCAACGGAAGGCTGAGCAAGCAGGCCCGGGCCCGGGCCCGGCTTTCGGGGCTGGCCCGGCCCCAGCGGCCGGCGCCAGGGAGGGGACCCCCGGAGGCTGAGGAGCGGGAGGCGTCGGCCTCCCCGGGGCCCGCCTCCCGGAGCTCCTCCTGGCGGTGCCGGAACGCGCCGACACGCGATCCCGGACAGGGCCCCGGGGGGGCGGCCCTGCGGCCCTCTGGTGCCCGAAGTGTGTTCGCCGGGCGTTTTCCGGCCAATTCTCACGAGCGTTCTGCCCAAATCGGGATCGATTTGGGCAGAACGCTCGTGAGAATTGGCCGGCGTTGGGCAGCCCCGGTCAGCGCCCAGGGCCGCGTGGAGCAGGGCCCTTTCTCGCTCGGGGCATGGCGCGGCCACCCGGAAAACGAGCCGCGACGATGGGGCGCGGCCGGCGGCCCCGGCGCCGGGGAGTTTTCCCCCGAGCAGAGTGGATGGAGGCGCCGTGGCCGGGCGTCCGCCTCCGCCGTGGCGGGCGGCCGGGGCGCCCGTGGAGGGGGCTGGCCTCTGTGGGGGAACGGAGTGATCTCTCACTCCACGGCTGGGACGAAGCCGCGCAAGGTGCCGTGGTCGCCGGGACGGTCGGGGGGACTCGTGGCGCGGGACTCAGGGTTCCCCATGCGGAGGCCCCCAGGCTCAGGCCCCTGGCAACGGAAGGCTGAGCAAGCAGGCCCGGGCCCGGGCCCGGCTTTCGGGGCTGGCCCGGCCCCAGCGGCCGGCGCCAGGGAGGGGACCCCCGGAGGCTGAGGAGCGGGAGGCGTCGGCCTCCCCGGGGCCCGCCTCCCGGAGCTCCTCCTGGCGGTGCCGGAACGCGCCGACACGCGATCCCGGACAGGGCCCCGGGGGGGCGGCCCTGCGGCCCTCTGGTGCCCGAAGTGTGTTCGCCGGGCGTTTTCCGGCCAATTCTCACGAGCGTTCTGCCCAAATCGGGATCGATTTGGGCAGAACGCTCGTGAGAATTGGCCGGCGTTGGGCAGCCCCGGTCAGCGCCCAGGGCCCGTGGAGCAGGGCCCTTTCTCGCTCGGGGCATGGCGCGGCCACCCGGAAAACGAGCCGCGACGATGGGGCGCGGCCGGCGGCCCCGGCGCCGGGGAGTTTTCCCCGAGCAGAGTGGATGGAGGCGCCGTGGCCGGGCGTCCGCCTCCGCCGTGGCGGGCGGCCGGGGCGCCCGTGGAGGGGGCTGGCCTCTGTGGGGGAACGGAGTGATCTCTCACTCCACGGCTGGGACGAAGCCGCGAAAGGTGCCGTGGTCGCCGGGACGGTCGGGGGGACTCGTGGCGCGGGACTCAGGGTTCCCCATGCGGAGGCCCCCAGGCTCAGGCCCCTGGCAACGGAAGGCTGAGCAAGCAGGCCCGGGCCCGGGCCCGGCTTTCGGGGCTGGCCCGGCCCCAGCGGCCGGCGCCAGGGAGGGGACCCCCGGAGGCTGAGGAGCGGGAGGCGTCGGCCTCCCCGGGGCCCGCCTCCCGGAGCTCCTCCTGGCGGTGCCGGAACGCGCCGACACGCGATCCCGGACAGGGCCCCGGGGGGGCGGCCCTGCGGCCCTCTGGTGCCCGAAGTGTGTTCGCCGGGCGTTTTCCGGCCAATTCTCACGAGCGTTCTGCCCAAATCGGGATCGATTTGGGCAGAACGCTCGTGAGAATTGGCCGGCGTTGGGCCGCCCCGGTCAGCGCCCAGGGCCGCGTGGAGCAGGGCCCTTTCTCGCTCGGGGCATGGCGCGGCCACCCGGAAAACGAGCCGCGACGATGGGGCGCGGCCGGCGGCCCCGGCGCCGGGGAGTTTTCCCCGAGCAGAGTGGATGGAGGCGCCGTGGCCGGGCGTCCGCCTCCGCCGTGGCGGGCGGCCGGGGCGCCCGTGGAGGGGGCTGGCCTCTGTGGGGGAACGGAGTGATCTCTCACTCCACGGCTGGGACGAAGCCGCGAAAGGTGCCGTGGTCGCCGGGACGGTCGGGGGGACTCGTGGCGCGGGACTCAGGGTTCCCCATGCGGAGGCCCCCAGGCTCAGGCCCCTGGCAACGGAAGGCTGAGCAAGCAGGCCCGGGCCCGGGCCCGGCTTTCGGGGCTGGCCCGGCCCCAGCGGCCGGCGCCAGGGAGGGGACCCCCGGAGGCTGAGGAGCGGGAGGCGTCGGCCTCCCCGGGGCCCGCCTCCCGGAGCTCCTCCTGGCGGTGCCGGAACGCGCCGACACGCGATCCCGGACAGGGCCCCGGGGGGGCGGCCCTGCGGCCCTCTGGTGCCCGAAGTGTGTTCGCCGGGCGTTTTCCGGCCAATTCTCACGAGCGTTCTGCCCAAATCGGGATCGATTTGGGCAGAACGCTCGTGAGAATTGGCCGGCGTTGGGCAGCCCCGGTCAGCGCCCAGGGCCGCGTGGAGCAGGGCCCTTTCTCGCTCGGGGCATGGCGCGGCCACCCGGAAAACGAGCCGCGACGATGGGGCGCGGCCGGCGGCCCCGGCGCCGGGGAGTTTTCCCCGAGCAGAGTGGATGGAGGCGCCGTGGCCGGGCGTCCGCCTCCGCCGTGGCGGGCGGCCGGGGCGCCCGTGGAGGGGGCTGGCCTCTGAGGGGGAACGGAGTGATCTCTCACTCCACGGCTGGGACGAAGCCGCGAAAGGTGCCGTGGTCGCCGGGACGGTCGGGGGGACTCGTGGCGCGGGACTCAGGGTTCCCCATGCGGAGGCCCCCAGGCTCAGGCCCCTGGCAACGGAAGGCTGAGCAAGCAGGCCCGGGCCCGGGCCCGGCTTTCGGGGCTGGCCCGGCCCCAGCGGCCGGCGCCAGGGAGGGGACCCCCGGAGGCTGAGGAGCGGGAGGCGTCGGCCTCCCCGGGGCCCGCCTCCCGGAGCTCCTCCTGGCGGTGCCGGAACGCGCCGACACGCGATCCCGGACAGGGCCCCGGGGGGGCGGCCCTGCGGCCCTCTGGTGCCCGAAGTGTGTTCGCCGGGCGTTTTCCGGCCAAATCTCACGAGCGTTCTGCCCAAATCGGGATCGATTTGGGCAGAACGCTCGTGAGAATTGGCCGGCGTTGGGCAGCCCCGGTCAGCGCCCAGGGCCGCGTGGAGCAGGGCCCTTTCTCGCTCGGGGCATGGCGCGGCCACCCGGAAAACGAGCCGCGACGATGGGGCGCGGCCGGCGGCCCCGGCGCCGGGGAGTTTTCCCCGAGCAGAGTGGATGGAGGCGCCGTGGCCGGGCGTCCGCCTCCGCCGTGGCGGGCGGCCGGGGCGCCCGTGGAGGGGGCTGGCCTCTGTGGCGGAACGGAGTGATCTCTCACTCCACGGCTTCGACGAAGCCGCGCAAGGTGACGTGGTCGCCGGGACGGTCGGGGGGACTCGTGGCGCGGGACTCAGGGTTCCCCATGCGGAGGCCCCCAGGCTCAGGCCCCTGGCAACGGAAGGCTGAGCAAGCAGGCCCGGGCCCGGGCCCGGCTTTCGGGGCTGGCCCGGCCCCAGCGGCCGGCGCCAGGGAGGTGACCCCCGGAGGCTGAGGAGCGGGAGGCGTCGGCCTCCCCGGGGCCCGCCTCCCGGAGCTCCTCCTGGCGGTGCCGGAACGCGCCGACACGCGATCCCGGACAGGGCCCCGGGGGGGCGGCCCTGCGGCCCTCTGGTGCCCGAAGTGTGTTCGCCGGGCGTTTTCCGGCCAATTCTCACGAGCGTTCTGCCCAAATCGGGATCGATTTGGGCAGAACGCTCGTGAGAATTGGCCGGCGTTGGGCAGCCCCGGTCAGCGCCCAGGGCCGCGTGGAGCAGGGCCCTTTCTCGCTCGGGGCATGGCGCGGCCACCCGGAAAACGAGCCGCGACGATGGGGCGCGGCCGGCGGCCCCGGCGCCGGGGAGTTTTCCCCGAGCAGAGTGGATGGAGGCGCCGTGGCCGGGCGTCCGCCTCCGCCGTGGCGGGCGGCCGGGGCGCCCGTGGAGGGGGCTGGCCTCTGTGGCGGAACGGAGTGATCTCTCACTCCACGGCTGGGACGAAGCCGCGCAAGGTGCCGTGGTCGCCGGGACGGTCGGGGGGACTCGTGGCGCGGGACTCAGGGTTCCCCATGCGGAGGCCCCCAGGCTCAGGCCCCTGGCAACGGAAGGCTGAGCAAGCAGGCCCGGGCCCGGGCCCGGCTTTCGGGGCTGGCCCGGCCCCAGCGGCCGGCGCCAGGGAGGGGACCCCCGGAGGCTGAGGAGCGGGAGGCGTCGGCCTCCCCGGGGCCCGCCTCCCGGAGCTCCTCCTGGCGGTGCCGGAACGCGCCGACACGCGATCCCGGACAGGGCCCCGGGGGGGCGGCCCTGCGGCCCTCTGGTGCCCGAAGTGTGTTCGCCGGGCGTTTTCCGGCCAATTCTCACGAGCGTTCTGCCCAAATCGGGATCGATTTGGGCAGAACGCTCGTGAGAATTGGCCGGCGTTGGGCAGCCCCGGTCAGCGCCCAGGGCCGCGTGGAGCAGGGCCCTTTCTCGCTCGGGGCATGGCGCGGCCACCCGGAAAACGAGCCGCGACGATGGGGCGCGGCCGGCGGCCCCGGCGCCGGGGAGTTTTCCCCGAGCAGAGTGGATGGAGGCACCGTGGCCGGGCGTCCGCCTCCGCCGTGGCGGGCGGCCGGGGCGCCCGTGGAGGGGGCTGGCCTCTGTGGGGGAACGGAGTGATCTCTCACTCCACGGCTGGGACGAAGCCGCGCAAGGTGCCGTGGTCGCCGGGACGGTCGGGGGGACTCGTGGCGCGGGACTCAGGGTTCCCCATGCGGAGGCCCCCAGGCTCAGGCCCCTGGCAACGGAAGGCTGAGCAAGCAGGCCCGGGCCCGGGCCCGGCTTTCGGGGCTGGCCCGGCCCCAGCGGCCGGCGCCAGGGAGGGGACCCCCGGAGGCTGAGGAGCGGGAGGCGTCAGCCTCCCCGGGGCCCGCCTCCCGGAGCTCCTCCTGGCGGTGCCGGAACGCGCCGACACGCGATCCCGGACAGGGCCCCGGGGGGGCGGCCCTGCGGCCCTCTGGTGCCCGAAGTGTGTTCGCCGGGCGTTTTCCGGCCAATTCTCACGAGCGTTCTGCCCAAATCGGGATCGATTTGGGCAGAACGCTCGTGAGAATTGGCCGGCGTTGGGCAGCCCCGGTCAGCGCCCAGGGCCGCGTGGAGCAGGGCCCTTTCTCGCTCGGGGCATGGCGCGGCCACCCGGAAAACGAGCCGCGACGATGGGGCGCGGCCGGCGGCCCCGGCGCCGGGGAGTTTTCCCCGAGCAGAGTGGATGGAGGCGCCGTTGCCGGGCGGCCGGGGCGCCCGTGGAGGGGGCTGGCCTCTGTGGGGGAACGGAGTGATCTCTCACTCCACGGCTGGGACGAAGCCGCGCAAGGTGCCGTGGTCGCCGGGACGGTCGGGGGGACTCGTGGCGCGGGACTCAGGGTTCCCCATGCGGAGGCCCCCAGGCTCAGGCCCCTGGCAACGGAAGGCTGAGCAAGCAGGCCCGGGCCCGGGCCCGGCTTTCGGGGCTGGCCCGGCCCCAGCGGCCGGCGCCAGGGAGGGGACCCCCGGAGGCTGAGGAGCGGGAGGCGTCGGCCTCCCCGGGGCCCGCCTCCCGGAGCTCCTCCTGGCGGTGCCGGAACGCGCCGACACGCGATCCCGGACAGGGCCCCGGGGGGGCGGCCCTGCGGCCCTCTGGTGCCCGAAGTGTGTTCGCCGGGCGTTTTCCGGCCAATTCTCACGAGCGTTCTGCCCAAATCGGGATCGATTTGGGCAGAACGCTCGTGAGAATTGGCCGGCGTTGGGCAGCCCCGGTCAGCGCCCAGGGCCGCGTGGAGCAGGGCCCTTTCTCGCTCGGGGCATGGCGCGGCCACCCGGAAAACGAGCCGCGACGATGGGGCGCGGCCGGCGGCCCCGGCGCCGGGGAGTTTTCCCCGAGCAGAGTGGATGGAGGCGCCGTGGCCGGGCGTCCGCCTCCGCCGTGGCGGGCGGCCGGGGCGCCCGTGGAGGGGGCTGGCCTCTGTGGGGGAACGGAGTGATCTCTCACTCCACGGCTGGGACGAAGCCGCGCAAGGTGCCGTGGTCGCCGGGACGGTCGGGGGGACTCGTGGCGCGGGACTCAGGGTTCCCCATGCGGAGGCCCCCAGGCTCAGGCCCCTGGCAACGGAAGGCTGAGCAAGCAGGCCCGGGCCCGGGCCCGGCTTTCGGGGCTGGCCCGGCCCCAGCGGCCGGCGCCAGGGAGGGGACCCCCGGAGGCTGAGGAGCGGGAGGCGTCGGCCTCCCCGGGGCCCGCCTCCCGGAGCTCCTCCTGGCGGTGCCGGAACGCGCCGACACGCGATCCCGGACAGGGCCCCGGGGGGGCGGCCCTGCGGCCCTCTGGTGCCCGAAGTGTGTTCGCCGGGCGTTTTCCGGCCAATTCTCACGAGCGTTCTGCCCAAATCGGGATCGATTTGGGCAGAACGCTCGTGAGAATTGGCCGGCGTTGGGCAGCCCCGGTCAGCGCCCAGGGCCGCGTGGAGCAGGGCCCTTTCTCGCTCGGGGCATGGCGCGGCCACCCGGAAAACGAGCCACGACGATGGGGCGCGGCCGGCGGCCCCGGCGCCGGGGAGTTTTCCCCGAGCAGAGTGGATGGAGGCGCCGTGGCCGGGCGTCCGCCTCCGCCGTGGCGGGCGGCCGGGGCGCCCGTGGAGGGGGCTGGCCTCTGTGGGGGAACGGAGTGATCTCTCACTCCACGGCTGGGACGAAGCCGCGCAAGGTGCCGTGGTCGCCGGGACGGTCGGGGGGACTCGTGGCGCGGGACTCAGGGTTCCCCATGCGGAGGCCCCCAGGCTCAGGCCCCTGGCAACGGAAGGCTGAGCAAGCAGGCCCGGGCCCGGGCCCGGCTTTCGGGGCTGGCCCGGCCCCAGCGGCCGGCGCCAGGGAGGGGACCCCCGGAGGCTGAGGAGCGGGAGGCGTCGGCCTCCCCGGGGCCCGCCTCCCGGAGCTCCTCCTGGCGGTGCCGGAACGCGCCGACACGCGATCCCGGACAGGGCCCCGGGGGGGGCGGCCCTGCGGCCCTCTGGTGCCCGAAGTGTGTTCGCCGGGCGTTTTCCGGCCAATTCTCACGAGCGTTCTGCCCAAATCGGGATCGATTTGGGCAGAACGCTCGTGAGAATTGGCCGGCGTTGGGCAGCCCCGGTCAGCGCCCAGGGCCGCGTGGAGCAGGGCCCTTTCTCGCTCGGGGCATGGCGCGGCCACCCGGAAAACGAGCCGCGACGATGGGGCGCGGCCGGCGGCCCCGGCGCCGGGGAGTTTTCCCCGAGCAGAGTGGATGGAGGCGCCGTGGCCGGGCGTCCGCCTCCGCCGTGGCAGGCGGCCGGGGCGCCCGTGGAGGGGGCTGGCCTCTGTGGGGGAACGGAGTGATCTCTCACTCCACGGCTGGGACGAAGCCGCGCAAGGTGCCGTGGTCGCCGGGACGGTCGGGGGGACTCGTGGCGCGGGACTCAGGGTTCCCCATGCGGAGGCCCCCAGGCTCAGGCCCCTGGCAACGGAAGGCTGAGCAAGCAGGCCCGGGCCCGGGCCCGGCTTTCGGGGCTGGCCCGGCCCCAGCGGCCGGCGCCAGGGAGGGGACCCCCGGAGGCTGAGGAGCGGGAGGCGTCGGCCTCCCCGGGGCCCGCCTCCCGGAGCTCCTCCTGGCGGTGCCGGAACGCGCCGACACGCGATCCCGGACAGGGCCCCGGGGGGGCGGCCCTGCGGCCCTCTGGTGCCCGAAGTGTGTTCGCCGGGCGTTTTCCGGCCAATTCTCACGAGCGTTCTGCCCAAATCGGGATCGATTTGGGCAGAACGCTCGTGAGAATTGGCCGGCGTTGGGCAGGCCCGGTCAGCGCCCAGGGCCGCGTGGAGCAGGGCCCTTTCTCGCTCGGGGCATGGCGCGGCCACCCGGAAAACGAGCCGCGACGATGGGGCGCGGCCGGCGGCCCCGGCGCCGGGGAGTTTTCCCCGAGCAGGGTGGATGGAGGCGCCGTGGCCGGGCGTCCGCCTCCGCCGTGGCGGGCGGCCGGGGCGCCCGTGGAGGGGGCTGGCCTCTGTGGGGGAACGGAGTGATCTCTCACTCCACGGCTGGGACGAAGCCGCGCAAGGTGCCGTGGTCGCCGGGACGGTCGGGGGGACTCGTGGCGCGGGACTCAGGGTTCCCCATGCGGAGGCCCCCAGGCTCAGGCCCCTGGCAACGGAAGGCTGAGCAAGCAGGCCCGGGCCCGGGCCCGGCTTTCGGGGCTGGCCCGGCCCCAGCGGCCGGCGCCAGGGAGGGGACCCCCGGAGGCTGAGGAGCGGGAGGCGTCGGCCTCCCCGGGGCCCGCCTCCCGGAGCTCCTCCTGGCGGTGCCGGAACGCGCCGACACGCGATCCCGGACAGGGCCCCGGGGGGGCGGCCCTGCGGCCCTCTGGTGCCCGAAGTGTGTTCGCCGGGCGTTTTCCGGCCAATTCTCACGAGCGTTCTGCCCAAATCGGGATCGATTTGGGCAGAACGCTCGTGAGAATTGGCCGGCGTTGGGCAGCCCCGGTCAGCGCCCAGGGCCGCGTGGAGCAGGGCCCTTTCTCGCTCGGGGCATGGCGCGGCCACCCGGAAAACGAGCCGCGACGATGGGGCGCGGCCGGCGGCCCCGGCGCCGGGGAGTTTTCCCCGAGCAGAGTGGATGGAGGCGCCGTGGCCGGGCGTCCGCCTCCGCCGTGGCGGGCGGCCGGGGCGCCCGTGGAGGGGGCTGGCCTCTGTGGGGGAACGGAGTGATCTCTCACTCCACGGCTGGGACGAAGCCGCGCAAGGTGCCGTGGTCGCCGGGACGGTCGGGGGGACTCGTGGCGCGGGACTCAGGGTTCCCCATGCGGAGGCCCCCAGGCTCAGGCCCCTGGCAACGGAAGGCTGAGCAAGCAGGCCCGGGCCCGGGCCCGGCTTTCGGGGCTGGCCCGGCCCCAGCGGCCGGCGCCAGGGAGGGGACCCCCGGAGGCTGAGGAGCGGGAGGCGTCGGCCTCCCCGGGGCCCGCCTCCCGGAGCTCCTCCTGGCGGTGCCGGAACGCGCCGACACGCGATCCCGGACAGGGCCCCGGGGGGGCGGCCCTGCGGCCCTCTGGTGCCCGAAGTGTGTTCGCCGGGCGTTTTCCGGCCAATTCTCACGAGCGTTCTGCCCAAATCGGGATCGATTTGGGCAGAACGCTCGTTAGAATTGGCCGGCGTTGGGCAGCCCCGGTCAGCGCCCAGGGCCGCGTGGAGCAGGGCCCTTTCTCGCTCGGGGCATGGCGCGGCCACCCGGAAAACGAGCCGCGACGATGGGGCGCGGCCGGCGGCCCCGGCGCCGGGGAGTTTTCCCCGAGCAGAGTGGATGGAGGCGCCGTGGCCGGGCGTCCGCCTCCGCCGTGGCGGGCGGCCGGGGCGCCCGTGGAGGGGGCTGGCCTCTGTGGGGGAACGGAGTGATCTCTCACTCCACGGCTGGGACGAAGCCGCGCAAGGTGCCGTGGTCGCCGGGACGGTCGGGGGGACTCGTGGCGCGGGACTCAGGGTTCCCCATGCGGAGGCCCCCAGGCTCAGGCCCCTGGCAACGGAAGGCTGAGCAAGCAGGCCCGGGCCCGGGCCCGGCTTTCGGGGCTGGCCCGGCCCCAGCGGCCGGCGCCAGGGAGGGGACCCCCGGAGGCTGAGGAGCGGGAGGCGTCGGCCTCCCCGGGGCCCGCCTCCCGGAGCTCCTCCTGGCGGTGCCGGAACGCGCCGACACGCGATCCCGGACAGGGCCCCGGGGGGGCGGCCCTGCGGCCCTCTGGTGCCCGAAGTGTGTTCGCCGGGCGTTTTCCGGCCAATTCTCACGAGCGTTCTGCCCAAATCGGGATCGATTTGGGCAGAACGCTCGTGAGAATTGGCCGGCGTTGGGCAGCCCCGGTCAGCGCCCAGGGCCGCGTGGAGCAGGGCCCTTTCTCGCTCGGGGCATGGCGCGGCCACCCGGAAAACGAGCCGCGACGATGGGGCGCGGCCGGCGGCCCCGGCGCCGGGGAGTTTTCCCCGAGCAGAGTGGATGGAGGCGCCGTGGCCGGGCGTCCGCCTCCGCCGTGGCGGGCGGCCGGGGCGCCCGTGGAGGGGGCTGGCCTCTGTGGGGGAACGGAGTGATCTCTCACTCCACGGCTGGGACGAAGCCGCGCAAGGTGCCGTGGTCGCCGGGACGGTCGGGGGGACTCGTGGCGCGGGACTCAGGGTTCCCCATGCGGAGGCCCCCAGGCTCAGGCCCCTGGCAACGGAAGGCTGAGCAAGCAGGCCCGGGCCCGGGCCCGGCTTTCGGGGCTGGCCCGGCCCCAGCGGCCGGCGCCAGGGAGGGGACCCCCGGAGGCTGAGGAGCGGGAGGCGTCGGCCTCCCCGGGGCCCGCCTCCCGGAGCTCCTCCTGGCGGTGCCGGAACGCGCCGACACGCGATCCCGGACAGGGCCCCGGGGGGGCGGCCCTGCGGCCCTCTGGTGCCCGAAGTGTGTTCGCCGGGCGTTTTCCGGCCAATTCTCACGAGCGTTCTGCCCAAATCGGGATCGATTTGGGCAGAACGCTCGTGAGAATTGGCCGGCGTTGGGCAGCCCCGGTCAGCGCCCAGGGCCGCGTGGAGCAGGGCCCTTTCTCGCTCGGGGCATGGCGCGGCCACCCGGAAAACGAGCCGCGACGATGGGGCGCGGCCGGCGGCCCCGGCGCCGGGGAGTTTTCCCCGAGCAGAGTGGATGGAGGCGCCGTGGCCGGGCGTCCGCCTCCGCCGTGGCGGGCGGCCGGGGCGCCCGTGGAGGGGGCTGGCCTCTGTGGGGGAACGGAGTGATCTCTCACTCCACGGCTGGGACGAAGCCGCGCAAGGTGCCGTGGTCGCCGGGACGGTCGGGGGGACTCGTGGCGCGGGACTCAGGGTTCCCCATGCGGAGGCCCCCAGGCTCAGGCCCCTGGCAACGGAAGGCTGAGCAAGCAGGCCCGGGCCCGGGCCCGGCTTTCGGGGCTGGCCCGGCCCCAGCGGCCGGCGCCAGGGAGGGGACCCCCGGAGGCTGAGGAGCGGGAGGCGTCGGCCTCCCCGGGGCCCGCCTCCCGGAGCTCCTCCTGGCGGTGCCGGAACGCGCCGACACGCGATCCCGGACAGGGCCCCGGGGGGGCGGCCCTGCGGCCCTCTGGTGCCCGAAGTGTGTTCGCCGGGCGTTTTCCGGCCAATTCTCACGAGCGTTCTGCCCAAATCGGGATCGATTTGGGCAGAACGCTCGTGAGAATTGGCCGGCGTTGGGCAGCCCCGGTCAGCGCCCAGGGCCGCGTGGAGCAGGGCCCTTTCTCGCTCGGGGCATGGCGCGGCCACCCGGAAAACGAGCCGCGACGATGGGGCGCGGCCGGCGGCCCCGGCGCCGGGGAGTTTTCCCCGAGCAGAGTGGATGGAGGCGCCGTGGCCGGGCGTCCGCCTCCGCCGTGGCGGGCGGCCGGGGCGCCCGTGGAGGGGGCTGGCCTCTGTGGGGGAACGGAGTGATCTCTCACTCCACGGCTGGGACGAAGCCGCGCAAGGTGCCGTGGTCGCCGGGACGGTCGGGGGGACTCGTGGCGCGGGACTCAGGGTTCCCCATGCGGAGGCCCCCAGGCTCAGGCCCCTGGCAACGGAAGGCTGAGCAAGCAGGCCCGGGCCCGGGCCCGGCTTTCGGGGCTGGCCCGGCCCCAGCGGCCGGCGCCAGGGAGGGGACCCCCGGAGGCTGAGGAGCGGGAGGCGTCGGCCTCCCCGGGGCCCGCCTCCCGGAGCTCCTCCTGGCGGTGCCGGAACGCGCCGACACGCGATCCCGGACAGGGCCCCGGGGGGGCGGCCCTGCGGCCCTCTGGTGCCCGAAGTGTGTTCGCCGGGCGTTTTCCGGCCAATTCTCACGAGCGTTCTGCCCAAATCGGGATCGATTTGGGCAGAACGCTCGTGAGAATTGGCCGGCGTTGGGCAGCCCCGGTCAGCGCCCAGGGCCGCGTGGAGCAGGGCCCTTTCTCGCTCGGGGCATGGCGCGGCCACCCGGAAAACGAGCCGCGACGATGGGGCGCGGCCGGCGGCCCCGGCGCCGGGGAGTTTTCCCCGAGCAGAGTGGATGGAGGCGCCGTGGCCGGGCGTCCGCCTCCGCCGTGGCGGGCGGCCGGGGCGCCCGTGGAGGGGGCTGGCCTCTGTGGGGGAACGGAGTGATCTCTCACTCCACGGCTGGGACGAAGCCGCGCAAGGTGCCGTGGTCGCCGGGACGGTCGGGGGGACTCGTGGCGCGGGACTCAGGGTTCCCCATGCGGAGGCCCCCAGGCTCAGGCCCCTGGCAACGGAAGGCTGAGCAAGCAGGCCCGGGCCCGGGCCCGGCTTTCGGGGCTGGCCCGGCCCCAGCGGCCGGCGCCAGGGAGGGGACCCCCGGAGGCTGAGGAGCGGGAGGCGTCGGCCTCCCCGGGGCCCGCCTCCCGGAGCTCCTCCTGGCGGTGCCGGAACGCGCCGACACGCGATCCCGGACAGGGCCCCGGGGGGGCGGCCCTGCGGCCCTCTGGTGCCCGAAGTGTGTTCGCCGGGCGTTTTCCGGCCAATTCTCACGAGCGTTCTGCCCAAATCGGGATCGATTTGGGCAGAACGCTCGTGAGAATTGGCCGGCGTTGGGCAGCCCCGGTCAGCGCCCAGGGCCGCGTGGAGCAGAGCCCTTTCTCGCTCGGGGCATGCGCGGCCACCCGGAAAACGAGCCGCGACGATGGGGCGCGGCCGGCGGCCCCGGCGCCGGGGAGTTTTCCCCGAGCAGAGTGGATGGAGGCGCCGTGGCCGGGCGTCCGCCTCCGCCGTGGCGGGCGGCCGGGGCGCCCGTGGAGGGGGCTGGCCTCTGTGGGGGAACGGAGTGATCTCTCACTCCACGGCTGGGACGAAGCCGCGCAAGGTGCCGTGGTCGCCGGGACGGTCGGGGGGACTCGTGGCGCGGGACTCAGGGTTCCCCATGCGGAGGCCCCCAGGCTCAGGCCCCTGGCAACGGAAGGCTGAGCAAGCAGGCCCGGGCCCGGGCCCGGCTTTCGGGGCTGGCCCGGCCCCAGCGGCCGGCGCCAGGGAGGGGACCCCCGGAGGCTGAGGAGCGGGAGGCGTCGGCCTCCCCGGGGCCCGCCTCCCGGAGCTCCTCCTGGCGGTGCCGGAACGCGCCGACACGCGATCCCGGACAGGGCCCCGGGGGGGCGGCCCTGCGGCCCTCTGGTGCCCGAAGTGTGTTCGCCGGGCGTTTTCCGGCCAATTCTCACGAGCGTTCTGCCCAAATCGGGATCGATTTGGGCAGAACGCTCGTGAGAATTGGCCGGCGTTGGGCAGCCCCGGTCAGCGCCCAGGGCCGCGTGGAGCAGGGCCCTTTCTCGCTCGGGGCATGGCGCGGCCACCCGGAAAACGAGCCGCGACGATGGGGCGCGGCCGGCGGCCCCGGCGCCGGGGAGTTTTCCCCGAGCAGGGTGGATGGAGGCGCCGTGGCCGGGCGTCCGCCTCCGCCGTGGCGGGCGGCCGGGGCGCCCGTGGAGGGGGCTGGCCTCTGAGGGGTACGGAGTGATCTCTCACTCCACGGCTGTGACGAAGCCGCGAAAGGTGCCGTGGTCGCCGGGACGGTCGGGGGGACTCGTGGCGCGGGACTCAGGGTTCCCCATGCGGAGGCCCCCAGGCTCAGGCCCCTGGCAACGGAAGGCTGAGCAAGCAGGCCCGGGCCCGGGCCCGGCTTTCGGGGCTGGCCCGGCCCCAGCGGCCGGCGCCAGGGAGGGGACCCCCGGAGGCTGAGGAGCGGGAGGCGTCGGCCTCCCCGGGGCCCGCCTCCCGGAGCTCCTCCTGGCGGTGCCGGAACGCGCCGACACGCGATCCCGGACAGGGCCCCGGGGGGGCGGCCCTGCGGCCCTCTGGTGCCCGAAGTGTGTTCGCCGGGCGTTTTCCGGCCAATTCTCACGAGCGTTCTGCCCAAATCGGGATCGATTTGGGCAGAACGCTCGTGAGAATTGGCCGGCGTTGGGCAGCCCCGGTCAGCGCCCAGGGCCGCGTGGAGCAGGGCCCTTTCTCGCTCGGGGCATGGCGCGGCCACCCGGAAAACGAGCCGCGACGATGGGGCGCGGCCGGCGGCCCCGGCGCCGGGGAGTTTTCCCCGAACAGAGTGGATGGAGGCGCCGTGGCCGGGCGTCCGCCTCCGCCGTGGCGGGCGGCCGGGGCGCCCGTGGAGGGGGCTGGCCTCTGTGGGGGAACGGAGTGATCTCTCACTCCACGGCTGGGACGAAGCCGCGCAAGGTGCCGTGGTCGCCGGGACGGTCGGGGGGACTCGTGGCGCGGGACTCAGGGTTCCCCATGCGGAGGCCCCCAGGCTCAGGCCCCTGGCAACGGAAGGCTGAGCAAGCAGGCCCGGGCCCGGGCCCGGCTTTCGGGGCTGGCCCGGCCCCAGCGGCCGGCGCCAGGGAGGGGACCCCCGGAGGCTGAGGAGCGGGAGGCGTCGGCCTCCCCGGGGCCCGCCTCCCGGAGCTCCTCCTGGCGGTGCCGGAACGCGCCGACACGCGATCCCGGACAGGGCCCCGGGGGGGCGGCCCTGCGGCCCTCTGGTGCCCGAAGTGTGTTCGCCGGGCGTTTTCCGGCCAATTCTCACGAGCGTTCTGCCCAAATCGGGATCGATTTGGGCAGAACGCTCGTGAGAATTGGCCGGCGTTGGGCAGCCCCGGTCAGCGCCCAGGGCCGCGTGGAGCAGGGCCCTTTCTCGCTCGGGGCATGGCGCGGCCACCCGGAAAACGAGCCGCGACGATGGGGCGCGGCCGGCGGCCCCGGCGCCGGGGAGTTTTCCCCGAGCAGAGTGGATGGAGGCGCCGTGGCCGGGCGTCCGCCTCCGCCGTGGCGGGCGGCCGGGGCGCCCGTGGAGGGGGCTGGCCTCTGTGGGGGAACGGAGTGATCTCTCACTCCACGGCTGGGACGAAGCCGCGCAAGGTGCCGTGGTCGCCGGGACGGTCGGGGGGACTCGTGGCGCGGGACTCAGGGTTCCCCATGCGGAGGCCCCCAGGCTCAGGCCCCTGGCAACGGAAGGCTGAGCAAGAAGGCCCGGGCCCGGGCCCGGCTTTCGGGGCTGGCCCGGCCCCAGCGGCCGGCGCCAGGGAGGGGACCCCCGGAGGCTGAGGAGCGGGAGGCGTCGGCCTCCCCGGGGCCCGCCTCCCGGAGCTCCTCCTGGCGGTGCCGGAACGCGCCGACACGCGATCCCGGACAGGGCCCCGGGGGGGCGGCCCTGCGGCCCTCTGGTGCCCGAAGTGTGTTCGCCGGGCGTTTTTCCGGCCAATTCTCACGAGCGTTCTGCCCAAATCGGGATCGATTTGGGCAGAACGCTCGTGAGAATTGGCCGGCGTTGGGCAGCCCCGGTCAGCGCCCAGGGCCGCGTGGAGCAGGGCCCTTTCTCGCTCGGGGCATGGCGCAGCCACCCGGAAAACGAGCCGCGACGATGGGGCGCGGCCGGCGGCCCCGGCGCCGGGGAGTTTTCCCCGAGCAGGGTGGATGGAGGCGCCGTGGCCGGGCGTCCGCCTCCGCCGTGGCGGGCGGCCGGGGCGCCCGTGGAGGGGGCTGGCCTCTGAGGGGGAACGGAGTGATCTCTCACTCCACGGCTGTGACGAAGCCGCGAAAGGTGCCGTGGTCGCCGGGACGGTCGGGGGGACTCGTGGCGCGGGACTCAGGGTTCCCCATGCGGAGGCCCCCAGGCTCAGGCCCCTGGCAACGGAAGGCTGAGCAAGCAGGCCCGGGCCCGGGCCCGGCTTTCGGGGCTGGCCCGGCCCCAGCGGCCGGCGCCAGGGAGGGGACCCCCGGAGGCTGAGGAGCGGGAGGCGTCGGCCTCCCCGGGGCCCGCCTCCCGGAGCTCCTCCTGGCGGTGCCGGAACGCGCCGACACGCGATCCCGGACAGGGCCCCGGGGGGGCGGCCCTGCGGCCCTCTGGTGCCCGAAGTGTGTTCGCCGGGCGTTTTCCGGCCAATTCTCACGAGCGTTCTGCCCAAATCGGGATCGATTTGGGCAGAACGCTCGTGAGAATTGGCCGGCGTTGGGCAGCCCCGGTCAGCGCCCAGGGCCGCGTGGAGCAGGGCCCTTTCTCGCTCGGGGCATGGCGCGGCCACCCGGAAAACGAGCCGCGACGATGGGGCGCGGCCGGCGGCCCCGTCGCCGGGGAGTTTTCCCCGAACAGAGTGGATGGAGGCGCCGTGGCCGGGCGTCCGCCTCCGCCGTGGCGGGCGGCCGGGGCGCCCGTGGAGGGGGCTGGCCTCTGTGGGGGAACGGAGTGATCTCTCACTCCACGGCTGGGACGAAGCCGCGAAAGGTGCCGTGGTCGCCGGGACGGTCGGGGGGACTCGTGGCGCGGGACTCAGGGTTCCCCATGCGGAGGCCCCCAGGCTCAGGCCCCTGGCAACGGAAGGCTGAGCAAGCAGGCCCGGGCCCGGGCCCGGCTTTCGGGGCTGGCCCGGCCCCAGCGGCCGGCGCCAGGGAGGGGACCCCCGGAGGCTGAGGAGCGGGAGGCGTCGGCCTCCCCGGGGCCCGCCCCCGGAGCTCCTCCTGGCGGTGCCGGAACGCGTCGACACGCGATCCCGGACAGGGCCCCGGGGGGGCGGCCCTGCGGCCCTCTGGTGCCCGAAGTGTGTTCGCCGGGCGTTTTCCGGCCAATTCTCACGAGCGTTCTGCCCAAATCGGGATCGATTTGGGCAGAACGCTCGTGAGAATTGGCCGGCGTTGGGCAGCCCCGGTCAGCGCCCAGGGCCGCGTGGAGCAGGGCCCTTTCTCGCTCGGGGCATGGCGCGGCCACCCGGAAAACGAGCCGCGACGATGGGGCGCGGCCGGCGGCCCCGGCGCCGGGGAGTTTTCCCCGAGCAGAGTGGATGGAGGCGCCGTGGCCGGACGTCCGCCTCCGCCGTGGCGGGCGGCCGGGGCGCCCGTGGAGGGGGCTGGCCTCTGTGGGGGAACGGAGTGATCTCTCACTCCACGGCTGGGACGAAGCCGCGAAAGGTGCCGTGGTCGCCGGGACGGTCGGGGGGACTCGTGGCGCGGGACTCAGGGTTCCCCATGCGGAGGCCCCCAGGCTCAGGCCCCTGGCAACGGAAGGCTGAGCAAGCAGGCCCGGGCCCGGGCCCAGCTTTCGGGGCTGGCCCGGCCCCAGCGGCCGGCGCCAGGGAGGGGACCCCCGGAGGCTGAGGAGCGGGAGGCGTCGGCCTCCCCGGGGCCCGCCTCCCGGAGCTCCTCCTGGCGGTGCCGGAACGCGCCGACACGCGATCCCGGACAGGGCCCCGGGGGGGCGGCCCTGCGGCCCTCTGGTGCCCGAAGTGTGTTCGCCGGGCGTTTTCCGGCCAATTCTCACGAGCGTTCTGCCCAAATCGGGATCGATTTGGGCAGAACGCTCGTGAGAATTGGCCGGCGTTGGGCAGCCCCGGTCAGCGCCCAGGGCCGCGTGGAGCAGGGCCCTTTCTCGCTCGGGGCATGGCGCGGCCACCCGGAAAACGAGCCGCGACGATGGGGCGCGGCCGGCGGCCCCGGCGCCGGGGAGTTTTCCCCGAACAGAGTGGATGGAGGCGCCGTGGCCGGGCGTCCGCCTCCGCCGTGGCGGGCGGCCGGGGCGCCCGTGGAGGGGGCTGGCCTCTGTGGGGGAACGGAGTGATCTCTCACTCCACGGCTGGGACGAAGCCGCGAAAGGTGCCGTGGTCGCCGGGACGGTCGGGGGGACTCGTGGCGCGGGACTCAGGGTTCCCCATGCGGAGGCCCCCAGGCTCAGGCCCCTGGCAACGGAAGGCTGAGCAAGCAGGCCCGGGCCCGGGCCCAGCTTTCGGGGCTGGCCCGGCCCCAGCGGCCGGCGCCAGGGAGGGGACCCCCGGAGGCTGAGGAGCGGGAGGCGTCGGCCTCCCCGGGGCCCGCCTCCCGGAGCTCCTCCTGGCGGTGCCGGAACGCGCCGACACGCGATCCCGGACAGGGCCCCGGGGGGGCGGCCCTGCGGCCCTCTGGTGCCCGAAGTGTGTTCGCCGGGCGTTTTCCGGCCAATTCTCACGAGCGTTCTGCCCAAATCGGGATCGATTTGGGCAGAACGCTCGTGAGAATTGGCCGGCGTTGGGCAGCCCCGGTCAGCGCCCAGGGCCGCGTGGAGCAGGGCCCTTTCTCGCTCGGGGCATGGCGCGGCCACCCGGAAAACGAGCCGCGACGATGGGGCGCGGCCGGCGGCCCCGGCGCCGGGGAGTTTTCCCCGAGCAGAGTGGATGGAGGCGCCGTGGCCGGGCGTCCGCCTCCGCCGTGGCGGGCGGCCGGGGCGCCCGTGGAGGGGGCTGGCCTCTGTGGGGGAACGGAGTGATCTCTCACTCCACGGCTGGGACGAAGCCGCGCAAGGTGCCGTGGTCGCCGGGACGGTCGGGGGGACTCGTGGCGCGGGACTCAGGGTTCCCCATGCGGAGGCCCCCAGGCTCAGGCCCCTGGCAACGGAAGGCTGAGCAAGCAGGCCCGGGCCCGGGCCCGGCTTTCGGGGCTGGCCCGGCCCCAGCGGCCGGCGCCAGGGAGGGGACCCCCGGAGGCTGAGGAGCGGGAGGCGTCGGCCTCCCCGGGGCCCGCCCCCGGAGCTCCTCCTGGCGGTGCCGGAACGCGCCGACACGCGATCCCGGACAGGGCCCCGGGGGGGCGGCCCTGCGGCCCTCTGGTGCCCGAAGTGTGTTCGCCGGGCGTTTTCCGGCCAATTCTCACGAGCGTTCTGCCCAAATCGGGATCGATTTGGGCAGAACGCTCGTGAGAATTGGCCGGCGTTGGGCAGCCCCGGTCAGCGCCCAGGGCCGCGTGGAGCAGGGCCCTTTCTCGCTCGGGGCATGGCGCGGCCACCCGGAAAACGAGCCGCGACGAAGGGGCGCGGCCGGCGGCCCCGGCGCCGGGGAGTTTTCCCCGAGCAGAGTGGATGGAGGCGCCGTGGCCGGACGTCCGCCTCCGCCGTGGCGGGCGGCCGGGGCGCCCGTGGAGGGGGCTGGCCTCTGGGGGGAACGGAGTGATCTCTCACTCCACGGCTGGGACGAAGCCGCGAAAGGTGCCGTGGTCGCCGGGACGGTCGGGGGGACTCGTGGCGCGGGACTCAGTGTTCCCCATGCGGAGGCCCCCAGGCACAGGCCCCTGGCAACGGAAGGCTGAGCAAGCAGGTCCGGGCCCGGGCCCGGCTTTCGGGGCTGGCCCGGCCCCAGCGGCCGGCGCCAGGGAGGGGACCCCCGGAGGCTGAGGAGCGGGAGGCGTCGGCCTCCCCGGGGCCCGCCTCCCGGAGCTCCTCCTGGCGGTGCCGGAACGCGCCGACACGCGATCCCGGACAGGGCCCCGGGGGGGCGGCCCTGCGGCCCTCTGGTGCCCGAAGTGTGTTCGCCGGGCGTTTTCCGGCCAATTCTCACGAGCGTTCTGCCCAAATCGGGATCGATTTGGGCAGAACGCTCGTGAGAATTGGCCGGCGTTGGGCAGCCCCGGTCAGCGCCCAAGGCCGCGTGGAGCAGGGCCCTTTCTCGCTCGGGGCATGGCGCGGCCACCCGGAAAACGAGCCGCGACGATGGGGCGCGGCCGGCGGCCCCGGCGCCGGGGAGTTTTCCCCGAGCAGAGTGGATGGAGGCGCCGTGGCCGGGCGTCCGCCTCCGCCGTGGCGGGCGGCCGGGGCGCCCGTGGAGGGGGCTGGCCTCTGTGGGGGAACGGAGTGATCTCTCACTCCACGGCTGGGACGAAGCCGCGCAAGGTGCCGTGGTCGCCGGGACGGTCGGGGGGACTCGTGGCGCGGGACTCAGGGTTCCCCATGCGGAGGCCCCCAGGCTCAGGCCCCTGGCAACGGAAGGCTGAGCAAGCAGGCCCGGGCCCGGGCCCGGCTTTCGGGGCTTGCCCGGCCCCAGCGGCCGGCGCCAGGGAGGGGACCCCCGGAGGCTGAGGAGCGGGAGGCGTCGGCCTCCCCGGGGCCCGCCCCCGGAGCTCCTCCTGGTGGTGCCGGAACGCGCCGACACGCGATCCCGGACAGGGCCCCGGGGGGGCAGCCCTGCGGCCCTCTGGTGCCCGAAGTGTGTTCGCCGGGCGTTTTCCGGCCAATTCTCACGAGCGTTCTGCCCAAATCGGGATCGATTTGGGCAGAACGCTCGTGAGAATTGGCCGGCGTTGGGCAGCCCCGGTCAGCGCCCAGGGCCGCGTGGAGCAGGGCCCTTTCTCGCTCGGGGCATGGCGCGGCCACCCGGAAAACGAGCCGCGACGATGGGGCGCGGCCGGCGGCCCCGGCGCCGGGGAGTTTTCCCCGAGCAGAGTGGATGGAGGCGCCGTGGCCGGACGTCCGCCTCCGCCGTGGCGGGCGGCCGGGGCGCCCGTGAAGGGGGCTGGCCTCTGTGGGGGAACGGAGTGATCTCTCACTCCACGGCTGGGACGAAGCCGCGAAAGGTGCCGTGGTCGCCGGGACGGACGGGGGGACTCGTGGCGCGGGACTCAGGGTTCCCCATGCGGAGGCCCCCAGGCTCAGGCCCCTGGCAACGGAAGGCTGAGCAAGCAGGTCCGGGCCCGGGCCCGGCTTTCGGGGCTGGCCCGGCCCCAGCGGCCGGCGCCAGGGAGGGGACCCCCGGAGGCTGAGGAGCGGGAGGCGTCGGCCTCCCCGGGGCCCGCCTCCCGGAGCTCCTCCTGGCGGTGCCGGAACGCGCCGACACGCGATCCCGGACAGGGCCCCGGGGGGGCGGCCCTGCGACCCTCTGGTGCCCGAAGTGTGTTCGCCGGGCGTTTTCCGGCCAATTTTCACGAGCGTTCTGCCCAAATCGGGATCGATTTGGGCAGAACGCTCGTGAGAATTGGCCGGCGTTGGGCAGCCCAGGTCAGCGCCCAGGGCCGCGTGGAGCAGGGCCCTTTCTCGCTCGGGGCATGGCGCGGCCACCCGGAAAACGAGCCGCGACGATGGGGCGCGGCCGGCGGCCCCGGCGCCGGGGAGTTTTCCCCGAGCAGAGTGGATGGAGGCGCCGTGGCCGGGCGTCCGCCTCCGCCGTGGCGGGCGGCCGGGGCGCCCGTGGAGGGGGCTGGCCTCTGTGGGGGAACGGAGTGATCTCTCACTCCACGGCTGGGACGAAGCCGCGCAAGGTGCCGTGGTCGCCGGGACGGTCGGGGGGACTCGTGGCGCGGGACTCAGGGTTCCCCATGCGGAGGCCCCCAGGCTCAGGCCCCTGGCAACGGAAGGCTGAGCAAGCAGGCCCGGGCCCGGGCCCGGCTTTCGGGGCTGGCCCGGCCCCAGCGGCTGGCGCCAGGGAGGGGACCCCCGGAGGCTGAGGAGCGGGAGGCGTCGGCCTCCCCGGGGCCCGCCCCCGGAGCTCCTCCTGGCGGTGCCGGAACGCGCCGACACGCGATCCCGGACAGGGCCCCGGGGGGGCGGCCCTGCGGCCCTCTGGTGCCCGAAGTGTGTTCGCCGGGCGTTTTCCGGCCAATTCTCACGAGCGTTCTGCCCAAATCGGGATCGATTTGGGCAGAACGCTCGTGAGAATTGGCCGGCGTTGGGCAGCCCCGGTCAGCGCCCAGGGCCGCGTGGAGCAGGGCCCTTTCTCGCTCGGGGCATGGCGCGGCCACCCGGAAAACGAGCCGCGACGATGGGGCGCGGCCGGCGGCCCCGGCGCCGGGGAGTTTTCCCCGAGCAGAGTGGATGGAGGCGCCGTGGCCGGGCGTCCGCCTCCGCCGTGGCGGGCGGCCGGGGCGCCCGTGGAGGGGGCTGGCCTCTGTGGGGGAACGGAGTGATCTCTCACTCCACGGCTGGGACGAAGCCGCGAAAGGTGCCGTCGTCGCCGGGACGGTCGGGGGGACTCGTGGCGCGGGACTCAGGGTTCCCCATGCGGAGGCCCCCAGGCTCAGGCCCCTGGCAACGGAAGGCTGAGCAAGCAGGCCCGGGCCCGGGCCCGGCTTTCGGGGCTGGCCCGGCCCCAGCGGCCGGCGCCAGGGAGGGGAGCCCTGGAGGCTGAGGAGCGGGAGGCGTCGGCCTCCCCGGGGCCCGCCTCCCGGAGCTCCTCCTGGCGGTGCCGGAACGCGCCGACACGCGATCCCGGACAGGGCCCCGGGGGGGCGGCCCTGCGGCCCTCTGGTGCCCGAAGTGTGTTCGCCGGGCGTTTTCCGGCCAATTCTCACGAGCGTTCTGCCCAAATCGGGATCGATTTGGGCAGAACGCTCGTGAGAATTGGCCGGCGTTGGGCAGCCCCGGTCAGCGCCCAGGGCCGCGTGGAGCAGGGCCCTTTCTCGCTCGGGGCATGGCGCGGCCACCCGGAAAACGAGCCGCGACGATGGGGCGCGGCCGGCGGCCCCGGCGCCGGGGAGTTTTCCCCGAGCAGACTGGATGGAGGCGCCGTGGCCGGGCGTCCGCCTCCGCCGTGGCGGGCGGCCGGGGCGCCCGTGGAGGGGGCTGGCCTCTGTGGGGGAACGGAGTGATCTCTCACTCCACGGCTGGGACGAAGCCGCGAAAGGTGCCGTCGTCGCCGGGACGGTCGGGGGGACTCGTGGCGCGGGACTCAGGGTTCCCCATGCAGAGGCCCCCAGGTTCAGGCCCCTGGCAACGGAAGGCTGAGCAAGCAGGCCCGGGCCCGGGCCCGGCTTTCGGGGCTGGCCCGGCCCCAGTGGCCGGCGCCAGGGAGGGGACCCCCGGAGGCTGAGGAGCGGGAGGCGTCGGCCTCCCCGGGGCCCGCCTCCCGGAGCTCCTCCTGGCGGTGCCGGAACGCGCCGACACGCGATCCCGGACAGGGCCCCGGGGGGGCGGGCCTGCGGCCCTCTGGTGCCCGAAGTGTGTTCGCCGGGCGTTTTCCGGCCAATTCTCACGAGCGTTCTGCCCAAATCGGGATCGATTTGGGCAGAACGCTCGTGAGAATTGGCCGGCGTTGGGCAGCCCCGGTCAGCGCCCAGGGCCGCGTGGAGCAGGGCCCTTTCTCGCTCGGGGCATGGCGCGGCCACCCGGAAAACGAGCCGCGACGATGGGGCGCGGCCGGCGACCCCGGCGCCGGGGAGTTTTCCCCGAGCAGAGTGGATGGAGGCGCCGTGGCCGGGCGTCCGCCTCCGCCGTGGCGGGCGGCCGGGGCGCCCGTGGAGGGGGCTGGCCTCTGTGGGGGAACGGAGTGATCTCTCACTCCACGGCTGGGACGAAGCCGCGCAAGGTGCCGTGGTCGCCGGGACGGTCGGGGGGACTCGGGGCGCGGGACTCAGGGTTCCCCATGCGGAGGCCCCCAGGCTCAGGCCCCTGGCAACGGAAGGCTGAGCAAGCAGGCCCGGGCCCGGGCCCGGCTTTCGGGGCTGGCCCGGCCCCAGCGGCCGGCGCCAGGGAGGGGACCCCCGGAGGCTGAGGAGCGGGAGGCGTCGGCCTCCCCGGGGCCCGCCTCCCGGAGCTCCTCCTGGCGGTGCCGGAACGCGCCGACACGCGATCCCGGACAGGGCCCCGGGGGGGCGGCCCTGCGGCCCTCTGGTGCCCGAAGTGTGTTCGCCGGGCGTTTTCCGGCCAATTCTCACGAGCGTTCTGCCCAAATCGGGATCGATTTGGGCAGAACGCTCGTGAGAATTGGCCGGCGTTGGGCAGCCCCGGTCAGCGCCCAGGGCCGCGTGGAGCAGGGCCCTTTCTCGCTCGGGGCATGGCGCGGCCACCCGGAAAACGAGCCGCGACGATGGGGCGCGGCCGGCGGCCCCGGCGCCGGGGAGTTTTCCCCGAGCAGGGTGGATGGAGGCGCCGTGGCCGGGCGTCCGCCTCCGCCGTGGCGGGCGGCCGGGGCGCCCGTGGAGGGGGCTGGCCTCTGTGGGGGAACGGAGTGATCTCTCACTCCACGGCTGGGACGAAGCCGCGCAAGGTGCCGTGGTCGCCGGGACGGTCGGGGGGACTCGTGGCGCGGGACTCAGGGTTCCCCATGCGGAGGCCCCCAGGCTCAGGCCCCTGGCAACGGAAGGCTGAGCAAGCAGGCCCGGGCCCGGGCCCGGCTTTCGGGGCTGGCCCGGCCCCAGCGGCCGGCGCCAGGGAGGGGACCCCCGGAGGCTGAGGAGCGGGAGGCGTCGACCTCCCCGGGGCCCGCCTCCCGGAGCTCCTCCTGGCGGTGCCGGAACGCGCCGACACGCGATCCCGGACAGGGCCCCGGGGGGGCGGCCCTGCGGCCCTCTGGTGCCCGAAGTGTGTTCGCCGGGCGTTTTCCGGCCAATTCTCACGAGCGTTCTGCCCAAATCGGGATCGATTTGGGCAGAACGCTCGTGAGAATTGGCCGGCGTTGGGCAGCCCCGGTCAGCGCCCAGGGCCGCGTGGAGCAGGGCCCTTTCTCGCTCGGGGCATGGCGCGGCCACCCGGAAAACGAGCCGCGACGATGGGGCGCGGCCGGCGGCCCCGGCGCCGGGGAGTTTTCCCCGAGCAGAGTGGATGGAGGCGCCGTGGCCGGGCGTCCGCCTCCGCCGTGGCGGGCGGCCGGGGCGCCCGTGGAGGGGGCTGGCCTCTGTGGGGGAACGGAGTGATCTCTCACTCCACGGCTGGGACGAAGCCGCGCAAGGTGCCGTGGTCGCCGGGACGGTCGGGGGGACTCGTGGCGCGGGACTCAGGGTTCCCCATGCGGAGGCCCCCAGGCTCAGGCAACTGGCAACGGAAGGCTGAGCAAGCAGGCCCGGGCCCGGGCCCGGCTTTCGGGGCTGGCCCGGCCCCAGCGGCCGGCGCCAGGGAGGGGACCCCCGGAGGCTGAGGAGCGGGAGGCGTCGGCCTCCCCGGGGCCCGCCTCCCGGAGCTCCTCCTGGCGGTGCCGGAACGCGCCGACACGCGATCCCGGACAGGGTCCCGGGGGGGCGGCCCTGCGGCCCTCTGGTGCCCGAAGTGTGTTCGCCGGGCGTTATCCGGCCAATTCTCACGAGCGTTCTGCCCAAATCGGGATCGATTTGGGCAGAACGCTCGTGAGAATTGGCCGGCGTTGGGCAGCCCCGGTCAGCTCCCAGGGCCGCGTGGAGCAGGGCCCTTTCTCGCTCGGGGCATGGCGCGGCCACCCGGAAAACGAGCCGCGACGATGGGGCGCGGCCGGCGGCCCCGGCGCCGGGGAGTTTTCCCCGAGCAGGGTGGATGGAGGCGCCGTGGCCGGGCGTCCGCCTCCGCCGTGGCGGGCGGCCGGGGCGCCCGTGGAGGGGGCTGGCCGCTGTGGGGGAACGGAGTGATCTCTCACTCCACGGCTGGGACGAAGCCGCGCAAGGTGCCGTGGTCGCCGGGACGGTCGGGGGGACTCGTGGCGCGGGACTCAGGGTTCCCCATGCGGAGGCCCCCAGGCTCAGGCCCCTGGCAACGGAAGGCTGAGCAAGCAGGCCCGGGCCCGGGCCCGGCTTTCGGGGCTGGCCCGGCCCCAGCGGCCGGCGCCAGGGAGGGGACCCCCGGAGGCTGAGGAGCGGGAGGCGTCGGCCTCCCCGGGGCCCGCCTCCCGGAGCTCCTCCTGGCGGTGCCGGAACGCGCCGACACGCGATCCCGGACAGGGTCCCGGGGGGGCGGCCCTGCGGCCCTCTGGTGCCCGAAGTGTGTTCGCCGGGCGTTATCCGGCCAATTCTCACGAGCGTTCTGCCCAAATCGGGATCGATTTGGGCAGAACGCTCGTGAGAATTGGCCGGCGTTGGGCAGCCCCGGTCAGCTCCCAGGGCCGCGTGGAGCAGGGCCCTTTCTCGCTCGGGGCATGGCGCGGCCACCCGGAAAACGAGCCGCGACGATGGGGCGCGGCCGGCGGCCCCGGCGCCGGGGAGTTTTCCCCGAGCAGGGTGGATGGAGGCGCCGTGGCCGGGCGTCCGCCTCCGCCGTGGCGGGCGGCCGGGGCGCCCGTGGAGGGGGCTGGCCGCTGTGGGGGAACGGAGTGATCTCTCACTCCACGGCTGGGACGAAGCCGCGCAAGGTGCCGTGGTCGCCGGGACGGTCGGGGGGACTCGTGGCGCGGGACTCAGGGTTCCCCATGCGGAGGCCCCCAGGCTCAGGCCCCTGGCAACGGAAGGCTGAGCAAGCAGGCCCGGGCCCGGGCCCGGCTTTCGGGGCTGGCCCGGCCCCAGCGGCCGGCGCCAGGGAGGGGACCCCCGGAGGCTGAGGAGCGGGAGGCGTCGGCCTCCCCGGGGCCCGCCTCCCGGAGCTCCTCCTGGCGGTGCCGGAACGCGCCGACACGCGATCCCGGACAGGGCCCCGGGGGGGCGGCCCTGCGGCCCTCTGGTGCCCGAAGTGTGTTCGCCGGGCGTTTTCCGGCCAATTCTCACGAGCGTTCTGCCCAAATCGGGATCGATTTGGGCAGAACGCTCGTGAGAATTGGCCGGCGTTGGGCAGCCCCGGTCAGCGCCCAGGGCCGCGTGGAGCAGGGCCCTTTCTCGCTCGGGGCATGGCGCGGCCACCCGGAAAACGAGCCGCGACGATGGGGCGCGGCCGGCGGCCCCGGCGCCGGGGAGTTTTCCCCGAGCAGGGTGGATGGAGGCGCCGTGGCCGGGCGTCCGCCTCCGCCGTGGCGGGCGGCCGGGGCGCCCGTGGAGGGGGCTGGCCTCTGTGGGGGAACGGAGTGATCTCTCACTCCACGGCTGGGACGAAGCCGCGCAAGGTGCCGTGGTCGCCGGGACGGTCGGGGGGACTCGTGGCGCGGGACTCAGGGTTCCCCATGCGGAGGCCCCCAGGCTCAGGCCCCTGGCAACGGAAGGCTGAGCAAGCAGGCCCGGGCCCGGGCCCGGCTTTCGGGGCTGGCCCGGCCCCAGCGGCCGGCGCCAGGGAGGGGACCCCCGGAGGCTGAGGAGCGGGAGGCGTCGGCCTCCCCGGGGCCCGCCTCCCGGAGCTCCTCCTGGCGGTGCCGGAACGCGCCGACACGCGATCCCGGACAGGGCCCCGGGGGGGCGGCCCTGCGGCCCTGTGGTGCCCGAAGTGTGTTCGCCGGGCGTTTTCCGGCCAATTCTCACGAGCGTTCTGCCCAAATCGGGATCGATTTGGGCAGAACGCTCGTGAGAATTGGCCGGCGTTGGGCAGCCCCGGTCAGCGCCCAGGGCCGCGTGGAGCAGGGCCCTTTCTCGCTCGGGGCATGGCGCGGCCACCCGGAAAACGAGCCGCGACGATGGGGCGCGGCCGGCGGCCCCGGCGCCGGGGAGTTTTCCCCGAGCAGAGTGGATGGAGGCGCCGTGGCCGGGCGTCCGCCTCCGCCGTGGCGGGCGGCCGGGGCGCCCGTGGAGGGGGCTGGCCTCTGTGGGGGAACGGAGTGATCTCTCACTCCACGGCTGGGACGAAGCCGCGCAAGGTGCCGTGGTCGCCGGGACGGTCGGGGGGACTCGTGGCGCGGGACTCAGGGTTCCCCATGCGGAGGCCCCCAGGCTCAGGCCCCTGGCAACGGAAGGCTGAGCAAGCAGGCCCGGGCCCGGGCCCGGCTTTCGGGGCTGGCCCGGCCCCAGCGGCCGGCGCCAGGGAGGGGACACCCGGAGGCTGAGGAGCGGGAGGCGTCGGCCTCCCCGGGGCCCGCCTCCCGGAGCTCCTCCTGGCGGTGCCGGAACGCGCCGACACGCGATCCCGGACAGGGCCCCGGGGGGGCGGCCCTGCGGCCCTCTGGTGCCCGAAGTGTGTTCGCCGGGCGTTTTCCGGCCAATTCTCACGAGCGTTCTGCCCAAATCGGGATCGATTTGGGCAGAACGCTCGTGAGAATTGGCCGGCGTTGGGCAGCCCCGGTCAGCGCCCAGGGCCGCGTGGAGCAGGGCCCTTTCTCGCTCGGGGCATGGCGCGGCCACCCGGAAAACGAGCCGCGACGATGGGGCGCGGCCGGCGGCCCCGGCGCCGGGGAGTTTTCCCCGAGCAGAGTGGATGGAGGCGCCGTGGCCGGGCGTCCGCCTCCGCCGTGGCGGGCGGCCGGGGCGCCCGTGGAGGGGGCTGGCCTCTGTGGGGGAACGGAGTGATCTCTCACTCCACGGCTGGGACGAAGCCGCGAAAGGTGCCGTAGTCGCCGGGACGGTCGGGGGGACTCGTGGCGCGGGACTCAGGGTTCCCCATGCGGAGGCCCCCAGGCTCAGGCCCCTGGCAACGGAAGGCTGAGCAAGCAGGCCCGGGCCCGGGCCCGGCTTTCGGGGCTGGCCCGGCCCCAGCGGCCGGCGCCAGGGAGGGGACCCCCGGAGGCTGAGGAGCGGGAGGCGTCGGCCTCCCCGGGGCCCGCCTCCCGGAGCTCCTCCTGGCGGTGCCGGAACGCGCCGACACGCGATCCCGGACAGGGCCCCGGGGGGGCGGCCCTGCGGCCCTCTGGTGCCCGAAGTGTGTTCGCCGGGCGTTTTCCGGCCAATTCTCACGAGCGTTCTGCCCAAATCGGGATCGATTTGGGCAGAACGCTCGTGAGAATTGGCCGGCGTTGGGCAGCCCCGGTCAGCGCCCAGGGCCGCGTGGAGCAGGGCCCTTTCTCGCTCGGGGCATGGCGCGGCCACCCGGAAAACGAGCCGCGACGATGGGGCGCGGCCGGCGGCCCCGGCGCCGGGGAGTTTTCCCCCGAGCAGAGTGGATGGAGGCGCCGTGGCCGGGCGTCCGCCTCCGCCGTGGCGGGCGGCCGGGGCGCCCGTGGAGGGGGCTGGCCTCTGTGGGGGAACGGAGTGATCTCTCACTCCACGGCTGGGACGAAGCCGCGCAAGGTGCCGTGGTCGCCGGGACGGTCGGGGGGACTCGTGGCGCGGGACTCAGGGTTCCCCATGCGGAGGCCCCCAGGCTCAGGCCCCTGGCAACGGAAGGCTGAGCAAGCAGGCCCGGGCCCGGGCCCGGCTTTCGGGGCTGGCCCGGCCCCAGCGGCCGGCGCCAGGGAGGGGACCCCCGGAGGCTGAGGAGCGGGAGGCGTCGGCCTCCCCGGGGCCCGCCTCCCGGAGCTCCTCCTGGCGGTGCCGGAACGCGCCGACACGCGATCCCGGACAGGGCCCCGGGGTGGCGGCCCTGCGGCCCTCTGGTGCCCGAAGTGTGTTCGCCGGGCGTTTTCCGGCCAATTCTCACGAGCGTTCTGCCCAAATCGGGATCGATTTGGGCAGAACGCTCGTGAGAATTGGCCGGCGTTGGGCAGCCCCGGTCAGCGCCCAGGGCCGCGTGGAGCAGGGCCCTTTCTCGCTCGGGGCATGGCGCGGCCACCCGGAAAACGAGCCGCGACGATGGGGCGCGGCCGGCGGCCCCGGCGCCGGGGAGTTTTCCCCGAGCAGAGTGGATGGAGGCGCCGTGGCCGGGCGTCCGCCTCCGCCGTGGCGGGCGGCCGGGGCGCCCGTGGAGGGGGCTGGCCTCTGTGGGGGAACGGAGTGATCTCTCACTCCACGGCTGGGACGAAGCCGCGAAAGGTGCCGTGGTCGCCGGGACGGTCGGGGGGACTCGTGGCGCGGGACTCAGTGTTCCCCATGCGGAGGCCCCCAGGCTCAGGCCCCTGGCAACGGAAGGCTGAGCAAGCAGGCCCGGGCCCGGGCCCGGCTTTCGGGGCTGGCCCGGCCCCAGCGGCCAGCGCCAGGGAGGGGACCCCCGGAGGCTGAGGAGCGGGAGGCGTCGGCCTCCCCGGGGCCCGCCTCCCGGAGCTCCTCCTGGCGGTGCCGGAACGCGCCGACACGCGATCCCGGACAGGGCCCCGGGGGGGCGGCCCTGCGGCCCTCTGGTGCCCGAAGTGTGTTCGCCGGGCGTTTTCCGGCCAATTCTCATGAGCGTTCTGCCCAAATCGGGATCGATTTGGGCAGAACGCTCGTGAGAATTGGCCGGCGTTGGGCAGACCCGGTCAGCGCCCAGGGCCGCGTGGAGCAGGGCCCTTTCTCGCTCGGGGCATGGCGCGGCCACCCGGAAAACGAGCCGCGAGGATGGGGCGCGGCCGGCGGCCCCGGCGCCGGGGAGTTTTCCCCGAGCAGGGTGGATGGAGGCGCCGTGGCCGGGCGTCCGCCTCCGCCGTGGCGGGCGGCCGGGGCGCCCGTGGAGGGGGCTGGCCTCTGTGGGGGAACGGAGTGATCTCTCACTCCACGGCTGGGACGAAGCCGCGCAAGGTGCCGTGGTCGCCGGGACGGTCGGGGGGACTCGTGGCGCGGGACTCAGGGTTCCCCATGCGGAGGCCCCCAGGCTCAGGCCCCTGGCAACGGAAGGCTGAGCAAGCAGGCCCGGGCCCGGGCCCGGCTTTCGGGGCTGGCCCGGCCCCAGCGGCCGGCGCCAGGGAGGGGACCCCCGGAGGCTGAGGAGCGGGAGGCGTCGGCCTCCCCGGGGCCCGCCTCCCGGAGCTCCTCCTGGCGGTGCCGGAACGCGCCGACACGCGATCCCGGACAGGGCCCCGGGGGGCGGCCCTGCGGCCCTCTGGTGCCCGAAGTGTGTTCGCCGGGCGTTTTCCGGCCAATTCTCACGAGCGTTCTGCCCAAATCGGGATCGATTTGGGCAGAACGCTCGTGAGAATTGGCCGGCGTTGGGCAGCCCCGGTCAGCGCCCAGGGCCGCGTGGAGCAGGGCCCTTTCTCGCTCGGGGCATGGCGCGGCCACCCGGAAAACGAGCCGCGACGATGGGGCGCGGCCGGCGGCCCCGGCGCCAGGGAGTTTTCCCCGAGCAGAGTGGATGGAGGCGCCGTGGCCGGGCGTCCGCCTCCGCCGTGGCGGGCGGCCGGGGCGCCCGTGGAGGGGGCTGGCCTCTGTGGGGGAACGGAGTGATCTCTCACTCCACGGCTGGGACGAAGCCGCGCAAGGTGCCGTGGTCGCCGGGACGGTCGGGGGGACTCGTGGCGCGGGACTCAGGGTTCCCCATGCGGAGGCCCCCAGGCTCAGGCCCCTGGCAACGGAAGGCTGAACAAGCAGGCCCGGGCCCGGGCCCGGCTTTCGGGGCTGGCCCGGCCCCAGCGGCCGGCGCCAGGGAGGGGACCCCCGGAGGCTGAGGAGCGGGAGGCGTCGGCCTCCCCGGGGCCCGCCTCCCGGAGCTCCTCCTGGCGGTGCCGGAACGCGCCGACACGCGATCCCGGACAGGGTCCCGGGGGGGCGGCCCTGCGGCCCTCTGGTGCCCGAAGTGTGTTCGCCGGGCGTTATCCGGCCAATTCTCACGAGCGTTCTGCCCAAATCGGGATCGATTTGGGCAGAACGCTCGTGAGAATTGGCCGGCGTTGGGCAGCCCCGGTCAGCTCCCAGGGCCGCGTGGAGCAGGGCCCTTTCTCGCTCGGGGCATGGCGCGGCCACCCGGAAAACGAGCCGCGACGATGGGGCGCGGCCGGCGGCCCCGGCGCCGGGGAGTTTTCCCCGAGCAGGGTGGATGGAGGCGCCGTGGCCGGGCGTCCGCCTCCGCCGTGGCGTCGGCCGGGGCGCCCGTGGAGGGGGCTGGCCGCTGTGGGGGAACGGAGTGATCTCTCACTCCACGGCTGGGACGAAGCCGCGCAAGGTGCCGTGGTCGCCGGGACGGTCGGGGGGACTCGTGGCGCGGGACTCAGGGTTCCCCATGCGGAGGCCCCCAGGCTCAGGCCCCTGGCAACGGAAGGCTGAGCAAGCAGGCCCGGGCCCGGGCCCGGCTTTCGGGGCTGGCCCGGCCCCAGCGGCCGGCGCCAGGGAGGGGACCCCAGGAGGCTGACGAGCGGGAGGCGTCGGCCTCCCCGGGGCCCGCCTCCCGGAGCTCCTCCTGGCGGTGCCGGAACGCGCCGACACGCGATCCCGGACAGGGCCCCGGGGGGGCGGCCCTGCGGCCCTCTGGTGCCCGAAGTGTGTTCGCCGGGCGTTTTCCGGCCAATTCTCACGAGCGTTCTGCCCAAATCGGGATCGATTTGGGCAGAACGCTCGTGAGAATTGGCCGGCGTTGGGCAGCCCCGGTCAGCGCCCAGGGCCGCGTGGAGCAGGGCCCTTTCTCGCTCGGGGCATGGCGCGGCCACCCGGAAAACGAGCCGCGACGATGGGGCGCGGCCGGCGGCCCCGGCGCCGGGGAGTTTTCCCCGAGCAGAGTGGATGGAGGCGCCGTGGCCGGGCGTCCGCCTCCGCCGTGGCGGGCGGCCGGGGCGCCCGTGGAGGGGGCTGGCCTCTGTGGGGGAACGGAGTGATCTCTCACTCCACGGCTGGGACGAAGCCGCGCAAGGTGCCGTGGTCGCCGGGACGGTCGGGGGGACTCGTGGCGCGGGACTCAGGGTTCCCCATGCGGAGGCCCCCAGGCTCAGGCCCCTGGCAACGGAAGGCTGAGCAAGCAGGCCCGGGCCCGGGCCCGGCTTTCGGGGCTGGCCCGGCCCCAGCGGCCGGCGCCAGGGAGGGGACCCCCGGAGGCTGAGGAGCGGGAGGCGTCGGCCTCCCCGGGGCCCGCCTCCCGGAGCTCCTCCTGGCGGTGCCGGAACGCGCCGACACGCGATCCCGGACAGGGCCCCGGGGGGGCGGCCCTGCGGCCCTCTGGTGCCCGAAGTGTGTTCGCCGGGCGTTTTCCGGCCAATTCTCACGAGCGTTCTGCCCAAACCGATCCCGATTTGGGCAGAACGCTCGTGAGAATTGGCCGGCGTTGGGCAGCCCTGGTCAGCGCCCAGGGCCGCGTGGAGCAGGGCCCTTTCTCGCTCGGGGCATGGCGCGGCCACCCGGAAAACGAGCCGCGACGATGGGGCGCGGCCGGAGGCCCCGGCGCCAGGGAGTTTTCCCCGAGCAGAGTGGATGGAGGCGCCGTGGCCGGGCGTCCGCCTCCGCCGTGGCGGGCGGCCGGGGCGCCCGTGGAGGGGGCTGGCCTCTGTGGCGGAACGGAGTGATCTCTCACTCCACGGCTGGGACGAAGCCGCGCAAGGTGCCGTGGTCGCCGGGACGGTCGGGGGGACTCGTGGCGCGGGACTCAGGGTTCCCCATGCGGAGGCCCCCAGGCTCAGGCCCCTGGCAACGGAAGGCTGAGCAAGCAGGCCCGGGCCCGGGCCCGGCTTTCGGGGCTGGCCCGGCCCCAGCGGCCGGCGCCAGGGAGGGGACCCCCGGAGGCTGAGGAGCGGGAGGCGTCGGCCTCCCCGGGGCCCGCCTCCCGGAGCTCCTCCTGGCGGTGCCGGAACGCGCCGACACGCGATCCCGGACAGGGCCCCGGGGGGGCGGCCCTGCGGCCCTCTGGTGCCCGAAGTGTGTTCGCCGGGCGTTTTCCGGCCAATTCTCACGAGCGTTCTGCCCAAATCGGGATCGATTTGGGCAGAACGCTCGTGAGAATTGGCCGGCGTTGGGCAGCCCCGGTCAGCGCCCAGGGCCGCGTGGAGCAGGGCCCTTTCTCGCTCGGGGCATGGCGCGGCCACCCGGAAAACGAGCCGCGACGATGGGGCGCGGCCGGCGGCCCCGGCGCCGGGGAGTTTTCCCCGAGCAGAGTGGATGGAGGCGCCGTGGCCGGGCGTCCGCCTCCGCCGTGGCGGGCGGCCGGGGCGCCCGTGGAGGGGGCTGGCCTCTGTGGGGGAACGGAGTGATCTCTCACTCCACGGCTGGGACGAAGCCGCGAAAGGTGCCGTAGTCGCCGGGACGGTCGGGGGGACTCGTGGCGCGGGACTCAGGGTTCCCCATGCGGAGGCCCCCAGGCTCAGGCCCCTGGCAACGGAAGGCTGAGCAAGCAGGCCCGGGCCCGGGCCCGGCTTTCGGGGCTGGCCCGGCCCCAGCGGCCGGCGCCAGGGAGGGGACCCCCGGAGGCTGAGGAGCGGGAGGCGTCGGCCTCCCCGGGGCCCGCCTCCCGGAGCTCCTCCTGGCAGTGCCGGAACGCGCCGACACGCGATCCCGGACAGGGCCCCGGGGGGGCGGCCCTGCGGCCCTCTGGTGCCCGAAGTGTGTTCGCCGGGCGTTTTCCGGCCAATTCTCACGAGCGTTCTGCCCAAATCGGGATCGATTTGGGCAGAACGCTCGTGAGAATTGGCCGGCGTTGGGCAGCCCCGGTCAGCGCCCAGGGCCGCGTGGAGCAGGGCCCTTTCTCGCTCGGGGCATGGCGCGGCCACCCGGAAAACGAGCCGCGACGATGGGGCGCGGCCGGCGGCCCCGGCGCCGGGGAGTTTTCCCCGAGCAGAGTGGATGGAGGCGCCGTGGCCGGGCGTCCGCCTCCGCCGTGGCGGGCGGCCGGGGCGCCCGTGGAGGGGGCTGGCCTCTGTGGGGGAACGGAGTGATCTCCCACTCCACGGCTGGGACGAAGCCGCGCAAGGTGCCGTGGTCGCCGGGACGGTCGGGGGGACTCGTGGCGCGGGACTCAGGGTTCCCCATGCGGAGGCCCCCAGGCTCAGGCCCCTGGCAACGGAAGGCTGAGCAAGCAGGCCCGGGCCCGGGCCCGGCTTTCGGGGCTGGCCCGGCCCCAGCGGCCGGCGCCAGGGAGGGGACCCCCGGAGGCTGAGGAGCGGGAGGCGTCGGCCTCCCCGGGGCCCGCCTCCCGGAGCTCCTCCTGGCGGTGCCGGAACGCGCCGACACGCGATCCCGGACAGGGCCCCGGGGGGGCGGCCCTGCGGCCCTCTGGTGCCCGAAGTGTGTTCGCCGGGCGTTTTCCGGCCAATTCTCACGAGCGTTCTGCCCAAATCGGGATCGATTTGGGCAGAACGCTCGTGAGAATTGGCCGGCGTTGGGCAGCCCCGGTCAGCGCCCAGGGCCGCGTGGAGCAGGGCCCTTTCTCGCTCGGGGCATGGCGCGGCCACCCGGAAAACGAGCCGCGACGATGGGGCGCGGCCGGCGGCCCCGGCGCCGGGGAGTTTTCCCCGAGCAGAGTGGATGGAGGCGCCGTGGCCGGGCGTCCGCCTCCGCCGTGGCGGGCGGCCGGGGCGCCCGTGGAGGGGGCTGGCCTCTGTGGGGGAACGGAGTGATCTCTCACTCCACGGCTGGGACGAAGCCGCGCAAGGTGCCGTGGTCGCCGGGACGGTCGGGGGGACTCGTGGCGCGGGACTCAGGGTTCCCCATGCGGAGGCCCCCAGGCTCAGGCCCCTGGCAACGGAAGGCTGAGCAAGCAGGCCCGGGCCCGGGCCCGGCTTTCGGGGCTGGCCCGGCCCCAGCGGCCGGCGCCAGGGAGGGGACCCCCGGAGGCTGAGGAGCGGGAGGCGTCGGCCTCCCCGGGGCCCGCCTCCCGGAGCTCCTCCTGGCGGTGCCGGAACGCGCCGACACGCGATCCCGGACAGGGCCCCGGGGGGGCGGCCCTGCGGCCCTCTGGTGCCCGAAGTGTGTTCGCCGGGCGTTTTCCGGCCAATTCTCACGAGCGTTCTGCCCAAATCGGGATCGATTTGGGCAGAACGCTCGTGAGAATTGGCCGGCGTTGGGCAGCCCCGGTCAGCGCCCAGGGCCGCGTGGAGCAGGGCCCTTTCTCGCTCGGGGCATGGCGCGGCCACCCGGAAAACGAGCCGCGACGATGGGGCGCGGCCGGCGGCCCCGGCGCCGGGGAGTTTTCCCCGAGCAGAGTGGATGGAGGCGCCGTGGCCGGGCGTCCGCCTCCGCCGTGGCGGGCGGCCGGGGCGCCCGTGGAGGGGGCTGGCCTCTGTGGGGGAACGGAGTGATCTCTCACTCCACGGCTGGGACGAAGCCGCGAAAGGTGCCGTAGTCGCCGGGACGGTCGGGGGGACTCGTGGCGCGGGACTCAGGGTTCCCCATGCGGAGGCCCCCAGGCTCAGGCCCCTGGCAACGGAAGGCTGAGCAAGCAGGCCCGGGCCCGGGCCCGGCTTTCGGGGCTGGCCCGGCCCCAGCGGCCGGCGCCAGGGAGGGGACCCCCGGAGGCTGAGGAGCGGGAGGCGTCGGCCTCCCCGGGGCCCGCCTCCCGGAGCTCCTCCTGGCGGTGCCGGAACGCGCCGACACGCGATCCCGGACAGGGCCCCGGGGGGGCGGCCCTGCGGCCCTCTGGTGCCCGAAGTGTGTTCGCCGGGCGTTTTCCGGCCAATTCTCACGAGCGTTCTGCCCAAATCGGGATCGATTTGGGCAGAACGCTCGTGAGAATTGGCCGGCGTTGGGCAGCCCCGGTCAGCGCCCAGGGCCGCGTGGAGCAGGGCCCTTTCTCGCTCGGGGCATGGCGCGGCCACCCGGAAAACGAGCCGCGACGATGGGGCGCGGCCGGCGGCCCCGGCGCCGGGGAGTTTTCCCCGAGCAGAGTGGATGGAGGCGCCGTGGCCGGGCGTCCGCCTCCGCCGTGGCGGGCGGCCGGGGCGCCCGTGGAGGGGGCTGGCCTCTGTGGGGGAACGGAGTGATCTCCCACTCCACGGCTGGGACGAAGCCGCGCAAGGTGACGTGGTCGCCGGGACGGTCGGGGGGACTCGTGGCGCGGGACTCAGGGTTCCCCATGCGGAGGCCCCGAGGCTCAGGCCCCTGGCAACGGAAGGCTGAGCAAGCAGGCCCGGGCCCGGGCCCGGCTTTCGGGGCTGGCCCGGCCCCAGCGGCCGGCGCCAGGGAGGGGACCCCCGGAGGCTGAGGAGCGGGAGGCGTCGGCCTCCCCGGGGCCCGCCTCCCGGAGCTCCTCCTGGCGGTGCCGGAACGCGCCGACACGCGATCCCGGACAGGGCCCCGGGGTGGCGGCCCTGCGGCCCTCTGGTGCCCGAAGTGTGTTCGCCGGGCGTTTTCCGGCCAATTCTCACGAGCGTTCTGCCCAAATCGGGATCGATTTGGGCAGAACGCTCGTGAGAATTGGCCGGCGTTGGGCAGCCCCGGTCAGCGCCCAGGGCCGCGTGGAGCAGGGCCCTTTCTCGCTCGGGGCATGGCGCGGCCACCCGGAAAACGAGCCGCGACGATGGGGCGCGGCCGGCGGCCCCGGCGCCGGGGAGTTTTCCCCGAGCAGAGTGGATGGAGGCGCCGTGGCCGGGCGTCCGCCTCCGCCGTGGCGGGCGGCCGGGGCGCCCGTGGAGGGGGCTGGCCTCTGTGGGGGAACGGAGTGATCTCTCACTCCACGGCTGGGACGAAGCCGCGAAAGGTGCCGTGGTCGCCGGGACGGTCGGGGGGACTCGTGGCGCGGGACTCAGTGTTCCCCATGCGGAGGCCCCCAGGCTCAGGCCCCTGGCAACGGAAGGCTGAGCAAGCAGGCCCGGGCCCGGGCCCGGCTTTCGGGGCTGGCCCGGCCCCAGCGGCCAGCGCCAGGGAGGGGACCCCCGGAGGCTGAGGAGCGGGAGGCGTCGGCCTCCCCGGGGCCCGCCTCCCGGAGCTCCTCCTGGCGGTGCCGGAACGCGCCGACACGCGATCCCGGACAGGGCCCCGGGGGGGCGGCCCTGCGGCCCTCTGGTGCCCGAAGTGTGTTCGCCGGGCGTTTTCCGGCCAATTCTCATGAGCGTTCTGCCCAAATCGGGATCGATTTGGGCAGAACGCTCGTGAGAATTGGCCGGCGTTGGGCAGACCCGGTCAGCGCCCAGGGCCGCGTGGAGCAGGGCCCTTTCTCGCTCGGGGCATGGCGCGGCCACCCGGAAAACGAGCCGCGAGGATGGGGCGCGGCCGGCGGCCCCGGCGCCGGGGAGTTTTCCCCGAGCAGGGTGGATGGAGGCGCCGTGGCCGGGCGTCCGCCTCCGCCGTGGCGGGCGGCCGGGGCGCCCGTGGAGGGGGCTGGCCTCTGTGGGGGAACGGAGTGATCTCTCACTCCACGGCTGGGACGAAGCCGCGCAAGGTGCTGTGGTCGCCGGGACGGTCGGGGGGACTCGTGGCGCGGGACTCAGGGTTCCCCATGCGGAGGCCCCCAGGCTCAGGCCCCTGGCAACGGAAGGCTGAGCAAGCAGGCCCGGGCCCGGGCCCGGCTTTCGGGGCTGGCCCGGCCCCAGCGGCCGGCGCCAGGGAGGGGACCCCCGGAGGCTGAGGAGCGGGAGGCGTCGGCCTCCCCGGGGCCCGCCTCCCGGAGCTCCTCCTGGCGGTGCCGGAACGCGCCGACACGCGATCCCGGACAGGGCCCCGGGGGGCGGCCCTGCGGCCCTCTGGTGCCCGAAGTGTGTTCGCCGGGCGTTTTCCGGCCAATTCTCACGAGCGTTCTGCCCAAATCGGGATCGATTTGGGCAGAACGCTCGTGAGAATTGGCCGGCGTTGGGCAGCCCCGGTCAGCGCCCAGGGCCGCGTGGAGCAGGGCCCTTTCTCGCTCGGGGCATGGCGCGGCCACCCGGAAAACGAGCCGCGACGATGGGGCGCGGCCGGCGGCCCCGGCGCCAGGGAGTTTTCCCCGAGCAGAGTGGATGGAGGCGCCGTGGCCGGGCGTCCGCCTCCGCCGTGGCGGGCGGCCGGGGCGCCCGTGGAGGGGGCTGGCCTCTGTGGGGGAACGGAGTGATCTCTCACTCCACGGCTGGGACGAAGCCGCGCAAGGTGCCGTGGTCGCCGGGACGGTCGGGGGGACTCGTGGCGCGGGACTCAGGGTTCCCCATGCGGAGGCCCCCAGGCTCAGGCCCCTGGCAACGGAAGGCTGAACAAGCAGGCCCGGGCCCGGGCCCGGCTTTCGGGGCTGGCCCGGCCCCAGCGGCCGGCGCCAGGGAGGGGACCCCCGGAGGCTGAGGAGCGGGAGGCGTCGGCCTCCCCGGGGCCCGCCTCCCGGAGCTCCTCCTGGCGGTGCCGGAACGCGCCGACACGCGATCCCGGACAGGGTCCCGGGGGGGCGGCCCTGCGGCCCTCTGGTGCCCGAAGTGTGTTCGCCGGGCGTTATCCGGCCAATTCTCACGAGCGTTCTGCCCAAATCGGGATCGATTTGGGCAGAACGCTCGTGAGAATTGGCCGGCGTTGGGCAGCCCCGGTCAGCTCCCAGGGCCGCGTGGAGCAGGGCCCTTTCTCGCTCGGGGCATGGCGCGGCCACCCGGAAAACGAGCCGCGACGATGGGGCGCGGCCGGCGGCCCCGGCGCCGGGGAGTTTTCCCCGAGCAGGGTGGATGGAGGCGCCGTGGCCGGGCGTCCGCCTCCGCCGTGGCGTCGGCCGGGGCGCCCGTGGAGGGGGCTGGCCGCTGTGGGGGAACGGAGTGATCTCTCACTCCACGGCTGGGACGAAGCCGCGCAAGGTGCCGTGGTCGCCGGGACGGTCGGGGGGACTCGTGGCGCGGGACTCAGGGTTCCCCATGCGGAGGCCCCCAGGCTCAGGCCCCTGGCAACGGAAGGCTGAGCAAGCAGGCCCGGGCCCGGGCCCGGCTTTCGGGGCTGGCCCGGCCCCAGCGGCCGGCGCCAGGAAGGGGACCCCCGGAGGCTGAGGAGCGGGAGGCGTCGGCCTCCCCGGGGCCGGCCTCCCGGAGCTCCTCCTGGCGGTGCCGGAAAAGGCCGACACGCGATCCCGGACAGGGCCCCGGGGGGGCGGCCCTGCGGCCCTCTGGTGCCCGAAGTGTGTTCGCCGGGCGTTTTCCGGCCAATTCTCACGAGCGTTCTGCCCAAATCGGGATCGATTTGGGCAGAACGCTCGTGAGAATTGGCCGGCGTTGGGCAGCCCCGGTCAGCGCCCAGGGCCGCGTGGAGCAGGGCCCTTTCTCGCTCGGGGCATGGCGCGGCCACCCGGAAAACGAGACGCGACGATGGGGCGCGGCCGGCGGCCCCGGCGCCGGGGAGTTTTCCCCGAGCAGGGTGGATGGAGGCGCCGTGGCCGGGCGTCCGCCTCCGCCGTGGCGGGCGGCCGGGGCGCCCGTGGAGGGGGCTGGCCTCTGTGGGGGAACGGAGTGATCTCCCACTCCACGGCTGGGACGAAGCCGCGCAAGGTGCCGTGGTCGCCGGGACGGTCGGGGGGACTCGTGGCGCGGGACTCAGGGTTCCCCATGCGGAGGCCCCCAGGCTCAGGCCCCTGGCAACGGAAGGCTGAGCAAGCAGGCCCGGGCCCGGGCCCGGCTTTCGGGGCTGGCCCGGCCCCAGCGGCCGGCGCCAGGGAGGGGACCCCCGGAGGCTGAGGAGCGGGAGGCGTCGGCCTCCCCGGGGCCCGCCTCCCGGAGCTCCTCCTGGCGGTGCCGGAACGCGCCGACACGCGATCCCGGACAGGGCCCCGGGGGGGCGGCCCTGCGGCCCTCTGGTGCCCGAAGTGTGTTCGCCGGGCGTTTTCCGGCCAATTCTCACGAGCGTTCTGCCCAAATCGGGATCGATTTGGGCAGAACGCTCGTGAGAATTGGCCGGCGTTGGGCAGCCCCGGTCAGCGCCCAGGGCCGCGTGGAGCAGGGCCCTTTCTCGCTCGGGGCATGGCGCGGCCACCCGGAAAACGAGCCGCGACGATGGGGCGCGGCCGGCGGCCCCGGCGCCGGGGAGTTTTCCCCGAGCAGAGTGGATGGAGGCGCCGTGGCCGGGCGTCCGCCTCCGCCGTGGCGGGCGGCCGGGGCGCCCGTGGAGGGGGCTGGCCTCTGTGGGGGAACGGAGTGATCTCTCACTCCACGGCTGGGACGAAGCCGCGCAAGGTGCCGTGGTCGCCGGGACGGTCGGGTGGACTCGTGGCGCGGGACTCAGGGTTCCCCATGCGGAGGCCCCCAGGCTCAGGCCCCTGGCAACGGAAGGCTGAGCAAGCAGGCCCGGGCCCGGGCCCGGCTTTCGGGGCTGGCCCGGCCCCAGCGGCCGGCGCCAGGGAGGGGACCCCCGGAGGCTGAGGAGCGGGAGGCGTCGGCCTCCCCGGGGCCCGCCTCCCGGAGCTCCTCCTGGCGGTGCCGGAACGCGCCGACACGCGATCCCGGACAGGGCCCCGGGGGGGCGGCCCTGCGGCCCTCTGGTGCCCGAAGTGTGTTCGCCGGGCGTTTTCCGGCCAATTCTCACGAGCGTTCTGCCCAAATCGGGATCGATTTGGGCAGAACGCTCGTGAGAATTGGCCGGCGTTGGGCAGCCCCGGTCAGCGCCCAGGGCCGCGTGGAGCAGGGCCCTTTCTCGCTCGGGGCATGGCGCGGCCACCCGGAAAACGAGCCGCGACGATGGGGCGCGGCCGGCGGCCCCGGCGCCGGGGAGTTTTCCCCGAGCAGAGTGGATGGAGGCGCCGTGGCCGGGCGTCCGCCTCCGCCGTGGCGGGCGGCCGGGGCGCCCGTGGAGGGGGCTGGCCTCTGTGGGGGAACGGAGTGATCTCTCACTCCACGGCTGGGACGAAGCCGCGCAAGGTGCCGTGGTCGCCGGGACGGTCGGGGGGACTCGTGGCGCGGGACTCAGGGTTCCCCATGCGGAGGCCCCCAGGCTCAGGCCCCTGGCAACGGAAGGCTGAGCAAGAAGGCCCGGGCCCGGGCCCGGCTTTCGGGGCTGGCCCGGCCCCAGCGGCCGGCGCCAGGGAGGGGACCCCCGGAGGCTGAGGAGCGGGAGGCGTCGGCCTCCCCGGGGCCCGCCTCCCGGAGCTCCTCCTGGCGGTGCCGGAAGGCGACGACACGCGATCCCGGACAGGGCCCCGGGGGGGCGGCCCTGCGGCCCTCTGGTGCCCGAAGTGTGTTCGCCGGGCGTTTTCCGGCCAATTCTCACGAGCGTTCTGCCCAAATCGGGATCGATTTGGGCAGAACGCTCGTGAGAATTGGCCGGCGTTGGGCAGCCCTGGTCAGCGCCCAGGGCCGCGTGGAGCAAGGCCCTTTCTCGCTCGGGGCATGGCGCGGCCACCCGGAAAACGAGCCGCGACGATGGGGCGCGGCCGGCGGCCCCGGCGCCGGGGAGTTTTCCCCGAGCAGAGTGGATGGAGGCGCCGTGGCCGGGCGTCCGCCTCCGCCGTGGCGGGCGGCCGGGGCGCCCGTGGAGGGGGCTGGCCTCTGTGGGGGAACGGAGTGATCTCTCACTCCACGGCTGGGACGAAGCCGCGAAAGGTGCCGTGGTCGCCGGGACGGTCGGGGGGACTCGTGGCGCGGGACTCAGGGTTCCCCATGCGGAGGCCCCCAGGCTCAGGCCCCTGGCAACGGAAGGCTGAGCAAGCAGGCCCGGGCCCGGGCCCGGCTTTCGGGGCTGGCCCGGCCCCAGCGGCCGGCGCCAGGGAGGGGACCCCCGGAGGCTGAGGAGCGGGAGGCGTCGGCCTCCCCGGGGCCCGCCTCCCGGAGCTCCTCCTGGCGGTGCCGGAAGGCGACGACACGCGATCCCGGACAGGGCCCCGGGGGGGCGGCCCTGCGGCCCTCTGGTGCCCGAAGTGTGTTCGCCGGGCGTTTTCCGGCCAATTCTCACGAGCGTTCTGCCCAAATCGGGATCGATTTGGGCAGAACGCTCGTGAGAATTGGCCGGCGTTGGGCAGCCCTGGTCAGCGCCCAGGGCCGCGTGGAGCAGGGCCCTTTCTCGCTCGGGGCATGGCGCGGCCACCCGGAAAACGGGCCGCGACGATGGGGCGCGGCCGGCGGCCCCGGCGCCGGGGAGTTTTCCCCGAGCAGAGTGGATGGAGGCGCCGTGGCCGGGCGTCCGCCTCCGCCGTGGCGGGCGGCCGGGGCGCCCGTGGAGGGGGCTGGCCTCTGTGGGGGAACGGAGTGATCTCTCACTCCACGGCTGGGACGAAGCCGCGAAAGGTGCCGTGGTCGCCGGGACGGTCGGGGGGACTCGTGGCGCGGGACTCAGGGTTCCCCATGCGGAGGCCCCCAGGCTCAGGCCCCTGGCAACGGAAGGCTGAGCAAGCAGGCCCGGGCCCGGGCCCGGCTTTCGGGGCTGGCCCGGCCCCAGCGGCCGGCGCCAGGGAGGGGACCCCCGGAGGCTGAGGAGCGGGAGGCGTCGGCCTCCCCGGGGCCCGCCTCCCGGAGCTCCTCCTGGCGGTGCCGGAACGCGACGACACGCGATCCCGGAAAGGGCCCCGGGGGGGCGGCCCTGCGGCCCTCTGGTGCCCGAAGTGTGTTCGCCGGGCGTTTTCCGGCCAATTCTCACGAGCGTTCTGCCCAAATCGGGATCGATTTGGGCAGAACGCTCGTGAGAATTGGCCGGCGTTGGGCAGCCCTGGTCAGCGCCCAGGGCCGCGTGGAGCAGGGCCCTTTCTCGCTCGGGGCATGGCGCGGCCACCCGGAAAACGGGCCGCGACGATGGGGCGCGGCCGGCGGCCCCGGCGCCGGGGAGTTTTCCCCGAGCAGAGTGGATGGAGGCGCCGTGGCCGGGCGTCCGCCTCCGCCGTGGCGGGCGGCCGGGGCGCCCGTGGAGGGGGCTGGCCTCTGTGGGGGAACGGAGTGATCTCTCACTCCACGGCTGGGACGAAGCCGCGAAAGGTGCCGTGGTCGCCGGGACGGTCGGGGGGACTCGTGGCGCGGGACTCAGGGTTCCCCATGCGGAGGCCCCCAGGCTCAGGCCCCTGGCAACGGAAGGCTGAGCAAGCAGGCCCGGGCCCGGGCCCGGCTTTCGGGGCTGGCCCGGCCCCAGCGGCCGGCGCCAGGGAGGGGACCCCCGGAGGCTGAGGAGCGGGAGGCGTCGGCCTCCCCGGGGCCCGCCTCCCGGACCTCCTCCTGGCGGTGCCGGAACGCGCCGACACGCGATCCCGGACAGGGCCCCGGGGGGCGGCCCTGCGGCCCTCTGGTGCCCGAAGTGTGTTCGCCGGGCGTTTTCCGGCCAATTCTCACGAGCGTTCTGCCCAAATCGGGATCGATTTGGGCAGAACGCTCGTGAGAATTGGCCGGCGTTGGGCAGCCCCGGTCAGCGCCCAGGGCCGCGTGGAGCAGGGCCCTTTCTCGCTCGGGGCATGGCGCGGCCACCCGGAAAACGAGACGCGACGATGGGGCGCGGCCGGCGGCCCCGGCGCCGGGGAGTTTTCCCCGAGCAGGGTGGATTGAGGCGCCGTGGCCGGGCGTCCGCCTCCGCCGTGGCGGGCGGCCGGGGCGCCCGTGGAGGGGGCTGGCCTCTGTGGGGGAACGGAGTGATCTCTCACTCCACGGCTGGGACGAAGCCGCGCAAGGTGCCGTGGTCGCCGGGACGGTCGGGGGGACTCGTGGCGCGGGACTCAGGGTTCCCCATGCGGAGGCCCCCAGGCTCAGGCCCCTGGCAACGGAAGGCTGAGCAAGCAGGCCCGGGCCCGGGCCCGGCTTTCGGGGCTGGCCCGGCCCCAGCGGCCGGCGCCAGGGAGGGGACCCCCGGAGGCTGAGGAGCGGGAGGCGTCGGCCTCCCCGGGGCACGCCTCCCGGAGCTCCTCCTGGCGGTGCCGGAACGCGCCGACACGCGATCCCGGACAGGGCCCCGGGGGGCGGCCCTGCGGCCCTGTGGTGCCCGAAGTGTGTTCGCCGGGCGTTTTCCGGCCAATTCTCACGAGCGTTCTGCCCAAATCGGGATCGATTTGGGCAGAACGCTCGTGAGAATTGGCCGGCGTTGGGCAGCCCTGGTCAGCGCCCAGGGCCGCGTGGAGCAGGGCCCTTTCTCGCTCGGGGCATGGCGCGGCCACCCGGAAAACGAGCCGCGACGATGGGGCGCGGCCGGCGGCCCCGGCGCCGGGGAGTTTTCCCCGAGCAGAGTGGATGGAGGCGCCCTGGCCGGGCGTCCGCCTCCGCCGTGGCGGGCGGCCGGGGCGCCCGTGGAGGGGGCTGGCCTCTGTGGGGGAACGGAGTGATCTCTCACTCCACGGCTGGGACGAAGCCGCGCAAGGTGCCGTGGTCGCCGGGACGGTCGGGGGGACTCGTGGCGCGGGACTCAGGGTTCCCCATGCGGAGGCCCCCAGGCTCAGGCCCCTGGCAACGGAAGGCTGAGCAAGAAGGCCCGGGCCCGGGCCCGGCTTTCGGGGCTGGCCCGGCCCCAGCGGCCGGCGCCAGGGAGGGGACCCCCGGAGGCTGAGGAGCGGGAGGCGTCGGCCTCCCCGGGGCCCGCCTCCCGGAGCTCCTCCTGGCGGTGCCGGAAGGCGACGACACGCGATCCCGGACAGGGCCCCGGGGGGGCGGCCCTGCGGCCCTCTGGTGCCCGAAGTGTGTTCGCCGGGCGTTTTCCGGCCAATTCTCACGAGCGTTCTGCCCAAATCGGGATCGATTTGGGCAGAACGCTCGTGAGAATTGGCCGGCGTTGGGCAGCCCTGGTCAGCGCCCAGGGCCGCGTGGAGCAGGGCCCTTTCTCGCTCGGGGCATGGCGCGGCCACCCGGAAAACGAGCCGCGACGATGGGGCGCGGCCGGCGGCCCCGGCGCCGGGGAGTTTTCCCCGAGCAGAGTGGATGGAGGCGCCGTGGCCGGGCGTCCGCCTCCGCCGTGGCGGGCGGCCGGGGCGCCCGTGGAGGGGGCTGGCCTCTGTGGGGGAACGGAGTGATCTCTCACTCCACGGCTGGGACGAAGCCGCGAAAGGTGCCGTGGTCGCCGGGACGGTCGGGGGGACTCGTGGCGCGGGACTCAGGGTTCCCCATGCGGAGGCCCCCAGGCTCAGGCCCCTGGCAACGGAAGGCTGAGCAAGCAGGCCCGGGCCCGGGCCCGGCTTTCGGGGCTGGCCCGGCCCCAGCGGCCGGCGCCAGGGAGGGGACCCCCGGAGGCTGAGGAGCGGGAGGCGTCGGCCTCCCCGGGGCCCGCCTCCCGGAGCTCCTCCTGGCGGTGCCGGAAGGCGACGACACGCGATCCCGGACAGGGCCCCGGGGGGGCGGCCCTGCGGCCCTCTGGTGCCCGAAGTGTGTTCGCCGGGCGTTTTCCGGCCAATTCTCACGAGCGTTCTGCCCAAATCGGGATCGATTTGGGCAGAACGCTCGTGAGAATTGGCCGGCGTTGGGCAGCCCTGGTCAGCGCCCAGGGCCGCGTGGAGCAGGGCCCTTTCTCGCTCGGGGCATGGCGCGGCCACCCGGAAAACGGGCCGCGACGATGGGGCGCGGCCGGCGGCCCCGGCGCCGGGGAGTTTTCCCCGAGCAGAGTGGATGGAGGCGCCGTGGCCGGGCGTCCGCCTCCGCCGTGGCGGGCGGCCGGGGCGCCCGTGGAGGGGGCTGGCCTCTGTGGGGGAACGGAGTGATCTCTCACTCCACGGCTGGGACGAAGCCGCGAAAGGTGCCGTGGTCGCCGGGACGGTCGGGGGGACTCGTGGCGCGGGACTCAGGGTTCCCCATGCGGAGGCCCCCAGGCTCAGGCCCCTGGCAACGGAAGGCTGAGCAAGCAGGCCCGGGCCCGGGCCCGGCTTTCGGGGCTGGCCCGGCCCCAGCGGCCGGCGCCAGGGAGGGGACCCCCGGAGGCTGAGGAGCGGGAGGCGTCGGCCTCCCCGGGGCCCGCCTCCCGGAGCTCCTCCTGGCGGTGCCGGAACGCGACGACACGCGATCCCGGAAAGGGCCCCGGGGGGGCGGCCCTGCGGCCCTCTGGTGCCCGAAGTGTGTTCGCCGGGCGTTTTCCGGCCAATTCTCACGAGCGTTCTGCCCAAATCGGGATCGATTTGGGCAGAACGCTCGTGAGAATTGGCCGGCGTTGGGCAGCCCTGGTCAGCGCCCAGGGCCGCGTGGAGCAGGGCCCTTTCTCGCTCGGGGCATGGCGCGGCCACCCGGAAAACGGGCCGCGACGATGGGGCGCGGCCGGCGGCCCCGGCGCCGGGGAGTTTTCCCCGAGCAGAGTGGATGGAGGCGCCGTGGCCGGGCGTCCGCCTCCGCCGTGGCGGGCGGCCGGGGCGCCCGTGGAGGGGGCTGGCCTCTGTGGGGGAACGGAGTGATCTCTCACTCCACGGCTGGGACGAAGCCGCGAAAGGTGCCGTGGTCGCCGGGACGGTCGGGGGGACTCGTGGCGCGGGACTCAGGGTTCCCCATGCGGAGGCCCCCAGGCTCAGGCCCCTGGCAACGGAAGGCTGAGCAAGCAGGCCCGGGCCCGGGCCCGGCTTTCGGGGCTGGCCCGGCCCCAGCGGCCGGCGCCAGGGAGGGGACCCCCGGAGGCTGAGGAGCGGGAGGCGTCGGCCTCCCCGGGGCCCGCCTCCCGGAGCTCCTCCTGGCGGTGCCGGAACGCGCCGACACGCGATCCCGGACAGGGCCCCGGGGGGCGGCCCTGCGGCCCTCTGGTGCCCGAAGTGTGTTCGCCGGGCGTTTTCCGGCCAATTCTCACGAGCGTTCTGCCCAAATCGGGATCGATTTGGGCAGAACGCTCGTGAGAATTGGCCGGCGTTGGGGAGCCCTGGTCAGCGCCCAGGGCCGCGTGGAGCAGGGCCCTTTCTCGCTCGGGGCATGGCGCGGCCACCCGGAAAACGAGCCGCGACGATGGGGCGCGGCCGGCGGCCCCGGCGCCGGGGAGTTTTCCCCGAGCAGAGTGGATGGAGGCGCCATGGCCGGGCGTCCGCCTCCGCCGTGGCGGGCGGCCGGGGCGCCCGTGGAGGGGGCTGGCCTCTGTGGGGGAACGGAGTGATCTCTCACTCCACGGATGGGACGAAGCCGCGAAAGGTGCCGTGGTCGCCGGGACGGTCGGGGGGACTCGTGGCGCGGGACTCAGGGTTCCCCATGCGGAGTCCCCCAGGCTCAGGCCCCTGGCAACGGAAGGCTGAGGAAGCAGGCCCGGGCCCGGGCCCGGCTTTCGGGGCTGGCCCGGCCCCAGCGGCCGGCGCCAGGGAGGGGACCCCCGGAGGCTGAGGAGCGGGAGGCGTCGGCCTCCCCGGGGCCCGCCTCCCGGAGCTCCTCCTGGCGGTGCCGGAACGCGCCGACACGCGATCCCGGACAGGGCCCCGGGGGGGCGGCCCTGCGGCCCTCTGGTGCCCGAAGTGTGTTCGCCGGGCGTTTTCCGGCCAATTCTCACGAGCGTTCTGCCCAAATCGGGATCGATTTGGGCAGAACGCTCGTGAGAATTGGCCGGCGTTGGGCAGCCCTGGTCAGCGCCCAGGGCCGCGTGGAGCAGGGCCCTTTCTCGCTCGGGGCATGGCGCGGCCACCCGGAAAACGGGCCGCGACGATGGGGCGCGGCCGGCGGCCCCGGCGCCGGGGAGTTTTCCCCGAGCAGAGTGGATGGAGGCGCCGTGGCCGGGCGTCCGCCTCCGCCGTGGCGGGCGGCCGGGGCGCCCGTGGAGGGGGCTGGCCTCTGTGGGGGAACGGAGTGATCTCTCACTCCACGGCTGGGACGAAGCCGCGAAAGGTGCCGTGGTCGCCGGGACTGTCGGGGGGACTCGTGGCGCGGGACTCAGGGTTCCCCATGCGGAGGCCCCCAGGCTCAGGCCCCTGGCAACGGAAGGCTGAGCAAGCAGGCCCGGGCCCGGGCCCGGCTTTCGGGGCTGGCCCGGCCCCAGCGGCCGGCGCCAGGGAGGGGACCCCCGGAGGCTGAGGAGCGGGAGGCGTCGGCCTCCCCGGGGCACGCCTCCCGGAGCTCCTCCTGGCGGTGCCGGAACGCGCCGACACGCGATCCCGGACAGGGCCCCGGGGGGCGGCCCTGCGGCCCTGTGGTGCCCGAAGTGTGTTCGCCGGGCGTTTTCCGGCCAATTCTCACGAGCGTTCTGCCCAAATCGGGATCGATTTGGGCAGAACGCTCGTGAGAATTGGCCGGCGTTGGGCAGCCCTGGTCAGCGCCCAGGGCCGCGTGGAGCAGGGCCCTTTCTCGCTCGGGGCATGGCGCGGCCACCCGGAAAACGAGCCGCGACGATGGGGCGCGGCCGGCGGCCCCGGCGCCGGGGAGTTTTCCCCGAGCAGAGTGGATGGAGGCGCCGTGGCCGGGCGTCCGCCTCCGCCGTGGCGGGCGGCCGGGGCGCCCGTGGAGGGGGCTGGCCTCTGTGGGGGAACGGAGTGATCTCTCACTCCACGGCTGGGACGAAGCCGCGAAAGGTGCCGTGGTCGCCGGGACGGTCGGGGGGACTCGTGGCGCGGGACTCAGGGTTCCCCATGCGGAGGCCCCCAGGCTCAGGCCCCTGGCAACGGAAGGCTGAGCAAGCAGGCCCGGGCCCGGGCCCGGCTTTCGGGGCTGGCCCGGCCCCAGCGGCCGGCGCCAGGGAGGGGACCCCCGGAGGCTGAGGGGCGGGAGGCGTCGGCCTCCCCGGGGCCCGCCTCCCGGAGCTCCTCCTGGCGGTGCCGGAACGCGACGACACGCGATCCCGGACAGGGCCCCGGGGGAGCGGCCCTGCGGCCCTCTGGTGCCCGAAGTGTGTTCGCCGGGCGTTTTCCGGCCAATTCTCACGAGCGTTCTGCCCAAATCGGGATCGATTTGGGCAGAACGCTCGTGAGAATTGGCCGGCGTTGGGCAGCCCTGGTCAGCGCCCAGGGCCGCGTGGAGCAGGGCCCTTTCTCGCTCGGGGCATGGCGCGGCCACCCGGAAAACGAGCCGCGACGATGGGGCGCGGCCGGCGGCCCCGGCGCCGGGGAGTTTTCCCCGAGCAGAGTGGATGGAGGCGCCGTGGCCGGGCGTCCGCCTCCGCCGTGGCGGGCGGCCGGGGCGCCCGTGGAGGGGGCTGGCCTCTGTGGGGGAACGGAGTGATCTCTCACTCCACGGCTGGGACGAAGCCGCGAAAGGTGCCGTGGTCGCCGGGACGGTCGGGGGGACTCGTGGCGCGGGACTCAGGGTTCCCCATGCGGAGGCCCCCAGGCTCAGGCCCCTGGCAACGGAAGGCTGAGCAAGCAGGCCCGGGCCCGGGCCCGGCTTTCGGGGCTGGCCCGGCCCCAGCGGCCGGCGCCAGGGAGGGGACCCCCGGAGGCTGAGGAGCGGGAGGCGTCGGCCTCCCCGGGGCCCGCCTCCCGGAGCTCCTCCTGGCGGTGCCGGAAGGCGCCGACACGCGATCCCTGACAGGGCCCCGGGGGGGGCGGCCCTGCGGCCCTCTGGTGCCCGAAGTGTGTTCGCCGGGCGTTTTCCGGCCAATTCTCACGAGCGTTCTGCCCAAATCGGGATCGATTTGGGCAGAACGCTCGTGAGAATTGGCCGGCGTTGGGCAGCCCTGGTCAGCGCCCAGGGCCGCGTGGAGCAGGGCCCTTTCTCGCTCGGGGCATGGCGCGGCCACCCGGAAAACGGGCCGCGACGATGGGGCGCGGCCGGCGGCCCCGGCGCCGGGGAGTTTTCCCCGAGCAGAGTGGATGGAGGCGCCGTGGCCGGGCGTCCGCCTCCGCCGTGGCGGGCGGCCGGGGCGCCCGTGGAGGGGGCTGGCCTCTGTGGGGGAACGGAGTGATCTCTCACTCCACGGCTGGGACGAAGCCGCGAAAGGTGCCGTGGTCGCCGGGACGGTCGGGGGGACTCGTGGCGCGGGACTCAGGGTTCCCCATGCGGAGGCCCCCAGGCTCAGGCCCCTGGCAACGGAAGGCTGAGCAAGCAGGCCCGGGCCCGGGCCCGGCTTTCGGGGCTGGCCCGGCCCCAGCGGCCGGCGCCAGGGAGGGGACCCCCGGAGGCTGAGGAGCGGGAGGCGTCGGCCTCCCCGGGGCACGCCTCCCGGAGCTCCTCCTGGCGGTCCCGGAACGCGCCGACACGCGATCCCGGACAGGGCCCCGGGGGGCGGCCCTGCGGCCCTGTGGTGCCCGAAGTGTGTTCGCCGGGCGTTTTCCGGCCAATTCTCACGAGCGTTCTGCCCAAATCGGGATCGATTTGGGCAGAACGCTCGTGAGAATTGGCCGGCGTTGGGCAGCCCTGGTCAGCGCCCAGGGCCGCGTGGAGCAGGGCCCTTTCTCGCTCGGGGCATGGCGCGGCCACCCGGAAAACGAGCCGCGACGATGGGGCGCGGCCGGCGGCCCCGGCGCCGGGGAGTTTTCCCCGAGCAGAGTGGATGGAGGCGCCGTGGCCGGGCGTCCGCCTCCGCCGTGGCGGGCGGCCGGGGCGCACGTGGAGGGGGCTGGCCTCTGTGGGGGAACGGAGTGATCTCTCACTCCACGGCTGGGACGAAGCCGCGCAAGGTGCCGTGGTCGCCGGGACGGTCGGGGGGACTCGTGGCGCGGGACTCAGGGTTCCCCATGCGGAGGCCCCCAGGCTCAGGCCCCTGGCAACGGAAGGCTGAGCAAGCAGGCCCGGGCCCGGGCCCGGATTTCGGGGCTGGCCCGGCCCCAGCGGCCGGCGCCAGGGAGGGGACCCCCGGAGGCTGAGGAGCGGGAGGCGTCGGCCTCCCCGGGGCCCGCCTCCCGGAGCTCCTCCTGGCGGTGCCGGAAGGCGCCGACACGCGATCCCGGACAGGGCCCCGGGGGGGCGGCCCTGCGGCCCTCTGGTGCCCGAAGTGTGTTCGCCGGGCGTTTTCCGGCCAATTCTCACGAGCGTTCTGCCCAAATCGGGATCGATTTGGGCAGAACGCTCGTGAGAATTGGCCGGCGTTGGGCAGCCCCGGTCCGCGCCCAGGGCCGCCTGGAGCAGGGCCCTTTCTCGCTCGGGGCATGGCGCGGCCACCCGGAAAACGGGCCGCGACGATGGGGCGCGGCCGGCGGCCCCGGCGCCGGGGAGTTTTCCCCGAGCAGAGTGGATGGAGGCGCCGTGGCCGGGCGTCCGCCTCCGCCGTGGCGGGCGGCCGGGGCGCCCGTGGAGGGGGCTGGCCTCTGTGGGGGAACGGAGTGATCTCTCACTCCACGGCTGGGACGAAGCCGCGATAGGTGCCGTGGTCGCCGGGACGGTCGGGGGGACTCGTGGCGCGGGACTCAGGGTTCCCCATGCGGAGGCCCCCAGGCTCAGGCCCCTGGCAACGGAAGGCTGAGCAAGCAGGCCCGGGCCCGGGCCCGGCTTTCGGGGCTGGCCCGGCCCCAGCGGCCGGCGCCAGGGAGGGGACCCCCGGAGGCTGAGGAGCGGGAGGCGTCGGCCTCCCCGGGGCCCGCCTCCCGGAGCTCCTCCTGGCGGTGCCGGAACGCGCCGACACGCGACCCGGACAGGGCCCCGGGGGGGCGGCCCTGCGGCCCTCTGGTGCCCGAAGTGTGTTCGCCGGGCGTTTTCCGGCCAATTCTCACGAGCGTTCTGCCCAAATCGGGATCGATTTGGGCAGAACGCTCGTGAGAATTGGCCGGCGTTGGGCAGCCCCGGTCAGCGCCCAGGGCCGCGTGGAGCAGGGCCCTTTCTCGCTCGGGGCATGGCGCGGCCACCCGGAAAACGAGCCGCGACGATGGGGCGCGGCCGGCGGCCCCGGCGCCGGGGAGTTTTCCCCGAGCAGAGTGGATGGAGGCGCCGTGGCCGGGCGTCCGCCTCCGCCGTGGCGGGCGGCCGGGGCGCCCGTGGAGGGGGCTGGCCTCTGTGGGGGAACGGAGTGATCTCTCACTCCACGGCTGGGACGAAGCCGCGCAAGGTGCCGTGGTCGCCGGGACGGTCGGGGGGACTCGTGGCGCGGGACTCAGGGTTCCCCATGCGGAGGCCCCCAGGCTCAGGCCCCTGGCAACGGAAGGCTGAGCAAGCAGGCCCGGGCCCGGGCCCGGCTTTCGGGGCTGGCCCGGCCCCAGCGGCCGGCGCCAGGGAGGGGACCCCCGGAGGCTGAGGAGCGGGAGGCGTCGGCCTCCCCGGGGCCCGCCTCCCGGAGCTCCTCCTGGCAGTGCCGGAACGCGCCGACACGCGATCCCGGACAGGGCCCCGGGGGGGCGGCCCTGCGGCCCTCTGGTGCCCGAAGTGTGTTCGCCGGGCGTTTTCCGGCCAATTCTCACGAGCGTTCTGCCCAAATCGATCCCGATTTGGGCAGAACGCTCGTGAGAATTGGCCGGCGTTGGGCAGCCCCGGTCAGCGCCCAGGGCCGCGTGGAGCAGGGCCCTTTCTCGCTCGGGGCATGGCGCGGCCACCCGGAAAACGAGCCGCGACGATGGGGCGCGGCCGGCGGCCCCGGCGCCGGGGAGTTTTCCCCGAGCAGAGTGGATGGAGGCGCCGTGGCCGGGCGCCGGCCTCCGCCGTGGCGGGCGTCCGGGGCGCCCATTGAGGGGGCTGGCCTCCGTGGGGGAATGGATGGATCTCTAACTCCACGGCTGGGACGAAGCCGCGAAAGGTGCCGTTGTCGCCGGGACGCTCAGGGGACTCGTGGCGCGGGATGCAGTGTTCCCCGTGGGGAGGCCCCCAGGCTCAGGCCCCTGGCAACTGAAGGCTGAGCAAGCAGGCCTGGGCCCGGGCCCGGCTTTCGGGGCTGGCCCGGCCCCGGCTGCCATCTCCGGGGAGGGGACCCCCGGAGGCTGAGGAGCGGGAGGCGTCGGCCTCCCCGGGGCCTGCCTCCCGGAGCTCCTCCTGGCGGTGCCGGAACGCGACGACACGCGATCCCGGACAGGGCCCCGGGGGGGCGGCCCGGCGGCCCTGTGGTGCCCGAAGCGTGTCCGCCGGGTGTTTTCCGACCAATTCTCACGAGCGTTCTGCCCAAATCGATCCCGATTTGGGCAGAACGCTCGTGAGAATTGGCCGGCGTTGGTCAGCCCTGGTCAGCGCCCAGGGCCGCGTGGAGCAGGGCCCTTTCTCGCTCGGGGCATGGCGCGTCCACCCGGAAAACGAGCCGCGACGATGGGGCGCGGCCGGCGGCCCCGGCGCCGGGGAGTTTTCCCCGAGCAGAGTGGATGGAGGCGCCGTGGCCGGGCGTCCGCCTCCGCCGTGGCGGGCGGCCGGGGCGCCCGTGGAGGGGGCTGGCCTCTGTGGGGGAACGGAGTGATCTCTCACTCCACGGCTGGGACGAAGCCGCGAAAGGTGCCGTGGTCGCCGGGACGGTCGGGGGGACTCGTGGCGCGGGACTCAGGGTTCCCCATGCGGAGGCCCCCAGGCTTAGGCCCCTGGCAACGGAAGGCTGAGCAAGCAGGCCCGGGCCCAGGCCCGGGTTTCGGGGCTGGCCCGGCCCCAGCGGCCGGCGCCAGGGAGGGGACCCCAGAGGCTGAGGAGCGGGAGGCGTCGGCCTCCCCGGGGCCCGCCTCCCGGAACTCCTCCGGGCGGTGCCGGAACGCGACGACACGTGATTCTGGACAGGGCCCCGGGGGGGCGGCCCTGCGGCCCTCTGGCGCCCGAAGTGTGTTCGCCGGGCGTTTTCCGGCCAATTCTCACGAGCGTTCTGCTTAAATCGGGATCGATTTGGGCAGAACGCTCGTGAGAATTGGCCGGCGTTGGGCAGCCCTGGTCAGCGCCCAGGGCCGCGTGGAGCAGGGCCCTTTCTCGCTCGGGGCATGGCGCGGACACCCGGAAAACGAGCCGCGACGATGGGGCGCGGCCGGCGGCCCCGGCGCCGGGGAGTTTTCCCCGAGCAGAGTGGAGGGAGGCGCCGTGGCCGGGCGTCCGCCTCCGCCGTGGCGGGCGGCCGGGGCGCCCGTGGAGGGGGCTGGCCTCTGTGGGGGAACGGAGTGATCTCTCACTCCACGGCTGGGACGAAGCCGCGCAAGGTGCCGTGGTCGCCGGGACGGTCGGGGGGACTCGTGGCGCGGGACTCAGGGTTCCCCATGCGGAGGCCCCCAGGCTCAGGCCCCTGGCAACGGAAGGCTGAGCAAGCAGGCCCGGGCCCGGGCCCGGATTTCGGGGCTGGCCCGGCCCCAGCGGCCGGCGCCAGGGAGGGGACCCCCGGAGGCTGAGGAGCGGGAGGCGTCGGCCTCCCCGGGGCCCGCCTCCCGGAGCTCCTCCTGGCGGTGCCGGAAGGCGCCGACACGCGATCCCGGACAGGGCCCCGGGGGGGCGGCCCTGCGGCCCTCTGGTGCCCGAAGTGTGTTCGCCGGGCGTTTTCCGGCCAATTCTCACGAGCGTTCTGCCCAAATCGGGATCGATTTGGGCAGAACGCTCGTGAGAATTGGCCGGCGTTGGGCAGCCCCGGTCCGCGCCCAGGGCCGCCTGGAGCAGGGCCCTTTCTCGCTCGGGGCATGGCGCGGCCACCCGGAAAACGGGCCGCGACGATGGGGCGCGGCCGGCGGCCCCGGCGCCGGGGAGTTTTCCCCGAGCAGAGTGGATGGAGGCGCCGTGGCCGGGCGTCCGCCTCCGCCGTGGCGGGCGGCCGGGGCGCCCGTGGAGGGGGCTGGCCTCTGTGGGGGAACGGAGTGATCTCTCACTCCACGGCTGGGACGAAGCCGCGAAAGGTGCCGTGGTCGCCGGGACGGTCGGGGGGACTCGTGGCGCGGGACTCAGGGTTCCCCATGCGGAGGCCCCCAGGCTCAGGCCCCTGGCAACGGAAGGCTGAGCAAGCAGGCCCGGGCCCGGGCCCGGCTTTCGGGGCTGGCCCGGCCCCAGCGGCCGGCGCCAGGGAGGGGACCCCCGGAGGCTGAGGAGCGGGAGGCGTCGGCCTCCCCGGGGCCCGCCTCCCGGAGCTCCTCCTGGCGGTGCCGGAACGCGCCGACACGCGATCCCGGACAGGGCCCCGGGGGGGCGGCCCTGCGGCCCTCTGGTGCCCGAAGTGTGTTCGCCGGGCGTTTTCCGGCCAATTCTCACGAGCGTTCTGCCCAAATCGGGATCGATTTGGGCAGAACGCTCGTGAGAATTGGCCGGCGTTGGGCAGCCCCGGTCAGCGCCCAGGGCCGCGTGGAGCAGGGCCCTTTCTCGCTCGGGGCATGGCGCGGCCACCCGGAAAACGAGCCGCGACGATGGGGCGCGGCCGGCGGCCCCGGCGCCGGGGAGTTTTCCCCGAGCAGAGTGGATGGAGGCGCCGTGGCCGGGCGTCCGCCTCCGCCGTGGCGGGCGGCCGGGGCGCCCGTGGAGGGGGCTGGCCTCTGTGGGGGAACGGAGTGATCTCTCACTCCACGGCTGGGACGAAGCCGCGCAAGGTGCCGTGGTCGCCGGGACGGTCGGGGGGACTCGTGGCGCGGGACTCAGGGTTCCCCATGCGGAGGCCCCCAGGCTCAGGCCCCTGGCAACGGAAGGCTGAGCAAGCAGGCCCGGGCCCGGGCCCGGCTTTCGGGGCTGGCCCGGCCCCAGCGGCCGGCGCCAGGGAGGGGACCCCCGGAGGCTGAGGAGCGGGAGGCGTCGGCCTCCCCGGGGCCCGCCTCCCGGAGCTCCTCCTGGCAGTGCCGGAACGCGCAGACACGCGATCCCGGACAGGGCCCCGGGGGGGGCGGCCCTGCGGCCCTCTGGTGCCCGAAGTGTGTTCGCCGGGCGTTTTCCGGCCAATTCTCACGAGCGTTCTGCCCAAATCGATCCCGATTTGGGCAGAACGCTCGTGAGAATTGGCCGGCGTTGGGCAGCCCCGGTCAGCGCCCAGGGCCGCGTGGAGCAGGGCCCTTTCTCGCTCGGGGCATGGCGCGGCCACCCGGAAAACGAGCCGCGACGATGGGGCGCGGCCGGCGGCCCCGGCGCCGGGGAGTTTTCCCCGAGCAGAGTGGATGGAGGCGCCGTGGCCGGGCGCCGGCCTCCGCCGTGGCGGGCGTCCGGGGCGCCCATTGAGGGGGCTGGCCTCCGTGGGGGAATGGATGGATCTCTAACTCCACGGCTGGGACGAAGCCGCGAAAGGTGCCGTTGTCGCCGGGACGCTCAGGGGACTCGTGGCGCGGGATGCAGTGTTCCCCGTGGGGAGGCCCCCAGGCTCAGGCCCCTGGCAACTGAAGGCTGAGCAAGCAGGCCTGGGCCCGGGCCCGGCTTTCGGGGCTGGCCCGGCCCCGGCTGCCATCTCCGGGGAGGGGACCCCCGGAGGCTGAGGAGCGGGAGGCGTCGGCCTCCCCGGGGCCTGCCTCCCGGAGCTCCTCCTGGCGGTGCCGGAACGCGACGACACGCGATCCCGGACAGGGCCCCGGGGGGGCGGCCCGGCGGCCCTGTGGTGCCCGAAGCGTGTCCGCCGGGTGTTTTCCGACCAATTCTCACGAGCGTTCTGCCCAAATCGATCCCGATTTGGGCAGAACGCTCGTGAGAATTGGCCGGCGTTGGTCAGCCCTGGTCAGCGCCCAGGGCCGCGTGGAGCAGGGCCCTTTCTCGCTCGGGGCATGGCGCGGCCACCCGGAAAACGAGCCGCGACGATGGGGCGCGGCCGGCGGCCCCGGCGCCGGGGAGTTTTCCCCGAGCAGAGTGGATGGAGGCGCCGTGGCCGGGCGTCCGCCTCCGCCGTGGCGGGCGGCCGGGGCGCCCGTGGAGGGGGCTGGCCTCTGTGGGGGAACGGAGTGATCTCTCACTCCACGGCTGGGACGAAGCCGCGAAAGGTGCCGTGGTCGCCGGGACGGTCGGGGGGACTCGTGGCGCGGGACTCAGGGTTCCCCATGCGGAGGCCCCCAGGCTTAGGCCCCTGGCAACGGAAGGCTGAGCAAGCAGGACCGGGCCCAGGCCCGGGTTTCGGGGCTGGCCCGGCCCCAGCGGCCGGCGCCAGGGAGGGGACCCCAGAGGCTGAGGAGCGGGAGGCGTCGGCCTCCCCGGGGCCCGCCTCCCGGAACTCCTCCGGGCGGTGCCGGAACGCGACGACACGTGATTCTGGACAGGGCCCCGGGGGGGCGGCCCTGCGGCCCTCTGGCGCCCGAAGTGTGTTCGCCGGGCGTTTTCCGGCCAATTCTCACGAGCGTTCTGCTTAAATCGGGATCGATTTGGGCAGAACGCTCGTGAGAATTGGCCGGCGTTGGGCAGCCCTGGTCAGCGCCCAGGGCCGCGTGGAGCAGGGCCCTTTCTCGCTCGGGGCATGGCGCGGACACCCGGAAAACGAGCCGCGACGATGGGGCGCGGCCGGCGGCCCCGGCGCCGGGGAGTTTTCCCCGAGCAGAGTGGAGGGAGGCGCCGTGGCCGGGCGTCCGCCTCCGCCGTGGCGGGCGGCCGGGGCGCCCGTGGAGGGGGCTGGCCTCTGTGGGGGAACGGAGTGATCTCTCACTCCACGGCTGGGACGAAGCCGCGCAAGGTGCCGTGGTCGCCGGGACGGTCGGGGGGACTCGTGGCGCGGGACTCAGGGTTCCCCATGCGGAGGCCCCCAGGCTCAGGCCCCTGGCAACGGAAGGCTGAGCAAGCAGGCCCGGGCCCGGGCCCGGCTTTCGGGGCTGGCCCGGCCCCAGCGGCCGGCGCCAGGGAGGGGACCCCCGGAGGCTGAGGAGCGGGAGGCGTCGGCCTCCCCGGGGCCCGCCTCCCGGAGCTCCTCCTGGCGGTGCCGGAACGCGCCGACACGCGATCCCGGACAGGGCCCCGGGGGGGCGGCCCTGCGGCCCTCTGGTGCCCGAAGTGTGTTCGCCGGGCGTTTTCCGGCCAATTCTCACGAGCGTTCTGCCCAAATCGGGATCGATTTGGGCAGAACGCTCGTGAGAATTGGCCGGCGTTGGGCAGCCCCGGTCAGCGCCCAGGGCCGCGTGGAGCAGGGCCCTTTCTCGCTCGGGGCATGGCGCGGCCACCCGGAAAACGAGCCGCGACGATGGGGCGCGGCCGGCGGCCCCGGCGCCGGGGAGTTTTCCCCGAGCAGGGTGGATGGAGGCGCCGTGGCCGGGCGTCCGCCTCCGCCGTGGCGGGCGGCCGGGGCGCCCGTGGAGGGGGCTGGCCTCTGTGGGGGAACGGAGTGATCTCTCACTCCACGGCTTGGACGAAGCCGCGAAAGGTGCCGTGGTCGCCGGGACGGTCGGGGGGACTCGTGGCGCGGGACTCAGGGTTCCCCATGCGGAGGCCCCCAGGCTCAGGCCCCTGGCAACGGAAGGCTGAGCAAGCAGGCCCGGGCCCGGGCCCGGCTTTCGGGGCTGGCCCGGCCCCAGCGGCCGGCGCCAGGGAGGGGACCCCCGGAGGCTGAGGAGCGGGAGGCGTCGGCCTCCCCGGGGCCCGCCTCCCGGAGCTCCTCCTGGCGGTGCCGGAACGCGACGACACGCGATCCCGGACAGGGCCCCGGGGGGGCGGCCCTGCGGCCCTCTGGTGCCCGAAGTGTGTTCGCCGGGCGTTTTCCGGCCAATTCTCACGAGCGTTCTGCCCAAATCGGGATCGATTTGGGCAGAACGCTCGTGAGAATTGGCCGGCGTTGGGCAGCCCTGGTCAGCGCCCAGGGCCGCGTGGAGCAGGGCCCTTTCTCGCTCGGGGCATGGCGCGGCCACCCGGAAAACGGGCCGCGACGATGGGGCGCGGCCGGCGGCCCCGGCGCCGGGGAGTTTTCCCCGAGCAGAGTGGATGGAGGCGCCGTGGCCGGGCGTCCGCCTCCGCCGTGGCGGGCGGCCGGGGCGCCCGTGGAGGGGGCTGGCCTCTGTGGGGGAACGGAGTGATCTCTCACTCCACGGCTGGGACGAAGCCGCGAAAGGTGCCGTGGTCGCCGGGACGGTCGGGGGGACTCGTGGCGCGGGACTCAGGGTTCCCCATGCGGAGGCCCCCAGGCTCAGGCCCCTGGCAACGGAAGGCTGAGCAAGCAGGCCCGGGCCCGGGCCCGGCTTTCGGGGCTGGCCCGGCCCCAGCGGCCGGCGCCAGGGAGGGGACCCCCGGAGGCTGAGGAGCGGGTGGCGTCGGCCTCCCCGGGGCCCGCCTCCCGGAGCTCCTCCTGGCGGTGCCGGAACGCGACGACACGCGATCCCGGAAAGGGCCCCGGGGGGGCGGCCCTGCGGCCCTCTGGTGCCCGAAGTGTGTTCGCCGGGCGTTTTCCGGCCAATTCTCACGAGCGTTCTGCCCAAATCGGGATCGATTTGGGCAGAACGCTCGTGAGAATTGGCCGGCGTTGGGCAGCCCTGGTCAGCGCCCAGGGCCGCGTGGAGCAGGGCCCTTTCTCGCTCGGGGCATGGCGCGGCCACCCGGAAAACGGGCCGCGACGATGGGGCGCGGCCGGCGGCCCCGGCGCCGGGGAGTTTTCCCCGAGCAGAGTGGATGGAGGCGCCGTGGCCGGGCGCCGGCCTCCGCCGTGGCGGGCGTCCGGGGCGCCCATTGAGGGGGCTGGCCTCCGTGGGGGAATGGATGGATCTCTAACTCCACGGCTGGGACGAAGCCGCGAAAGGTGCCGTTGTCGCCGGGACGCTCAGGGGACTCGTGGCGCGGGATGCAGTGTTCCCCGTGGGGAGGCCCCCAGGCTCAGGCCCCTGGCAACTGAAGGCTGAGCAAGCAGGCCTGGGCCCGGGCCCGGCTTTCGGGGCTGGCCCGGCCCCGGCTGCCATCTCCGGTGAGGGGACCCCCGGAGGCTGAGGAGCGGGAGGCGTCGGCCTCCCCGGGGCCTGCCTCCCGGAGCTCCTCCTGGCGGTGCCGGAACGCGACGACACGCGATCCCGGACAGGGCCCCGGGGGGGCGGCCCGGCGGCCCTGTGGTGCCCGAAGCGTGTCCGCCGGGAGTTTTCCGACCAATTCTCACGAGCGTTCTGCCCAAATCGATCCCGATTTGGGCAGAACGCTCGTGAGAATTGGCCGGCGTTGGTCAGCCCTGGTCAGCGCCCAGGGCCGCGTGGAGCAGGGCCCTTTCTCGCTCGGGGCATGGCGCGGCCACCCGGAAAACGAGCCGCGACGATGGGGCGCGGCCGGCGGCCCCGGCGCCGGGGAGTTTTCCCCGAGCAGAGTGGATGGAGGCGCCGTGGCCGGGCGTCCGCCTCCGCCGTGGCGGGCGGTCGGGGCGCCCGTGGAGGGGGCTGGCCTCTGTGGGGGAACGGAGTGATCTCTCACTCCACGGCTGGGACGAAGCCGCGAAAGGTGCCGTGGTCGCCCGGACGGTCGGGGGGACTCGTGGCGCGGGACTCAGGGTTCCCCATGCGGAGGCCCCCAGGCTTAGGCCCCTGGCAACGGAAGGCTGAGCAAGCAGGCCCGGGCCCGGGCCCGGGTTTCGGGGCTGGCCCGGCCCCAGCGGCCGGCGCCAGGGAGGGGACCCCAGAGGCTGAGGAGCGGGAGGCGTCGGCCTCCCCGGGGCCCGCCTCCCGGAACTCCTCCGGGCGGTGCCGGAACGCGACGACACGTGATTCTGGACAGGGCCCCGGGGGGGGCGGCCCTGCGGCCCTCTGGCGCCCGAAGTGTGTTCGCCGGGCGTTTTCCGGCCAATTCTCACGAGCGTTCTGCTTAAATCGGGATCGATTTGGGCAGAACGCTCGTGAGAATTGGCCGGCGTTGGGCAGCCCTGGTCAGCGCCCAGGGCCGCGTGGAGCAGGGCCCTTTCTCGCTCGGGGCATGGCGCGGCCACCCGGAAAACGAGCCGCGACGATTGCGCGCGGCCGGCGGCCCCGGCGCCGGGGAGTTTTCCCCGAGCAGAGTGGAGGGAGGCGCCGTGGCCGGGCGTCCGCCTCCGCCGTGGCGGGCGGCCGGGGCGCCCGTGGAGGGGGGCTGGCCTCTGTGGGGGAACGGAGTGATCTCTCACTCCACGGCTGGGACGAAGCCGCGCAAGGTGCCGTGGTCGCCGGGACGGTCGGGGGGACTCGTGGCGCGGGACTCAGGGTTCCCCATGCGGAGGCCCCCAGGCTCAGGCCCCTGGCAACGGAAGGCTGAGCAAGCAGGCCCGGGCCCGGGCCCGGCTTTCGGGGCTGGCCCGGCCCCAGCGGCCGGCGCCAGGGAGGGGACCCCCGGAGGCTGAGGAGCGGGAGGCGTCGGCCTCCCCGGGGCCCGCCTCCCGGAGCTCCTCCTGGCGGTGCCGGAACGCGCCGACACGCGATCCCGGACAGGGCCCCGGGGGGGCGGCCCTGCGGCCCTCTGGTGCCCGAAGTGTGTTCGCCGGGCGTTTTCCGGCCAATTCTCACGAGCGTTCTGCCCAAATCGGGATCGATTTGGGCAGAACGCTCGTGAGAATTGGCCGGCGTTGGGCAGCCCCGGTCAGCGCCCAGGGCCGCGTGGAGCAGGGCCCTTTCTCGCTCGGGGCATGGCGCGGCCACCCGGAAAACGAGCCGCGACGATGGGGCGCGGCCGGCGGCCCCGGCGCCGGGGAGTTTTCCCCCGAGCAGGGTGGATGGAGGCGCCGTGGCCGGGCGTCCGCCTCCGCCGTGGCGGGCGGCCGGGGCGCCCGTGGAGGGGGCTGGCCTCTGTGGGGGAACGGAGTGATCTCTCACTCCACGGCTGGGACGAAGCCGCGAAAGGTGCCGTGGTCGCCGGGACGGTCGGGGGGACTCGTGGCGCGGGACTCAGGGTTCCCCATGCGGAGGCCCCCAGGCTCAGGCCCCTGGCAACGGAAGGCTGAGCAAGCAGGCCCGGGCCCGGGCCCGGCTTTCGGGGCTGGCCCGGCCCCAGCGGCCGGCGCCAGGGAGGGGACCCCCGGAGGCTGAGGAGCGGGAGGCGTCGGCCTCCCCGGGGCCCGCCTCCCGGAGCTCCTCCTGGAGGTGCCGGAACGCGCCGACACGCGATCCCGGACAGGGCCCCGGGGGGGCGGCCCTGCGGCCCTCTGGTGCCCGAAGTGTGTTCGCCGGGCGTTTTCCGGCCAATTCTCACGAGCGTTCTGCCCAAATCGGGATCGATTTGGGCAGAACGCTCGTGAGAATTGGCCGGCGTTGGGCAGCCCCGGTCAGCGCCCAGGGCCGCGTGGAGCAGGGCCCTTTCTCGCTCAGGGCATGGCGCGGCCACCCGGAAAACGGGCCGCGACGATGGGGCGCGGCCGGCGGCCCCGGCGCCGGGGAGTTTTCCCCGAGCAGAGTGGATGGAGGCGCCGTGGCCGGGCGTCCGCCTCCGCCGTGGCGGGCGGCCGGGGCGCCCGTGGAGGGGGCTGGCCTCTGTGGGGGAACGGAGTGATCTCTCACTCCACGGCTGGGACGAAGCCGCGAAAGGTGCCGTGGTCGCCGGGACGGTCGGGGGGACTCGTGGCGCGGGACTCAGGGTTCCCCATGCGGAGGCCCCCAGGCTCAGGCCCCTGGCAACGGAAGGCTGAGCAAGCAGGCCCGGGCCCGGGCCCGGCTTTCGGGGCTGGCCCGGCCCCAGCGGCCGGCGCCAGGGAGGGGACCCCCGGAGGCTGAGGAGCGGGAGGCGTCGGCCTCCCCGGGGCCCGCCTCCCGGAGCTCCTCCTGGCGGTGCCGGAAGGCGACGACACGCGATCCCGGACAGGGCCCCGGGGGGGCGGCCCTGCGGCCCTCTGGTGCCCGAAGTGTGTTCGCCGGGCGTTTTCCGGCCAATTCTCACGAGCGTTCTGCCCAAATCGGGATCGATTTGGGCAGAACGCTCGTGAGAATTGGCCGGCGTTGGGCAGCCCCGGTCAGCGCCCAGGGCCGCGTGGAGCAGGGCCCTTTCTCGCTCGGGGCATGGCGCGGCCACCCGGAAAACGGGCCGCGACGATGGGGCGCGGCCGGCGGCCCCGGCGCCGGGGAGTTTTCCCCGAGCAGAGTGGATGGAGGCGCCGTGGCCGGGCGTCCGCCTCCGCCGTGGCGGGCGGCCGGGGCGCCCGTGGAGGGGGCTGGCCTCTGTGGGGGAACGGAGTGATCTCTCACTCCACGGCTGGGACGAAGCCGCGAAAGGTGCCGTGGTCGCCAGGACGGTCGGGGGGACTCGTGGCGCGGGACTCAGGGTTCCCCATGCGGAGGCCCCCAGGCTCAGGCCCCTGGCAACGGAAGGCTGAGCAAGCAGGCCCGGGCCCGGGCCCGGCTTTCGGGGCTGGCCCGGCCCCAGCGGCCGGCGCCAGGGAGGGGACCCCCGGAGGCTGAGGAGCGGGTGGCGTCGGCCTCCCCGGGGCCCGCCTCCCGGAGCTCCTCCTGGCGGTGCCGGAACGCGACGACACGCGATCCCGGAAAGGGCCCCGGGGGGGCGGCCCTGCGGCCCTCTGGTGCCCGAAGTGTGTTCGCCGGGCGTTTTCCGGCCAATTCTCACGAGCGTTCTGCCCAAATCGGGATCGATTTGGGCAGAACGCTCGTGAGAATTGGCCGGCGTTGGGCAGCCCTGGTCAGCGCCCAGGGCCGCGTGGAGCAGGGCCCTTTCTCGCTCGGGGCATGGCGCGGCCACCCGGAAAACGGGCCGCGACGATGGGGCGCGGCCGGCGGCCCCGGCGCCGGGGAGTTTTCCCCGAGCAGAGTGGATGGAGGCGCCGTGGCCGGGCGTCCGCCTCCGCCGTGGCGGGCGGCCGGGGCGCCCGTGGAGGGGGCTGGCCTCTGTGGGGGAACGGAGTGATCTCTCACTCCACGGCTGGGACGAAGCCGCGAAAGGTGCCGTGGTCGCCGGGACAGTCGGGGGGACTCGTGGCGCGGGACTCAGGGTTCCCCATGCGGAGGCCCCCAGGCTCAGGCCCCTGGCAACGGAAGGCTGAGCAAGCAGGCCCGGGCCCAGGCCCGGCTTTCGGGGCTGGCCCGGCCCCAGCGGCCGGCACCAGGGAGTGGACCCCCGGAGGCTGAGGAGCGGGAGGCGTCGGCCTCCCCGGGGCCCGCCTCCCGGAGCTCCTCCTGGCGGTGCCGGAACGCGCCGACAGGCGATCCCGGACAGGGCCCCGGGGGGGCGGCCCTGCGGCCCTGTGGTGCCCGAAGTGTGTTCGCCGGGAGTTTTCCGGCCAATTCTCACGAGCGTTCTGCCCAAATCGGGATCGATTTGGGCAGAACGCTCGTGAGAATTGGCCGGCGTTGGGCAGCCCTGGTCAGCGCCCAGGGCCGCGTGGAGCAGGGCCCTTTCTCGCTCGGGGCATGGCGCGGCCACCCGGAAAACGAGCCGCGACGATGGGGCGCGGCCGGCGGCCCCGGCGCCGGGGAGTTTTCCCCGAGCAGAGTGGATGGAGGCGCCGTGGCCGAGCGTCCGCCTCCGCCGTGGCGGGCGGCCGGGGCGCCCGTGGAGGGGGCTGGCCTCTGTGGGGGAACGGAGTGATCTCTCACTCCACGGCTGGGACGAAGCCGCGAAAGGTGCCGTGGTCGCCGGGACGGTCGGGGGGACTCGTGGCGCGGGACTCAGGGTTCCCCATGCGGAGGCCCCCAGGCTCAGGCCCCTGGCAACGGAAGGCTGAGCAAGCAGGCCCGGGCCCGGGCCCGGCTTTCGGGGCTGGCCCGGCCCCAGCGGCCGGCGCCAGGGAGGGGACCCCCGGAGGCTGAGGAGCGGGAGGCGTCGGCCTCCCCGGGGCCCGCCTCCCGGAGCTCCTCCTGGCGGTGCCGGAAGGCGCCGACACGCGATCCCGGACAGGGCCCCGGGGGGGCGGCCCTGCGGCCCTCTGGTGCCCGAAGTGTGTTCGCCGGGCGTTTTCCGGCCAATTCTCACGAGCGTTCTGCCCAAATCGGGATCGATTTGGGCAGAACGCTCGTGAGAATTGGCCGGCGTTGGGCAGCCCTGGTCAGCGCCCATGGCCGCGTGGAGCAGGGCCCTTTCTCGCTCGGGGCATGGCGCGGCCACCCGGAAAACGGGCCGCGACGATGGGGCGCGGCCGGCGGCCCCGGCGCCGGGGAGTTTTCCCCGAGCAGAGTGGATGGAGGCGCCGTGGCCGGGCGTCCGCCTCCGCCGTGGCGGGCGGCCGGGGCGCCCGTGGAGGGGGCTGGCCTCTGTGGGGGAACGGAGTGATCTCTCACTCCACGGCTGGGACGAAGCCGCGAAAGGTGCCGTGGTCGCCGGGACGGTCGGGGGGACTCGTGGCGCGGGACTCAGGGTTCCCCATGCGGAGGCCCCCAGGCTCAGGCCCCTGGCAACGGAAGGCTGAGCAAGCAGGCCCGGGCCCGGGCCCGGCTTTCGGGGCTGGCCCGGCCCCAGCGGCCGGCGCCAGGGAGGGCACCCCCGGAGGCTGAGGAGCGGGAGGCGTCGGCCTCCCCGGGGCCCGCCTCCCAGAGCTCCTCCTGGCGGTGCCGGAACGCGCCGACACGCGATCCCGGACAGGGCCCCGGGGGGGCGGCCCTGCGGCCCTGTGGTGCCCGAAGTGTGTTCGCCGGGCGTTTTCCGGCCAATTCTCACGAGCGTTCTGCCCAAATCGGGATCGATTTGGGCAGAACGCTCGTGAGAATTGGCCGGCGTTGGGCAGCCCTGGTCAGCGCCCAGGGCCGCGTGGAGCAGGGCCCTTTCTCGCTCGGGGCATGGCGCGTCCACCCGGAAAACGAGCCGCGACGATGGGGCGCGGTCGGCGGCCCCGGCGCCGGGGAGTTTTCCCCGAGCAGAGTGGATGGAGGCGCCGTGGCCGGGCGTCCGCCTCCGCCGTGGCGGGCGGCCGGGGCGCCCGTGGAGGGGGCTGGCCTCTGTGGGGGAACGGAGTGATCTCTCACTCCACGGCTGGGACGAAGCCGCGAAAGGTGCCATGGTCGCCGGGACGGTCGGGGGGACTCGTGGCGCGGGACTCAGGGTTCCCCATGCGGAGGCCCCCAGGCTCAGGCCCCTGGCAACGGAAGGCTGAGCAAGCAGGCCCGGGCCCGGGCCCGGCTTTCGGGGCTGGCCCGGCCCCAGCGGCCGGCGCCAGGGAGGGGACCCCCGGAGGCTGAGGAGCGGGAGGCGTCGGCCTCCCCGGGGCACGCCTCCCGGAGCTCCTCCTGGCGGTGCCGGAAGGCGCCGACACGCGATCCCGGACAGGGCCCCGGGGGGGGCGGCCCTGCGGCCCTCTGGTGCCCGAAGTGTGTTCGCCGGGCGTTTTCCGGCCAATTCTCACGAGCGTTCTGCCCAAATCGGGATCGATTTGGGCAGAACGCTCGTGAGAATTGGCCGGCGTTGGGCAGCCCTGGTCAGCGCCCAGGGCCGCGTGGAGCAGGGCCCTTTCTCACTCGGGGCATGGCGCGGCCACCCGGAAAACGGGCCGCGACGATGGGGCGCGGCCGGCGGCCCCGGCGCCGGGGAGTTTTCCCCGAGCAGAGTGGATGGAGGCGCCGTGGCCGGGCGTCCGCCTCCGCCGTGGCGGGCGGCCGGGGCGCCCGTGGAGGGGGCTGGCCTCTGTGGGGGAACGGAGTGATCTCTCACTCCATGGCTGGGACGAAGCCGCGAAAGGTGCCGTGGTCGCCGGGACGGTCGGGGGGACTCGTGGCGCGGGACTCAGGGTTCCCCATGCGGAGGCCCCCAGGCTCAGGCCCCAGGCAACGGAAGGCTGAGCAAGCAGGCCCGGGCCCGGGCCCGGCTTTCGGGGCTGGCCCGGCCCCAGCGGCCGGCGCCAGGGAGGGGACCCCCGGAGGCTGAGGAGCGGGAGGCGTCGGCCTCCCCGGGGCCCGCCTCCCGGAGCTCCTCCTGGCGGTGCCGGAACGCGCCGACAAGCGATCCCGGACAGGGCCCCGGGGGGGCGGCCCTGCGGCCCTCTGGTGCCCGAAGTGTGTTCGCCGGGCGTTTTCCGGCCAATTCTCACGAGCGTTCTGCCCAAATCGGGATCGATTTGGGCAGAACGCTCGTGAGAATTGGCCGGCGTTGGGCAGCCCTGGTCAGCGCCCAGGGCCGCGTGGAGCAGGGCCCTTTCTCGCTCGGGGCATGGCGCGGCCACCCGGAAAACGAGCCGCGACGATGGGGCGCGGCCGGCGGCCCCGGCGCTGGGGAGTTTTCCCCGAGCAGAGTGGATGGAGGCGCCGTGGCCGGGCGTCCGCCTCCGCCGTGGCGGGCGGCCGGGGCGCCCGTGGAGGGGGCTGGCCTCTGTGGGGGAACGGAGTGATCTCTCACTCCACGGCTGGGACGAAGCCGCGAAAGGTGCCGTGGTCGCCGGGACGGTCGGGGGGACTCGTGGCGCGGGACTCAGGGTTCCCCATGCGGAGGCCCCCAGGATCAGGCCCCTGGCAACGGAAGGCTGAGCAAGCAGGCCCGGGCCCGGGCCCGGCTTTCGGGGCTGGCCCGGCCCCAGCGGCCGGCACCAGGGAGGGGACCCCCGGAGGCTGAGGAGCTGGAGGCGTCGGCCTCCCCGGGGCCCGCCTCCCGGAGCTCCTCCTGGCGGTGCCGGAACGCGCCGACACGCGATCCCGGACAGGGCCCCGGGGGGGCGGCCCTGCGGCCCTGTGGTGCCCGAAGTGTGTTCGCCGGGCGTTTTCCGGCCAATTCTCACCAGCGTTCTGCCCAAATCGGGATCGATTTGGGCAGAACGCTCGTGAGAATTGGCCGGCGTTGGGCAGCCCTGGTCAGCGCCCAGGGCCGCGTGGAGCAGGGCCCTTTCTCGCTCGGGGCATGGCGCGGCCACCCGGAAAACGAGCCGCGACGATGGGGCGCGGCCGGCGGCCCCGGCGCCGGGGAGTTTTCCCCGAGCAGAGTGGATGGAGGCGCCGTGGCCGGGCGTCCGCCTCCGCCGTGGCGGGCGGCCGGGGCGCCCGTGGAGGGGGCTGGCCTCTGTGGGGGAACGGAGTGATCTCTCACTCCACGGCTGGGACGAAGCCTCGAAAGGTGCCGTGGTCGCCGGGACGGTCGGGGGGACTCGTGGCGCGGGACTCAGGGTTCCCCATGCGGAGGCCCCCAGGCTCAGGCCCCTGGCAACGGAAGGCTGAGCAAGCAGGCCCGGGCCCGGGCCCGGCTTTCGGGGCTGGCCCGGCCCCAGCGGCCGGCGCCAGGGAGGGGACCCCCGGAGGCTGAGGAGCGGGAGGCGTCGGCCTCCCCGGCCCCGCCTCCCGGAGCTCCTCCTGGCGGTGCCGGAACGCGACGACACGCGATCCCGGACAGGGCCCCGGGGGGGCGGCCCTGCGGCCCTCTGGTGCCCGAAGTGTGTTCGCCGGGCGTTTTCCGGCCAATTCTCACGAGCGTTCTGCCCAAATCGGGATCGATTTGGGCAGAACGCTCGTGAGAATTGGCCGGCGTTGGGCAGCCCTGGTCAGCGCCCAGGGCCGCGTGGAGCAGGGCCCTTTCTCGCTCGGGGCATGGCGCGGCCACCCGGAAAACGAGCCGCGACGATGGGGCGCGGCCGGCGGCCCCGGCGCCGGGGAGTTTTCCCCGAGCAGAGTGGATGGAGGCGCCGTGGCCGGGCGTCCGCCTCCGCCGTGGCGGGCGGCCGGGGCGCCCGTGGAGGGGGCTGGCCTCTGTGGGGGAACGGAGTGATCTCTCACTCCACGGCTGGGACAAAGCCGCGAAAGGTGCCGTGGTCGCCGGGACGGTCGGGGGGACTCGTGGCGCGGGACTCAGGGTTCCCCATACGGAGGCCCCCAGGCTCAGGCCCCTGGCAACGGAAGGCTGAGCAAGCAGGCCCGGGCCCGGGCCCGGCTTTCGGGGCTGGCCCGGCCCCAGCGGCCGGCGCCAGGGAGGGGACCCCCGGAGGCTGAGGAGCGGGAGGCGTCGGCCTCCCCGGGGCCCGCCTCCCGGAGCTCCTCCTGGCGGTGCCGGAAGGCGCCGACACGCGATCCCGGACAGGGCCCCGTGGGGGCGGCCCTGCGGCCCTCTGGTGCCCGAAGTGTGTTCGCCGGGCGTTTTCCGGCCAATTCTCACGAGCGTTCTGCCCAAATCGGGATCGATTTGGGCAGAACGCTCGTGAGAATTGGCCGGCGTTGGGCAGCCCTGGTCAGCGCCCAGGGCCGCGTGGAGCAGGGCCCTTTCTCGCTCGGGGCATGGCGCGGCCACCCGGAAAACGGGCCGCGACCATGGGGCGCGGCCGGCGGCCCCGGCGCTGGGGAGTTTTCCCCGAGCAGAGTGGATGGAGGCGCCGTGGCCGGGCGTCCGCCTCCGCCGTGGCGGGCGGCCGGGGCGCCCGTGGAGGGGGCTGGCCTCTGTGGGGGAACGGAGTGATCTCTCACTCCACGGCTGGGACGAAGCCGCGAAAGGTGCCGTGGTCGCCGGGACGGTCGGGGGGACTCGTGGCGCGGGACTCAGGGTTCCCCATGCGGAGGCCCCCAGGCTCAGGCCCCTGGCAACGGAAGGCTGAGCAAGCAGGCCCGGGCCCGGGCCCGGCTTTCGGGGCTGGCCCGGCCCCAGCGGCCGGCGCCAGGGAGGGGACCCCCGGAGGCTGAGGAGGGGGAGGCGTCGGCCTCCCCGGCCCCGCCTCCCGGAGCTCCTCCTGGCGGTGCCGGAACGCGACGACACGCGATCCCGGACAGGGCCCCGGGGGGGCGGCCCTGCGGCCCTCTGGTGCCCGAAGTGTGTTCGCCGGGCGTTTTCCGGCCAATTCTCACGAGCGTTCTGCCCAAATCGGGATCGATTTGGGCAGAACGCTCGTGAGAATTGGCCGGCGTTGGGCAGCCCTGGTCAACGCCAAGGGCCGCGTGGAGCAGGGCCCTTTCTCGCTCGGGGCATGGCGCGGCCACCCGGAAAACGAGCCGCGACGATGGGGCGCGGCCGGCGGCCCCGGCGCCGGGGAGTTTTCTCCGAGCAGAGTGGATGGAGGCGCCGTGGCCGGGCGTCCGCCTCCGCCGTGGCGGGCGGCCGGGGCGCACGTGGAGGGGGCTGGCCTCTGTGGGGGAACGGAGTGATCTCTCACTCCACGGCTGGGACGAAGCCGCGAAAGGTGCCGTGGTCGCCGGGACGGTCGGGGGGACTCGTGGCGCGGGACTCAGGGTTCCCCATGCGGAGGCCCCCAGGCTCAGGCCCCTGGCAACGGAAGGCTGAGCAAGCAGTCCCGGGCCCGGGCCCGGATTTCGGGGCTGGCCCGGCCCCAGCGGCCGGCGCCAGGGAGGGGACCCCCGGAGGCTGAGGAGCGGGAGGCGTCGGCCTCCCCGGGGCCCGCCTCCCGGAGCTCCTCCTGGCGGTGCCGGAACGCGCCGACACGCGATCCCGGACAGGGCCCCGGGGGGGCGGCCCTGCGGCCCTCTGGTGCCCGAAGTGTGTTCCCCGGGCGTTTTTCCGGCCAATTCTCACGAGCGTTCTGCCCAAATCGGGATCGATTTGGGCAGAACGCTCGTGAGAATTGGCCGGCGTTGGGCAGCCCTGGTCAGCGCCCAGGGCCGCGTGGAGCAGGGCCCTTTCTCGCTCGGGGCATGGCGCGGCCACCCGGAAAACGAGCCGCGACGATGGGGCGCGGCCGGCGGCCCCGGCGCCGGGGAGTTTTCCCCGAGCAGAGTGGATGGAGGCGCCGTGGCCGGGCGTCCGCCTCCGCCGTGGCGGGCGGCCGGGGCGCCCGTGGAGGGGGCTGGCCTCTGTGGGGGAACGGAGTGATCTCTCACTCCACGGCTGGGACGAAGCCGCGAAAGGTGCCGTGGTCGCCGGGACGGTCGGGGGGACTCGTGGCGCGGGACCCAGGGTTCCCCATGCGGAGGCCCCCAGGCTCAGGCCCCTGGCAACGGAAGGCTGAGCAAGCAGACCCGGGCCCGGGCCCGGCTTTCGGGGCTGGCCCGGCCCCAGCGGCCGGCGCCAGGGAGGGGACCCCCGGAGGCTGAGGAGCGGGAGGCGTCGGCCTCCCCGGGGCCCGCCTCCCGGAGCTCCTCCTGGCGGTGCCGGAACGCGCCGACACGCGATCCCGGACAGGGCCCCGGGGGGGCGGCCCTGCGGCCCTCTGGTGCCCGAAGTGTGTTCGCCGGGCGTTTTCCGGCCAATTCTCACGAGCGTTCTGCCCAAATCGGGATCGATTTGGGCAGAACGCTCGTGTGAATTGGCCGGCGTTGGGCAGCCCTGGTCAGCGCCCAGGGCCGCGTGGAGCAGGGCCCTTTCTCGCTCGGGGCATGGCGCGGCCACCCGGAAAACGAGCCGCGACGATGGGGCGCGGCCGGCGGCCCCGGCGCCGGGGAGTTTTCCCCGAGCAGAGTGGATGGAGGCGCCGTGGCCGGGCGTCCGCCTCCGCCGTGGCGGGCGGCCGGGGCGCCCGTGGAGGGGGCTGGCCTCTGTGGGGGAACGGAGTGATCTCTCACTCCACGGCTGGGACGAAGCCGCAAAAGGTGCCGTGGTCGCCGGGACGGTCGGGGGGACTCGTGGCGCGGGACTCAGGGTTCCCCATGCGGAGGACCCCAGGCTCAGGCCCCTGGCAACGGAAGGCTGAGCAAGCAGGCCCGGGCCCGGGCCCGGCTTTCGGGGCTGGCCCGGCCCCAGCGGCTGGCGCCAGGGAGGGGACCCCCGGAGGCTGAGGAGCGGGAGGCGTCGGCCTCCCCGGGGCCCGCCTCCCGGAGCTCCTCCTGGCGGTGCCGGAACGCGCCGACACGCGATCCCGGACAGGGCCCCGGGGGGCGGCCCTGCGGCCCTCTGGTGCCCGAAGTGTGTTCGCCGGGCGTTTTCCGGCCAATTATCACGAGCGTTCTGCCCAAATCGGGATCGATTTGGGCAGAACGCTCGTGAGAATTGGCCGGCGTTGGGCAGCCCTGGTCAGCGCCCAGGGCCGCGTGGAGCAGGGCCCTTTCTCGCTCGGGGCATGGCGCGGCCACCCGGAAAACGAGCCGCGACGAAGGGGCGCGGCCGGCGGCCCCGGCGCCGGGGAGTTTTCCCCGAGCAGAGTGGATGGAGGCGCCATGGCCGGGCGTCCGCCTCCGCCGTGGCGGGCGGCCGGGGCGCCCGTGGAGGGGGCTGGCCTCTGTGGGGGAACGGAGTGATCTCTCACTCCACGGATGGGACGAAGCCGCGAAAGGTGCCGTGGTCGCCGGGACGGTCGGGGGGACTCGTGGCGCGGGACTCAGGGTTCCCCATGCGGAGGCCCCCAGGCTCAGGCCCCTGGCAACGGAAGGCTGAGGAAGCAGGCCCGGGCCCGGGCCCGGCTTTCGGGGCTGGCCCGGCCCCAGCGGCCGGCGCCAGGGAGGGGACCCCCGGAGGCTGAGGAGCGGGAGGCGTCGGCCTCCCCGGGGCCCGCCTCCCGGATCTCCTCCAGGCGGTGCCGGAACGCGCCGACAAGCGATCCCGGACAGGGCCCCGGGGGGGCGGCCCTGCGGCCCTCTGGTGCCCGAAGTGTGTTCGCCGGGCGTTTTCCGGCCAATTCTCACGAGCGTTCTGCCCAAATCGGGATCGATTTGGGCAGAACGCTCGTGAGAATTGGCCGGCGTTGGGCAGCCCTGGTCAGCGCCCAGGGCCGCGTGGAGCAGGGCCCTTTCTCGCTCGGGGCATGGCGCGGCCACCCGGAAAACGAGCCGCGACGATGGGGCGCGGCCGGCGGCCCCGTCGCTGGGGAGTTTTCCCCGAGCAGAGTGGATGGAGGCGCCGTGGCCGGGCGTCCGCCTCCGCCGTGGCGGGCGGCCGGGGCGCCCGTGGAGGGGGCTGGCCTCTGTGGGGGAACGGAGTGATCTCTCACTCCACGGCTGGGACGAAGCCGCGAAAGGTGCCGTGGTCGCCGGGACGGTCGGGGGGACTCGTGGCGCGGGACTCAGGGTTCCCCATGCGGAGGCCCCCAGGCTCAGGCCCCTGGCAACGGAAGGCTGAGCAAGCAGGCCCGGGCCCGGGCCCGGCTTTCGGGGCTGGCCCGGCCCCAGCGGCCGGCACCAGGGAGGGGACCCCCGGAGGCTGAGGAGCGGGAGGCGTCGGCCTCCCCGGGGCCCGCCTCCCGAAGCTCCTCCTGGCGGTGCCGGAACGCGACGACACGCGATCCCGGACAGGGCCCCGGGGGGGCGGCCCTGCGGCCCTGTGGTGCCCGAAGTGTGTTCGCCGGGCGTTTTCCGGCCAATTCTCACGAGCGTTCTGCCCAAATCGGGATCGATTTGGGCAGAACGCTCGTGAGAATTGGCCGGCGTTGGGCAGCCCTGGTCAGCGCCCAGGGCCGCGTGGAGCAGGGCCCTTTCTCGCTCGGGGCATGGCGCGGCCACCCGGAAAACGAGCCGCGACGATGGGGCGCGGCCGGCGGCCCCGGCGCCGGGGAGTTTTCCCCGAGCAGAGTGGATGGAGGCGCCGTGGCCGGGCGTCCGCCTCCGCCGTGGCGGGCGGCCGGGGCGCCCGTGGAGGGGGCTGGCCTCTGTGGGGGAACGGAGTGATCTCTCACTCCACGGCTGGGACGAAGCCGCGAAAGGTGCCGTGGTCGCCGGGATGGTCGGGGGGACTCGTGGCGCGGGACTCAGGGTTCCCCATGCGGAGGCCCCCAGGCTCAGGCCCCTGGCAACGGAAGGCTGAGCAAGCAGGCCCGGGCCCAGGCCCGGCTTTCGGGGCTGGCCCGGCCCCAGCGGCCGGCGCCAGGGAGGGGACCCCCGGAGGCTGAGGAGCGGGAGGCGTCGGCCTCCCCGGGGCCCGCCTCCCGGAGCTCCTCCTGGCAGTGCCGGAAGGCGCCGACACGCGATCCCGGACAGGGCCCCGGGGGGGCGGCCCTGCGGCCCTCTGGTGCCCGAAGTGTGTTCGCCGGGCGTTTTCCGGCCAATTCTCACGAGCGTTCTGCCCAAATCGGGATCGATTTGGGCAGAACGCTCGTGAGAATTGGCCGGCGTTGGGCAGCCCTGGTCAGCGCCCAGGGCCGCGTGGAGCAGGGCCCTTTCTCGCTCGGGGCATGGCGCGGCCACCCGGAAAACGGGCCGCGACGATGGGAAGCGGCCGGCGGCCCCGGCGCCGGGGAGTTTTCCCCGAGCAGAGTGGATGGAGGCGCCGTGGCCGGGCGTCCGCCTCCGCCGTGGCGGGCGGCCGGGGCGCCCGTGGAGGGGGCTGGCCTCTGTGGGGGAACGGAGTGATCTCTCACTCCACGGCTGGGACGAAGCCGCGAAAGGTGCCGTGGTCGCCGGGACGGTCGGGGGGACTCGTGGCGCGGGACTCAGGGTTCCCCATGCGGAGGCCCCCAGGCTCAGGCCCCTGGCAACGGAAGGCTGAGCAAGCAGGCCCGGGCCCGGGCCCTGCTTTCGGGGCTGGCCCGGCCCCAGCGGCCGGCGCAAGGGAGGGGACCCCCGGAGGCTGAGGAGCGGGAGGCGTCGGCCTCCCCGGGGCCCGCCTCCCGGAGCTCCTCCTGGCGGTGCCGGAACGCGACGACACGCGATCCCGGACAGGGCCCCGGGGGGGCGGCCCTGCGGCCCTCTGGTGCCCGAAGTGTGTTCGCCGGGCGTTTTCCGGCCAATTCTCACGAGCGTTCTGCCCAAATCGGGATCGATTTGGGCAGAACGCTCGTGAGAATTGGCCGGCGTTGGGCAGCCCTGGTCAGCGCCCAGGGCCGCGTGGAGCAGGGCCCTTTCTCGCTCGGGGCATGGCGCGGCCACCCGGAAAACGGGCCGCGACGATGGGGCGCGGCCGGCGGCCCCGGCGCCGGGGAGTTTTCCCCGAGCAGAGTGGATGGAGGCGCCATGGCCGGGCGTCCGCCTCCGCCGTGGCGGGCGGCCGGGGCGCCCGTGGAGGGGGCTGGCCTCTGTGGGGGAACGGAGTGATCTCTCACTCCACGGCTGGGACGAAGCCGCGAAAGGTGCCATGGTCGCCGGGACGGTCGGGGGGACTCGTGGCGCGGGACTCAGGGTTCCCCATGCGGAGGCCCCAGGCTCAGGCCCCTGGCAACGGAAGGCTGAGCAAGCAGGCCCGGGCCCGGGCCCGGCTTTCGGGGCTGGCCCGGCCCCAGCGGCCGGCGCCAGGGAGGGGACCCCCGGAGGCTGAGGAGCGGGAGGCGTCGGCCTCCCCGGGGCCCGCCTCCCGGAGCTCCTCCTGGCGGTGCCGGAACGCGCCGACACGCGATCCCGGACAGGGCCCCGGGGGGCGGCTCTGCGGCCCTCTGGTGCCCGAAGTGTGTTCGCCGGGCGTTTTCCGGCCAATTCTCACGAGCGTTCTGCCCAAATCGGGATCGATTTGGGCAGAACGCTCGTGAGAATTGGCCGGCGTTGGACAGCCCTGGTCAGCGCCCAGGGCCGCGTGGAGCAGGGCCCTTTCTCGCTCGGGGCATGGCGCGGCCACCCGGAAAACGAGCCGCGACGATGGGGCGCGGCCGGCGGCCCCGGCGCCGGGGAGTTTTCCCCGAGCAGAGTGGATGGAGGCGCCGTGGCCGGGCGTCCGCCTCCGCCATGGCGGGCGGCCGGGGCGCCCGTGGAGGGGGCTGGCCTCTGTGGGGGAACGGAGTGATCTCTCACTCCACGGCTGGGACGAAGCCGCGAAAGGTGCCGTGGTCGCCGGGACGGTCGGGGGGACTCGTGGCGCGGGACTCAGGGTTCCCCATGCGGAGGCCCCCAGGCTCAGGCCCCTGGCAACGGAAGGCTGAGCAAGCAGGCCCGGGCCCGGGCCCGGCTTTCGGGGCTGGCCCGGCCCCAGCGGCCGGCGCCAGGGAGGGGACCCCCGGAGGCTGAGGAGCGGGAGGCGTCGGCCTCCCCGGGGCCCGCCTCCCGGAGCTCCTCCTGGCGGTGCCGGAACGCGCCGACACGCGATCCCGGACAGGGCCCCGGGGGGGCGGCCCTGCGGCCCTGTGGTGCCCGAAGTGTGTTCGCCGGGCGTTTTCCGGCCAATTCTCACGAGCGTTCTGCCCAAATCGGGATCGATTTGGGCAGAACGCTCGTGAGAATTGGCCGGCGTTGGGCAGCCCTGGTCAGCGCCCAGGGCCGCGTGGAGCAGGGCCCTTTCTCGCTCGGGGCATGGCGCGGCCACCCGGAAAACGGGCCGCGACGATGGGGCGCGGCCGGCGGCCCCGGCGCCGGGGAGTTTTCCCCGAGCAGAGTGGATGGAGGCGCCGTGGCCGGGCGTCCGCCTCCGCCGTGGCGGGCGGCCGGGGCGCCCGTGGAGGGGGCTGGCCTCTGTGGGGGAACGGAGTGATCTCTCACTCCACGGCTGGGACGAAGCCGCGAAAGGTGCCGTGGTCGCCGGGACGGTCGGGGGGACTCGTGGCGCGGGACTCAGGGTTCCCCATGCGGAGGCCCCCAGGCTCAGGCCCCTGGCAACGGAAGGCTGAGCAAGCAGGCCCGGGCCCGGGCCCGGCTTTCGGGGCTGGCCCGGCCCCAGCGGCCGGCGCCAGGGAGGGGAACCCCGGAGGCTGAGGAGCGGGAGGCGTCGGCCTCCCCGGGGCCCGCCTCCCGGAGCTCCTCCTGGCGGTGCCGGAAGGCGCCGACACGCGATCCCGGACAGGGCCCCGGGGGGGCGGCCCTGCGGCCCTGTGGTGCCCGAAGTGTGTTCGCCGGGCGTTTTCCGGCCAATTCTCACGAGCGTTCTGCCCAAATCGGGATCGATTTGGGCAGAACGCTCGTGAGAATTGGCCGGCGTTGGGCAGCCCTGGTCAGCGCCCAGGGCCGCGTGGAGCAGGGCCCTTTCTCGCTCGGGGCATGGCGCGGCCACCCGGAAAACGAGCCGCGACGATGGGGCGCGGCCGGCGGCCCCGGCGCCGGGGAGTTTTCCCCGAGCAGAGTGGATGGAGGCGCCGTGGCCGGGCGTCCGCCTCCGCCGTGGCGGGCGGCCGGGGCGCCCGTGGAGGGGGCTGGCCTCTGTGGGGGAACGGAGTGATCTCTCACTCCACGGCTGGGACGAAGCCGCGAAAGGTGCCGTGGTCGCCGGGACGGTCGGGGGGACTCGTGGCGCGGGACTCAGGGTTCCCCATGCGGAGGCCCCCAGGCTCAGGCCCCTGGCAACGGAAGGCTGAGCAAGCAGGCCCGGGCCCTGGCCCGGCTTTCGGGGCTGGCCCGGCCCCAGCGGCCGGCGCCAGGGAGGGGACCCCCGGAGGCTGAGGAGCGGGAGGCGTCGGCCTCCCCGGGGCCCGCCTCCCGGAGCTCCTCCTGGCGGTGCCGGAACGCGCCGACACGCGATCCCGGACAGGGCCCCGGGGGGGCGGCCCTGCGGCCCTCTGGTGCCCGAAGTGTGTTCGCCGGGCTTTTTCCGGCCAATTCTCACGAGCGTTCTGCCCAAATCGGGATCGATTTGGGCAGAACGCTCGTGAGAATTGGCCGGCGTTGGGCAGCCCTGGTCAGCGCCCAGGGCCGCGTGGAGCAGGGCCCTTTCTCGCTCGGGGCATGGCGCGGCCACCCGGAAAACGGGCCGCGACGATGGGGCGCGGCCGGCGGCCCCGGCGCCGGGGAGTTTTCCCCGAGCAGAGTGGATGGAGGCGCCGTGGCCGGGCGTCCGCCTCCGCCGTGGCGGGCGGCCGGGGCGCCCGTGGAGGGGGCTGGCCTCTGTGGGGGAACGGAGTGATCTCTCACTCCACGGCTGGGACGAAGCCACGAAAGGTGCCGTGGTCGCCGGGACGGTCGGGGGGGACTCGTGGCGCGGGACTCAGGGTTCCCCATGCGGAGGCCCCCAGGCTCAGGCCCCTGGCAACGGAAGGCTGAGCAAGCAGGCCCGGGCCCGGGCCCGGCTTTCGGGGCTGGCCCGGCCCCAGCGGCCGGCGCCAGGGAGGGGACCCCCGGAGGCTGAGGAGCGGGAGGCGTCGGCCTCCCCGGGGCCCGCCTCCCGGAGCTCCTCCTGGCGGTGCCGGAACGCGACGACACGCGATCCCGGACAGGGCCCCGGGGGGGCGGCCCTGCGGCCCTCTGGTGCCCGAAGTGTGTTCGCCGGGCGTTTTCCGGCCAGTTCTCACGAGCGTTCTGCCCAAATCGGGATCGATTTGGGCAGAACGCTCGTGAGAATTGGCCGGCGTTGGGCAGCCCTGGTCAGCGCCCAGGGCCGCGTGGAGCAGGGCCCTTTCTCGCTCGGGGCATGGCGCGGCCACCCGGAAAACGAGCCGCGACGATGGGGCGCGGCCGGCGGCCCCGGCGCCGGGGAGTTTTCCCCGAGCAGAGTGGATGGAGGCGCCGTGGCCGGGCGTCCGCCTCCGCCGTGGCGGGCGGCCGGGGCGCCCGTGGAGGGGGCTGGCCTCTGTGGGGGAACGGAGTGATCTCTCACTCCACGGCTGGGACGAAGCCGCGAAAGGTGCCGTGGTCGCCGGGACGGTCGGGGGGACTCGTGGCGCGGGACTCAGGGTTCCCCATGCGGAGGCCCCCAGGCTCAGGCCCCTGGCAACGGAAGGCTGAGCAAGCAGGCCCGGGCCCGGGCCCGGCTTTCGGGGCTGGCCCGGCCCCAGCGGCCGGCGCCAGGGAGGGGACCCCCGGAGGCTGAGGAGCGGGAGGCGTCGGCCTCCCCGGGGCCCGCCTCCCGGAGCTCCTCCTGGCGGTGCTGGAACGCGACGACACGCGATCCCGGACAGGGCCCCGGGGGGGCGGCCCTGCGGCCCTCTGGTGCCCGAAGTGTGTTCGCCGGGCGTTTTCCGGCCAATTCTCACGAGCGTTCTGCCCAAATCGGGATCGATTTGGGCAGAACGCTCGTGAGAATTGGCCGGCGTTGGGCAGCCCTGGTCAGCGCCCAGGGCCGCGTGGAGCAGGGCCCTTTCTCGCTCGGGGCATGGCGCGGCCACCGGAAAACGAGCCGCGACGATGGGGCGCGGCCGGCGGCCCCGGCGCCGGGGAGGTTTCCCCGAGCAGAGTGGATGGAGGCGCCGTGGCCGGGCGTCCGCCTCCGCCGTGGCGGGCGGCCGGGGCGCCCGTGGAGGGGGCTGGCCTCTGTGGGGGAACGGAGTGATCTCTCACTCCACGGCTGGGACGAAGCCGCGAAAGGTGCCGTGGTCGCCGGGACGGTCGGGGGGACTCGTGGCGCGGGACTCAGGGTTCCCCATGCGGAGGCCCCCAGGCTCAGGCCCCTGGCAACGGAAGGCTGAGCAAGCAGGCCCGGGCCCGGGCCCGGCTTTCGGGGCTGGCCCGGCCCCAGCGGCCGGCGCCAGGGAGGGGACCCCCGGAGGCTGAGGAGCGGGAGGCGTCGGCCTCCCCGGGGCCCGCCTCCCGGAGCTCCTCCTGGCGGTGCCGGAACGCGCCGACACGCGATCCCGGACAGGGCCCCGGGGGGGCGGCCCTGCGGCCCTCTGGTGCCCGAAGTGTGTTCGCCGGGCGTTTTCCGGCCAATTCTCACGAGCGTTCTGCCCAAATCGGGATCGATTTGGGCAGAACGCTCGTGAGAATTGGCCGGCGTTGGGCAGCCCTGGTCAGCGCCCAGGGCCGCGTGGAGCAGGGCCCTTTCTCGCTCGGGGCATGGCGCGGCCACCCGGAAAACGGGCCGCGACGATGGGGCGCGGCCGGCGGCCCCGGCGCCGGGGAGTTTTCCCCGAGCAGAGTGGATGGAGGCGCCGTGGCCGGGCGTCCGCCTCCGCCGTGGCGGGCGGCCGGGGCGCCCGTGGAGGGGGCTGGCCTCTGTGGGGGAACGGAGTGATCTCTCACTCCACGGCTGGGACGAAGCCGCGAAAGGTGCCGTGGTCGCCGGGACGGTCGGGGGGACTCGTGGCGCGGGACTCAGGGTTCCCCATGCGGAGGCCCCCAGGCTCAGGCCCCTGGCAACGGAAGGCTGAGCAAGCAGGCCCGGGCCCGGGCCCGGCTTTCGGGGCTGGCCCGGCCCCAGCGGCCGGCGCCAGGGAGGGGACCCCCGGAGGCTGAGGAGCGGGAGGCGTCGGCCTCCCCGGGGCCCGCCTCCCGGAGCTCCTCCTGGCGGTGCCGGAACGCGCCGACACGCGATCCCGGACAGGGCCCCGGGGGGGCGGCCCTGCGGCCCTCTGGTGCCCGAAGTGTGTTCGCCGGGCGTTTTCCGGCCAATTCTCACGAGCGTTCTGCCCAAATCGGGATCGATTTGGGCAGAACGCTCGTGAGAATTGGCCGGCGTTGGGCAGCCCCGGTCAGCGCCCAGGGCCGCGTGGAGCAGGGCCCTTTCTCGCTCGGGGCATGGCGCGGCCACCCGGAAAACGGGCCGCGACGATGGGGCGCGGCCGGCGGCCCCGGCGCCGGGGAGTTTTCCCCGAGCAGAGTGGATGGAGGCGCCGTGGCCGGGCGTCCGCCTCCGCCGTGGCGGGCGGCCGGGGCGCCCGTGGAGGGGGCTGGCCTCTGTGGGGGAACGGAGTGATCTCTCACTCCACGGCTGGGACGAAGCCGCGAAAGGTGCCGTGGTCGCCGGGACGGTCGGGGGGACTCGTGGCGCGGGACTCAGGGTTCCCCATGCGGAGGCCCCCAGGCTCAGGCCCCTGGCAACGGAAGGCTGAGCAAGCAGGCCCGGGCCCGGGCCCGGCTTTCGGGGCTGGCCCGGCCCCAGCGGCCGGCGCCAGGGAGGGGAACCCCGGAGGCTGAGGAGCGGGAGGCGTCGGCCTCCCCGGGGCCCGCCTCCCGGAGCTCCTCCTGGCGGTGCCGGAAGGCGCCGACACGCGATCCCGGACAGGGCCCCGGGGGGGCGGCCCTGCGGCCCTGTGGTGCCCGAAGTGTGTTCGCCGGGCGTTTTCCGGCCAATTCTCACGAGCGTTCTGCCCAAATCGGGATCGATTTGGGCAGAACGCTCGTGAGAATTGGCCGGCGTTGGGCAGCCCTGGTCAGCGCCCAGGGCCGCGTGGAGCAGGGCCCTTTCTCGCTCGGGGCATGGCGCGGCCACCCGGAAAACGAGCCGCGACGATGGGGCGCGGCCGGCGGCCCCGGCGCCGGGGAGTTTTCCCCGAGCAGAGTGGATGGAGGCGCCGTGGCCGGGCGTCCGCCTCCGCCGTGGCGGGCGGCCGGGGCGCCCGTGGAGGGGGCTGGCCTCTGTGGGGGAACGGAGTGATCTCTCACTCCACGGCTGGGACGAAGCCGCGAAAGGTGCCGTGGTCGCCGGGACGGTCGGGGGGACTCGTGGCGCGGGACTCAGGGTTCCCCATGCGGAGGCCCCCAGGCTCAGGCCCCTGGCAACGGAAGGCTGAGCAAGCAGGCCCGGGCCCTGGCCCGGCTTTCGGGGCTGGCCCGGCCCCAGCGGCCGGCGCCAGGGAGGGGACCCCCGGAGGCTGAGGAGTGGGAGGCGTCGGCCTCCCCGGGGCCCGCCTCCCGGAGCTCCTCCTGGCGGTGCCGGAACGCGCCGACACGCGATCCCGGACAGGGCCCCGGGGGGGCGGCCCTGCGGCCCTCTGGTGCCCGAAGTGTGTTCGCCGGGCGTTTTCCGGCCAATTCTCACGAGCGTTCTGCCCAAATCGGGATCGATTTGGGCAGAACGCTCGTGAGAATTGGCCGGCGTTGGGCAGCCCTGGTCAGCGCCCAGGGCCGCGTGGAGCAGGGCCCTTTCTCGCTCGGGGCATGGCGCGGCCACCCGGAAAACGGGCCGCGACGATGGGGCGCGGCCGGCGGCCCCGGCGCCGGGGAGTTTTCCCCGAGCAGAGTGGATGGAGGCGCCGTGGCCGGGCGTCCGCCTCCGCCGTGGCGGGCGGCCGGGGCGCCCGTGGAGGGGGCTGGCCTCTGTGGGGGAACGGAGTGATCTCTCACTCCACGGCTGGGACGAAGCCACGAAAGGTGCCGTGGTCGCCGGGACGGTCGGGGGGGACTCGTGGCGCGGGACTCAGGGTTCCCCATGCGGAGGCCCCCAGGCTCAGGCCCCTGGCAACGGAAGGCTGAGCAAGCAGGCCCGGGCCCGGGCCCGGCTTTCGGGGCTGGCCCGGCCCCAGCGGCCGGCGCCAGGGAGGGGACCCCCGGAGGCTGAGGAGCGGGAGGCGTCGGCCTCCCCGGGGCCCGCCTCCCGGAGCTCCTCCTGGCGGTGCCGGAACGCGACGACACGCGATCCCGGACAGGGCCCCGGGGGGGCGGCCCTGCGGCCCTCTGGTGCCCGAAGTGTGTTCGCCGGGCGTTTTCCGGCCAGTTCTCACGAGCGTTCTGCCCAAATCGGGATCGATTTGGGCAGAACGCTCGTGAGAATTGGCCGGCGTTGGGCAGCCCTGGTCAGCGCCCAGGGCCGCGTGGAGCAGGGCCCTTTCTCGCTCGGGGCATGGCGCGGCCACCCGGAAAACGAGCCGCGACGATGGGGCGAGGCCGGCGGCCCCGGCGCCGGGGAGGTTTCCCCGAGCAGAGTGGATGGAGGCGCCGTGGCCGGGCGTCCGCCTCCGCCGTGGCGGGCGGCCGGGGCGCCCGTGGAGGGGGCTGGCCTCTGTGGGGGAACGGAGTGATCTCTCACTCCACGGCTGGGACGAAGCCGCGGAAGGTGCCGTGGTCGCCGGGACGGTCGGGGGGACTCGTGGCGCGGGACTCAGGGTTCCCCATGCGGAGGCCCCCAGGCTCAGGCCCCTGGCAACGGAAGGCTGAGCAAGCAGGCCCGGGCCCGGGCCCGGCTTTCGGGGCTGGCCCGGCCCCAGCGGCCGGCGCCAGGGAGGGGACCCCCGGAGGCTGAGGAGCGGGAGGCGTCGGCCTCCCCGGGGCCCGCCTCCCGGAGCTCCTCCTGGCGGTGCCGGAACGCGACGACACGCGATCCCGGACAGGGCCCCGGGGGGGCGGCCCTGCGGCCCTCTGGTGCCCGAAGTGTGTTCGCCGGGCGTTTTCCGGCCAATTCTCACGAGCGTTCTGCCCAAATCGGGATCGATTTGGGCAGAACGCTCGTGAGAATTGGCCGGCGTTGGGCAGCCCTGGTCAGCGCCCAGGGCCGCGTGGAGCAGGGCCCTTTCTCGCTCGGGGCATGGCGCGGCCACCCGGAAAACGGGCCGCGACGATGGGGCGCGGCCGGCGGCCCCGGCGCCGGGGAGTTTTCCCCGAGCAGAGTGGATGGAGGCGCCGTGGCCGGGCGTCCGCCTCCGCCGTGGCGGGCGGCCGGGGCGCCCGTGGAGGGGGCTGGCCTCTGTGGGGGAACGGAGTGATCTCTCACTCCACGGCTGGGACGAAGCCGCGAAAGGTGCCGTGGTCGCCGGGACGGTCGGGGGGACTCGTGGCGCGGGACTCAGGGTTCCCCATGCGGAGGCCCCCAGGCTCAGGTCCCTGGCAACGGAAGGCTGAGCAAGCAGGCCCGGGCCCGGGCCCGGCTTTCGGGGCTGGCCCGGCCCCAGCGGCCGGCGCCAGGGAGGGGAACCCCGGAGGCTGAGGAGCGGGAGGCGTCGGCCTCCCCGGGGCCCGCCTCCCGGAGCTCCTCCTGGCGGTGCCGGAAGGCGCCGACACGCGATCCCGGACAGGGCCCCGGGGGGGCGGCCCTGCGGCCCTGTGGTGCCCGAAGTGTGTTCGCCGGGCGTTTTCCGGCCAATTCTCACGAGCGTTCTGCCCAAATCGGGATCGATTTGGGCAGAACGCTCGTGAGAATTGGCCGGCGTTGGGCAGCCCTGGTCAGCGCCCAGGGCCGCGTGGAGCAGGGCCCTTTCTCGCTCGGGGCATGGCGCGGCCACCCGGAAAACGAGCCGCGACGATGGGGCGCGGCCGGCGGCCCCGGCGCCGGGGAGTTTTCCCCGAGCAGAGTGGATGGAGGCGCCGTGGCCGGGCGTCCGCCTCCGCCGTGGCGGGCGGCCGGGGCGCCCGTGGAGGGGGCTGGCCTCTGTGGGGGAACGGAGTGATCTCTCACTCCACGGCTGGGACGAAGCCGCGAAAGGTGCCGTGGTCGCCGGGACGGTCGGGGGGACTCGTGGCGCGGGACTCAGGGTTCCCCATGCGGAGGCCCCCAGGCTCAGGCCCCTGGCAACGGAAGGCTGAGCCTGCAGGCCCGGGCCCTGGCCCGGCTTTCGGGGCTGGCCCGGCCCCAGCGGCCGGCGCCAGGGAGGGGACCCCCGGAGGCTGAGGAGCGGGAGGCGTCGGCCTCCCCGGGGCCCGCCTCCCGGAGCTCCTCCTGGCGGTGCCGGAAGGCGCCGACACGCGATCCCGGACAGGGCCCCGGGGGGGCGGCCCTGCGGCCCTCTGGTGCCCGAAGTGTGTTCGCCGGGCGTTTTCCGGCCAATTCTCACGAGCGTTCTGCCCAAATCGGGATCGATTTGGGCAGAACGCTCGTGAGAATTGGCCGGCGTTGGGCAGCCCTGGTCAGCGCCCAGGGCCGCGTGGAGCAGGGCCCTTTCTCGCTCGGGGCATGGCGCGGCCACCCGGAAAACGGGCCGCGACGATGGGGCGCGGCCGGCGGCCCCGGCGCCGGGGAGTTTTCCCCGAGCAGAGTGGATGGAGGCGCCGTGGCCGGGCGTCCGCCTCCGCCGTGGCGGGCGGCCGGGGCGCCCGTGGAGGGGGCTGGCCTCTGTGGGGGAACGGAGTGATCTCTCACTCCACGGCTGGAACGAAGCCACGAAAGGTGCCGTGGTCGCCGGGACGGTCGGGGGGGACTCGTGGCGCGGGACTCAGGGTTCCCCATGCGGAGGCCCCCAGGCTCAGGCCCCTGGCAACGGAAGGCTGAGCAAGCAGGCCCGGGCCCGGGCCCGGCTTTCGGGGCTGGCCCGGCCCCAGCGGCCGGCGCCAGGGAGGGGACCCCCGGAGGCTGAGGAGCGGGAGGCGTCGGCCTCCCCGGGGCCCGCCTCCCGGAGCTCCTCCTGGCGGTGCCGGAACGCGACGACACGCGATCCCGGACAGGGCCCCGGGGGGGCGGCCCTGCGGCCCTCTGGTGCCCGAAGTGTGTTCGCCGGGCGTTTTCCGGCCAGTTCTCACGAGCGTTCTGCCCAAATCGGGATCGATTTGGGCAGAACGCTCGTGAGAATTGGCCGGCGTTGGGCAGCCCTGGTCAGCGCCCAGGGCCGCGTGGAGCAGGGCCCTTTCTCGCTCGGGGCATGGCGCGGCCACCCGGAAAACGAGCCGCGACGATGGGGCGCGGCCGGCGGCCCCGGCGCCGGGGAGTTTTCCCCGAGCAGAGTGGATGGAGGCGCCGTGGCCGGGCGTCCGCCTCCGCCGTGGCGGGCGGCCGGGGCGCCCGTGGAGGGGGCTGGCCTCTGTGGGGGAACGGAGTGATCTCTCACTCCACGGCTGGGACGAAGCCGCGAAAGGTGCCGTGGTCGCCGGGACGGTCGGGGGGACTCGTGGCGCGGGACTCAGGGTTCCCCATGCGGAGGCCCCCAGGCTCAGGCCCCTGGCAACGGAAGGCTGAGCAAGCAGGCCCGGGCCCGGGCCCGGCTTTCGGGGCTGGCCCGGCCCCAGCGGCCGGCGCCAGGGAGGGGACCCCCGGAGGCTGAGGAGCGGGAGGCGTCGGCCTCCCCGGGGCCCGCCTCCCGGAGCTCCTCCTGGCGGTGCTGGAACGCGACGACACGCTATCCCGGACAGGGCCCCGGGGGGGCGGCCCTGCGGCCCTCTGGTGCCCGAAGTGTGTTCGCCGGGCGTTTTCCGGCCAATTCTCACGAGCGTTCTGCCCAAATCGGGATCGATTTGGGCAGAACGCTCGTGAGAATTGGCCGGCGTTGGGCAGCCCTGGTCAGCGCCCAGGGCCGCGTGGAGCAGGGCCCTTTCTCGCTCGGGGCATGGCGCGGCCACCCGGAAAACGAGCCGCGACGATGGGGCGCGGCCGGCGGCCCCGGCGCCGGGGAGGTTTCCCCGAGCAGAGTGGATGGAGGCGCCGTGGCCGGGCGTCCGCCTCCGCCGTGGCGGGCGGCCGGGGCGCCCGTGGAGGGGGCTGGCCTCTGTGGGGGAACGGAGTGATCTCTCACTCCACGGCTGGGACGAAGCCGCGAAAGGTGCCGTGGTCGCCGGGACGGTCGGGGGGACTCGTGGCGCGGGACTCAGGGTTCCCCATGCGGAGGCCCCCAGGCTCAGGCCCCTGGCAACGGAAGGCTGAGCAAGCAGGCCCGGGCCCGGGCCCGGCTTTCGGGGCTGGCCCGGCCCCAGCGGCCGGCGCCAGGGAGGGGACCCCCGGAGGCTGAGGAGCGGGAGGCGTCGGCCTCCCCGGGGCCCGCCTCCCGGAGCTCCTCCTGGCGGTGCCGGAACGCGCCGACACGCGATCCCGGACAGGGCCCCGGGGGGGCGGCCCTGCGGCCCTCTGGTGCCCGAAGTGTGTTCGCCGGGCGTTTTCCGGCCAATTCTCACGAGCGTTCTGCCCAAATCGGGATCGATTTGGGCAGAACGCTCGTGAGAATTGGCCGGCGTTGGGCAGCCCTGGTCAGCGCCCAGGGCCGCGTGGAGCAGGGCCCTTTCTCGCTCGGGGCATGGCGCGGCCACCCGGAAAACGGGCCGCGACGATGGGGCGCGGCCGGCGGCCCCGGCGCCGGGGAGTTTTCCCCGAGCAGAGTGGATGGAGGCGCCGTGGCCGGGCGTCCGCCTCCGCCGTGGCGGGCGGCCGGGGCGCCCGTGGAGGGGGCTGGCCTCTGTGGGGGAACGGAGTGATCTCTCACTCCACGGCTGGGACGAAGCCGCGAAAGGTGCCGTGGTCGCCGGGACGGTCGGGGGGACTCGTGGCGCGGGACTCAGGGTTCCCCATGCGGAGGCCCCCAGGCTCAGGCCCCTGGCAACGGAAGGCTGAGCAAGCAGGCCCGGGCCCGGGCCCGGCTTTCGGGGCTGGCCCGGCCCCAGCGGCCGGCGCCAGGGAGGGGACCCCCGGAGGCTGAGGAGCGGGAGGCGTCGGCCTCCCCGGGGCCCGCCTCCCGGAGCTCCTCCTGGCGGTGCCGGAACGCGCCGACACGCGATCCCGGACAGGGCCCCGGGGGGGCGGCCCTGCGGCCCTCTGGTGCCCGAAGTGTGTTCGCCGGGCGTTTTCCGGCCAATTCTCACGAGCGTTCTGCCCAAATCGGGATCGATTTGGGCAGAACGCTCGTGAGAATTGGCCGGCGTTGGGCAGCCCTGGTCAGCGCCCAGGGCCGCGTGGAGCAGGGCCCTTTCTCGCTCGGGGCATGGCGCGGCCACCCGGAAAACGGGCCGCGACGATGGGGCGCGGCCGGCGGCCCCGGCGCCGGGGAGTTTTCCCCGAGCAGAGTGGATGGAGGCGCCTTGGCCGGGCGTCCGCCTCCGCCGTGGCGGGCGGCCGGGGCGCCCGTGGAGGGGGCTGGCCTCTGTGGGGGATCGGAGTGATCTCTCACTCCACGGCTGGGACGAAGCCGCGAAAGGTGCCGTGGTCGCCGGGACGGTCGGGGGGACTCGTGGCGCGGGACGCAGGGTTCCCCATGCGGAGGCCCCCAGGCTCAGGCGCCTGGCAACGGAAGGCTGAGCAAGCAGGCCCGGGCCCGGGCCCGGCTTTCGGGGCTGGCCCGGCCCCAGCGGCCGGCGCCAGGGAGGGGACCCCGGGAGGCTGAGGAGCGGGAGGCGTCGGCCTCCCCGGGGCCCGCCTCCCGGAGCTCCTCCTGGCGGTGCCGGAAGGCGCCGACACGCGATCCCGGACAGGGCCCCGGGGGGGCGGCCCTGCGGCCCTCTGGTGCCCGAAGTGTGTTCGCCGGGCGTTTTCCGGCCAATTCTCACGAGCGTTCTGCCCAAATCGGGATCGATTTGGGCAGAACGCTCGTGAGAATTGGCCGGCGTTGGGCAGCCCTGGTCAGCGCCCAGGGCCGCGTGGAGCAGGGCCCTTTCTCGCTCGGGGCATGGCGCGGCCACCCGGAAAACGAGCCGCGACGATGGGGCGCGGCCGGCGGCCCCGGCGCCGGGGAGTTTTCCCCGAGCAGAGTGGATGGAGGCGCCATGGCCGGGCGTCCGCCTCCGCCGTGGCGGGCGGCCGGGGCGCCCGTGGAGGGGGCTGGCCTCTGTGGGGGAACGGAGTGATCTCTCACTCCACGGCTGGGACGAAGCCGCGAAAGGTGCCGTGGTCGCCGGGACGGTCGGGGGGACTCGTGGCGCGGGACTCAGGGTTCCCCATGCGGAGGCCCCCAGGCTCAGGCCCCTGGCAACGGAAGGCTGAGCAAGCAGGCCCGGGCCCGGGCCCGGCTTTCGGGGCTGGCCCGGCCCCAGCGGCCGGCGCCAGGGAGGGGACCCCCGGAGGCTGAGGAGCGGGAGGCGTCGGCCTCCCCGGGGCCCGCCTCCCGGAGCTCCTCCTGGCGGTGCCGGAAGGCGCCGACACGCGATCCCGGACAGGGCCCCGGGGGGGCGGCCCTGCGGCCCTCTGGTGCCCGAAGTGTGTTCGCCGGGCGTTTTCCGGCCAATTCTCACGAGCGTTCTGCCCAAATCGGGATCGATTTGGGCAGGACGCTCGTGAGAATTGGCCGGCGTTGGGCAGCCCTGGTCAGCGCCCAGGGCCACGTGGAGCAGGGCCCTTTCTCGCTCGGGGCATGGCGCGGCCACCCGGAAAACGAGCCGCGACGATGGGGCGCGGCCGGCGGCCCCGGCGCCGGGGAGTTTTCCCCGAGCAGAGTGGATGGAGGCGCCGTGGCCGGGCGTCCGCCTCCGCCGTGGCGGGCGGCCGGGGCGCCCGTGGAGGGGGCTGGCCTCTGTGGGGGAACGGAGTGATCTCTCACTCCACGGCTGGGACGAAGCCGCGAAAGGTGCCGTGGTCGCCGGGACGGTCGGGGGGACTCGTGGCGCGGGACTCAGGGTTCCCCATGCGGAGGCCCCCAGGCTCAGGCCCCTGGCAACGGAAGGCTGAGCAAGCAGGCCCGGGCCCGGGCCCGGCTTTCGGGGCTGGCCCGGCCCCAGCGGCCGGCGCCAGGGAGGGGACCCCCGGAGGCTGAGGAGCGGGAGGCGTCGGCCTCCCCGGGGCCCGCCTCCCGGAGCTCCTCCTGGCGGTGCCGGAAGGCGCCGACACGCGATCCCGGACAGGGCCCCGGGGGGGCGGCCCTGCGGCCCTCTGGTGCCCGAAGTGTGTTCGCCGGGCGTTTTCCGGCCAATTCTCACGAGCGTTCTGCCCAAATCGGGATCGATTTGGGCAGGACGCTCGTGAGAATTGGCCGGCGTTGGGCAGCCCTGGTCAGCGCCCAGGGCCACGTGGAGCAGGGCCCTTTCTCGCTCGGGGCATGGCGCGGCCACCCGGAAAACGGGCCGCGACGATGGGGCGCGGCCGGCGGCCCCGGCGCCGGGGAGTTTTCCCCCGAGCAGAGTGGATGGAGGCGCCGTGGCCGGGCGTCCGCCTCCGCCGTGGCGGGCGGCCGGGGCGCCCGTGGAGGGGGCTGGCCTCTGTGGGGGAACGGAGTGATCTCTCACTCCACGGCTGGGACGAAGCCGCGAAAGGTGCCGTGGTCGCCGGGACGGTCGGGGGGACTCGTGGCGCGGGACTCAGGGTTCCCCATGCGGAGGCCCCCAGGCTCAGGCCCCTGGCAACGGAAGGCTGAGCAAGCAGGCCCGGGCCCGGGCCCGGCTTTCGGGGCTGGCCCGGCCCCAGCGGCCGGCGCCAGGGAGGGGACCCCCGGAGGCTGAGGAGCGGGAGGCGTCGGCCTCCCCGGGGCCCGCCTCCCGGAGCTCCTCCTGGCGGTGCCGGAAGGCGCCGACACGCGATCCCGGACAGGGCCCCGGGGGGGCGGCCCTGCGGCCCTCTGGTGCCCGAAGTGTGTTCGCCGGGCGTTTTCCGGCCAATTCTCACGAGCGTTCTGCCCAAATCGGGATCGATTTGGGCAGAACGCTCGTGAGAATTGGCCGGCGTTGGGCAGCCCTGGTCAGCGCCCAGGGCCGCGTGGAGCAGGGCCCTTTCTCGCTCGGGGCATGGCGCGGCCACCCGGAAAACGGGCCGCGACGATGGGGCGCGGCCGGCGGCCCCGGCGCCGGGGAGTTTTCCCCGAGCAGAGTGGATGGAGGCGCCGTGGCCGGGCGTCCGCCTCCGCCGTGGCGGGCGGCCGGGGCGCCCGTGGAGGGGGCTGGCCTCTGTGGGGGAACGGAGTGATCTCTCACTCCACGGCTGGGACGAAGCCGCGAAAGGTGCCGTGGTCGCCGGGACGGTCGGGGGGACTCGTGGCGCGGGACTCAGGGTTCCCCATGCGGAGGACCCCAGGCTCAGGCCCCTGGCAACGGAAGGCTGAGCAAGCAGGCCCGGGCCCGGGCCCGGCTTTCGGGGCTGGCCCGGCCCCAGTGGCCGGCGCCAGGGAGGGGACCCCCGGAGGCTGAGGAGCGGGAGGCGTCGGCCTCCCCGGGGCCCGCCTCCCGGAGCTCCTCCTGGCGGTGCCGGAACGCGACGACACGCGATCCCGGACAGGGCCCCGGGGGGGCGGCCCTGCGGCCCTCTGGTGCCCGAAGTGTGTTCGCCGGGCGTTTTCCGGCCAATTCTCACGAGCGTTCTGCCCAAATCGGGATCGATTTGGGCAGAACGCTCGTGAGAATTGGCCGGCGTTGGGCAGCCCTGGTCAGCGCCCAGGGCCGCGTGGAGCAGGGCCCTTTCTCGTTCGGGGCATGGCGCGGCCACCCGGAAAACGAGCCGCGACGATGGGGCGCGGCCGGCGGCCCCGGCGCCGGGGAGTTTTCCCCGAGCAGAGTGGATGGAGGCGCCGTGGCCGGGCGTCCGCCTCCGCCGTGGCGGGCGGCTGGGGCGCCCGTGGAGGGGGCTGGCCTCTGTGGGGGAACGGAGTGATCTCTCACTCCACGGCTGGGACGAAGCCGCGAAAGGTGCCGTGGTCGCCGGGACGGTCGGGGGGACTCGTGGCGCGGGACTCAGGGTTCCCCATGCGGAGGCCCCCAGGCTCAGGCCCCTGGCAACGGAAGGCTGAGCAAGCAGGCCCGGGCCCGGGCCCGGCTTTCGGGGCTGGCCCGGCCCCAGCGGCCGGCGCCAGGGAGGGGACCCCCGGAGGCTGAGGAGCGGGAGGCGTCGGCCTCCCCGGGGCCCGCCTCCCGGAGCTCCTCCTGGCGGTGCCGGAACGCGACGACACGCGATCCCGGACAGGGCCCCGGGGGGGCGGCCCTGCGGCCCTCTGGTGCCCGAAGTGTGTTCGCCGGGCGTTTTCCGGCCAATTCTCACGAGCGTTCTGCCCAAATCGGGATCGATTTGGGCAGAACGCTCGTGAGAATTGGCCGGCGTTGGGCAGCCCTGGTCAGCGCCCAGGGCCGCGTGGAGCAGGGCCCTTTCTCGCTCGGGGCATGGCGCGGCCACCCGGAAAACGAGCCGCGACGATGGGGCGCGGCCGGCGGCCCCGGCGCCGGGGAGTTTTCCCCGAGCAGAGTGGATGGAGGCGCCATGGCCGGGCGTCCGCCTCCGCCGTGGCGGGCGGCCGGGGCGCCCGTGGAGGGGGCTGGCCTCTGTGGGGGAACGGAGTGATCTCTCACTCCACGGCTGGGACGAAGCCGCGAAAGGTGCCGTGGTCGCCGGGACGGTCGGGGGGACTCGTGGCGCGGGACTCAGGGTTCCCCATGCGGAGGCCCCCAGGCTCAGGCCCCTGGCAACGGAAGGCTGAGCAAGCAGGCCCGGGCCCGGGCCCGGCTTTCGGGGCTGGCCCGGCCCCAGCGGCCGGCGCCAGGGAGGGGACCCCCGGAGGCTGAGGAGCGGGAGGCGTCGGCCTCCCCGGGGCCCGCCTCCCGGAGCTCCTCCTGGCGGTGCCGGAACGCGCCGACACGCGATCCCGGACAGGGCCCCGGGGGGGCGGCCCTGCGGCCCTCTGGTCCCCGAAGTGTGTTCGCCGGGCGTTTTCCGGCCAATTCTCACGAGCGTTCTGCCCAAATCGGGATCGATTTGGGCAGAACGCTCGTGAGAATTGGCCGGCGTTGGGCAGCCCTGGTCAGCGCCCAGGGCCGCGTGGAGCAGGGCCCTTTCTCGCTCGGGGCATGGCGCGGCCACCCGGAAAACGGGCCGCGACGATGGGGCGCGGCCGGCGGCCCCGGCGCCGGGGAGTTTTCCCCGAGCAGAGTGGATGGAGGCGCCGTGGCCGGGCGTCCGCCTCCGCCGTGGCGGGCGGCCGGGGCGCCCGTGGAGGGGGCTGGCCTCTGTGGGGGAACGGAGTGATCTCTCACTCCACGGCTGGGACGAAGCCGCGAAAGGTGCCGTGGTCGCCGGGACGGTCGGGGGGACTCGTGGCGCGGGACTCAGGGTTCCCCATGCGGAGGACCCCAGGCTCAGGCCCCTGGCAACGGAAGGCTGAGCAAGCAGGTCCGGGCCCGGGCCCGGGTTTCGGGGCTGGCCCGGCCCCAGCGGCCGGCGCCAGGGAGGGGACCCCCGGAGGCTGAGGAGCGGGAGGCGTCGGCCTCCCCGGGGCCCGCCTCCCGGAGCTCCTCCTGGCGGTGCCGGAACGCGACGACACGCGATCCCGGACAGGGCCCCGGGGGGGCGGCCCTGCGGCCCTCTGGTGCCCGAAGTGTGTTCGCCGGGCGTTTTCCGGCCAATTCTCACGAGCGTTCTGCCCAAATCGGGATCGATTTGGGCAGAACGCTCGTGAGAATTGGCCGGCGTTGGGCAGCCCTGGTCAGCGCCCAGGGCCGCGTGGAGCAGGGCCCTTTCTCGCTCGGGGCATGGCGCGGCCACCCGGAAAACGAGCCGCGACGATGGGGCGCGGCCGGCGGCCCCTGCGCCGGGGAGTTTTCCCCGAGCAGAGTGGATGGAGGCGCCGTGGCCGGGCGTCCGCCTCCGCCGTGGCGGGCGGCGGGGGCGCCCGTGGAGGGGGCTGGCCTCTGTGGGGGAACGGAGTGATCTCTCACTCCACGGCTGGGACGAAGCCGCGAAAGGTGCCGTGGTCGCCGGGACGGTCGGGGGGACTCGTGGCGCGGGACTCAGGGTTCCCCATGCGGAGGCCCCCAGGCTCAGGCCCCTGGCAACGGAAGGCTGAGCAAGCAGGCCCGGGCCCGGGCCCGGCTTTCGGGGCTGGCCCGGCCCCAGCGGCCGGCGCCAGGGAGGGGACCCCCGGAGGCTGAGGAGCGGGAGGCGTCGGCCTCCCCGGGGCCCGCCTCCCGGAGCTCCTCCTGGCGGTGCCGGAACGCGACGACACGCGATCCCGGACAGGGCCCCGGGGGGGCGGCCCTGCGGCCCTCTGGTGCCCGAAGTGTGTTCGCCGGGCGTTTTCCGGCCAATTCTCACGAGCGTTCTGCCCAAATCGGGATCGATTTGGGCAGGACGCTCGTGAGAATTGGCCGGCGTTGGGCAGCCCTGGTCAGCACCCAGGGCCACGTGGAGCAGGGCCCTTTCTCGCTCGGGGCATGGCGCGGCCACCCGGAAAACGAGCCACGACGATGGGTCGCGGCCGGCGGCCCCGGCGCCGGGGAGTTTTCCCCGAGCAGAGTGGATGGAGGCGCCGTGGCCGGGCGTCCGCCTCCGCCGTGGCGGGCGGCCGGGGCGCCCGTGGAGGGGGCTGGCCTCTGTGGGGGAACGGAGTGATCTCTCACTCCACGGCTGGGACGAAGCCGCGAAAGGTGCCGTGAT